>NC_136061.1:1343498640-1343910640 GCF_964261635.1 Lissotriton helveticus | reverse complement strand
CTCACCGCATAGACCGGCTTCAGTGGGTCGGACGGGGAGCCGGACTTGACCTCCCTACATAGCACCAATAGTCTCTCCTGGGAGATGGCAGGGAGAGTGGTCAGAGTGTAGGAAGTAGGAGACCGGGCCATGGGGACGGAAACGGATGCAACCTGGGAGAAGGATTTATAGATCTTATCCACCTTCTCCACAAAGAAGGAGGCCAGGGCATCGCATTGATCATCGGATGACAACGGGGTGGCAGACTGGGCTGTAGATGATTTCAGTCCTTTCAGTATCGAGAAGATACTTTTAGATGGATTAGCGCTGCTCTTGATCTCCTCTGCATAATAAGTGGCCTGTTCCACCTGAATAGACCCATGGTATTGTTTAATTGCTACACCATATGGCTTTTTCAGGTTAGGGTCTTAGTTCCTTCTCCATGCCCTGCGCGTACACCTAACCCTCTGTTCTGTTCCAGTCCGTGTTTTGCTCTCCGTTCGGGAGACGAGATCAGAGGAGTCAGGCTGCGTGCCGGGCGTGAGCGCTGAACCTAGCGCTGTGAGAAAAACGCCCCCGCAAGCCGCCAGCCGAAAGGTGCAGGTCTGCTGCAGGTCTGTTTCCCGGAGACTTCCACTTCCACTTCCACCGCCAGGAAAAGTCGCGGAGCGGGGTGAACAGCAGTCAGCTGCAAGCCGGGACTGCTCGGACCAACCCGGTGAGTTAGAGAGCCGGGGGGGGTGGTCGGTAGGGCACGGCGCATATGGCTCATACGGTGCAAACAGAGCCGGCTGGTGGGCGAGCGCACAAATTCAGGCTGAGCCTAAGCCTATACCTTGAGCCTGAGCCTGAGCCCGAGCCAAGCTCCGAGCCCCGAGCACCTGCCCCCGCTCTGAGCCCGAGTGACCTTGTGTCCCTGAATGACCTTTGAGAGAGGCTGCAGAAAGGCATCTCGGCACACAACCCCCGGCCCCCACATGTGGGACACCACGAATTAAACCTACACCACACCACGAATCAAACTTAGCCCACGGCACCCACAGAACTGGTACAGAACCTGGCGCGCTGGACTTCTATCCCTGTGAGAGGGGGGCTTGTGAGAGGGCACGCCCGAGGAGCAAACAGGAGGAGGTGGAAGCGAGGAGTCGGACCTCCGTAGCCTTGACTCCTCCACACCACAACATCTGGAGACACACTCTCCGCCAGTGGTGAGCGGTGGGTGTGCTGCCTCCAGAGCCTAGTTCCGTGCGCTTTTCTTGCGCTTTCCTCGCTCTACCGCCCTTGCCAGGCACCAGGTACTAGGCCCTGCAATCAAGGGAAGTGCCACTGTGGGAAAGTATTACCCATACTTCAAACTATCTAGCAGGGTTTAAAGAATTGTGGGAGACGCGCCCCGCAGCCCCTGTAGCCCAGAGGCTTGCGTAGGGGCTGCGTCTGAGACAGTTCGACCCAGACCCAGTGTGGACCCAGTCAGTGTAGACCCAGCTACACTGTCGAGGGGAATAAGCAGAGTAAGCAGAAGGACTGAGGATTGGGAGGTAGGGCGAGACAGTAACCAGGGTGACCCTCCCCGCCTCTGCTGGTGACGGTTGTCGGCCCCAGTGGCCCCAGCGGGACCAGCTCCCTCACCTACCCAAGTTGTGGCTCTGCAAGTCAAAAGTAACCACTAGCAATTAGCCATTAGCCACCAGCTACCTAACCATCCAGCTAAATAGCCAAACTGCTCCTGGGCCAGCATGAGGTCCGGAAAAGTGAGAAGGTCCATTACAAAATCAGTAATAAAACGAAAAAAGGGGGCTACAAGAGACGTTGGAGCCACCCTATCATCCACAGATAAAGACCTCTGCAAAACAAGTACCAATAAGGGAAAGGACAACTCGATCGACACTAACTCTGTCAATGAAATTGGAGACGCCACGGCCTGCCCGTGGCTCACGGGCACGGAAGCCATCCAAGACAATAACTTAGAAATCGCAATGGTCCCTCGCAACGCAACAAAACTAAGCAAGTTAACAAAAGGAGCAAAAAGAGAAAGAACCGAAGATCTCATAACCATTGATGGAGAACCAGCTAAGAAAGCTTCATACTCTTACCAACCAAAAATCTACACAAAATGTGCGTTTCTAAAACATCAAGGGGCTGCATTTCTCACTTACAACGGAAACCTAGAAGTTCTACCAACTCCATTGGAGCCTGGGAAGATAGAATATCCACCGTTACATGATCAAAAAATACTGGAAACAGAAAAATCGCCAAAAATCACAGTAGTGGATATACACACCGCCAATAAACTTACGATAACAACTGAGAGCAGCATAAACAACGAAGAAGGCAGAATACTATACTCATCAGTAGACACGCCAGTGGAGTTCAACAACCAACCAGACACCGAACTGACAAACCCTCAAGGCATACAGACACAGCTCAGTAGGACAAAAACAGAAAATTCCTCAGACAAGGTCACAACACCCAGCGGGCCAAGTACAGACAGAGCATTAGACGCCTTCACTACTCTGGAACAACATCTCCCACAGGACTGGGGAGACCAACAAACAGCTCCGCCGTGGCAAGAACTTCAGAGCGCGCGGGACGCAATGACACCAACAACACGACTAAACAGCATTCCTTCACCCACGCTGAAGAGTGTGCAGGACGGCCCCCAAACGGCCCGAGACGAGCAGTGTGACACCGGCCACCGTAACACACGAAAAAATCGGCAATGGGAGATTCCACACATTACAGACAGCGACATGTCTTTCCTTGCAACACAGGAGTGGCAAGATCTAGTGGCGGCATACAACCTAAAACCCACTACATCCCCAAGTACCAGGAGACCAGAGAGCGAGAGCAAAAGCTCGTTCATTACCTTCTGGGCAAATCTACTAAACACAATACAACTATCAGCAGCAGCCCTACAATATCAATCAGAGAAACTAGACCTGCAGCTAACAGTACTACAAACACTAGCTGAATTCACTTCAGGGATTGAGAAAAAACTAGGTGACTTAAACGGCTTAATAACAAGCATTTGCAATGCAATAGGTCTCGTATTAGGAAAGTTTGAGTTATTGGTATTGTAAATGACAATTTTTTTATTTATGTGTTGGTTTTGAAAATAGCTAAATTAATAGCTTTGTCATTTACAATGCCAATAGTTATAACTTTCACAAATGTGACACCTATAGCATTTGTAATGCAATATGTGTTGTATTTACGTGACTTAGATGTATTGATATTAAAAATAACAAGGGCTTTTAATTTTTTAAATAATTAATACTTAAATAAAAGTTATTTTAATTTATAATGGCAATAGCTTAAACTTTTGTATATAACTTTTGTGAAGATTATGTTCAGTATATTTTATTATGACAAAAATCCAAGAACAGAAGTGAAATATTAACATCTTTTTGTGACATTTGTAATAAAGCTTGAAACATTGAGAGAACATATTTGAACCAGTTGTTGTTGAATGGTTGCACAGATTGATGCTGTGGTGGTGCTGAGTGATGTTGTGGTGGCGACGAGTGATGTGGTGGCGACGAGTGATGCTGTGGCGTTCAGTGATGCTGTGGTAGCGCATAGTGATGTTGTGGTGCCCCTGAGTGATGCTGTGGTGGTGCTGAGTGATGTTGTGGTGATGCGATAGAGTGAGGGCGACAGAGAGATAGAGGGAGGGCGATAGATAGATAGAGGGAGGGCGATAGATAGAGGGAGGGCGATAGAGTGAGGGAGATAGAGAGATAGAGAGATAGAGAGATAGAGAGATAGAGAGATTGAGGGCAATAGATAGAAAGACAGGTAGAGTGAGGGCGATCAATAGATAGACAGAGTGAGTGAGATAGAGTGAGTGCGATAGATAGACAAATAGAGTGAGGGCGATAGATAGACAGATAGATAGATAGAGTGAGGCCGATAGATAGATAGATAAGATAGATAGAGGGCGATAGAAAGATAGAGTGAGGGCGATAGATAGATAGAGTGAGGGCGATAGATAGATAGAGTGAGGGCAATGTGGAGGGTTAGGAGAGATGTGTAAGAGGCAGACGGGGAGGGTTAGGAGAGATGTGTAAGAGAGGCAGATGGGGAGGGTGAGGAGAGATGGAGTAAGAGGCAGACAGGGAGGGTTAGGAGAAATGTGTAAGAGGCAGGCGGAGGAGGGTTAGGACAGATGTTATAGAGTGGTAGGCGGGGGTGAGTTAGGAGAGATGTGTAAGAGGCAGGCGGGAGGGTTAGGAGAGGTGTATAAGAGACGCAGGTAGGGGTAGGGTTAGGAGGGGTGGCTTAAGAGGCAGGTGGGATAGGCCACATGAGAGGATCTAAAAGAGAATAAAAAGAATGAGAGGCATAAAAGGGATGGTCTGGGGGAGGGGCAGGTGTGCGAGAGAGACTGGTTTGAAATAAGGATTCACAGTGATGGTAGAGAATACATTGCCTAGGAGAGTAAGAAGGAGACGAAGAGAGAAAGAGAAATTGAGTGACTGAAAGGTTAACGGGGAGATTAAAGAGATGGTCTGAGGGATGGAGAGAGGGAAACGGCAGCAGGGTATGGGATGGACTGAGAAATAAAGAGAGGATGGTGGCAGAGGGATACACAAGATGTCCAGAGACAGAAAAGAAGGAGCAGGAAGAGACAACGAGGTTCTGAATAAGGGCACAGTAATGTTTTTTCTCGAAAGACGGAACAAACATGAGAAGGAAGGAAAGGCCACACACACTAAAATAAAAAGCAAGAAAATTAGATTGACAAGGCAACCAATAAGCAATAACAACAATAAGCAATGGACCACTTTAAGTTAATATGTTTGGCAACAGACCGAGTACCCCCACAGAATTCGATCACCAGACCCCAAGGATTAAATGGAATTGGCCAGGAAATTCGACCAAACCATCCAGAATCAATGCACAGTGCACTGGGAAACAAGCACCAAGATGCTAGAACGTTACAGGTCACCTGGAATAAACTTGAAGCTTGTAAATGCTTGCAAAATACCAAACTATGAAAAAAAGCCACTGCCAAACATATGCATCCTAACACAGATAAAACAAACCCAGAAGATCGAATCTGCCAAAAGTCACCAGGGATAAGTTAAGAAACTTTTGCTTCACTATTGGGTCACTAACAAAGGCTGTCCGAAAACATACTTAAAGCCAAGGAATAAAGACTAATAATGAGAAACTTCACCGTTCTAGCATCTATGCCGAAGACTGCAGGGGATGGAGGGATATAGATACGATTGAGAGAGAGAGAGAGCGTATAGAATATGAAACAAGAAATAGCTCGAACTTAAAATCACTCCCATCGCGTAGAGCCCTTATAGTTGTGTGTAGCGTTTTTGGCTCTACTGCTGGAAAACTGTTGCATGCACTTGGTAACCTCTCCAATAATCACAACCGATCTGGTCTCATACTGTGACCTTGATTTCAAAGAGCACTATACATCAGTGGATTGATTTATGAAACATAGTAAAATGTATCTGAATTCAAGCAAAAGAAGCATCCGTGGAACGGGATATATAACGGATAAATACTGACACACAAATCATCTGTTGAAACATGTATGGTTATGATATCCGAGAACCTTAGCGCATAGAACTGTACTGGACAACTATACCTCGCAATGGCTAATAATGTAATACTAAAAAGGTCTGGCATGTTATACTCCTGCTAATAACCTCTATGGGTGTGCTCCATGACTAGATCACATGCAGCTTGTTTTATGTGAGAGAGCCAGGCGGGGTTTCAAGATGTCACCATGCTACCATTTATAATTATGATTTTATTTTAAGTCTTAAATTTCTTAAAAACAGAAGCAGTTGCAAGCAACTTTCAGCACGTGCAAGCTTTGCAGACATGTGCCTAAACTACAGCCAATTTACATGTAAGTAGTCTTTTGAAAATTGAACACTGCAAGTCCCTGGGCTGGGTTTCTTGCAGCAAAATCCAGACTATGCAGCAAGGGCACTAAATAAACATCCTTCCTTGTTTTCATAACAAGAGTGTCTCCGATGTGAGTGTTTTCCTAGGCAACCGTAATATGGCACAATTAGACCACTCATTATTTTTCTAATTAAGTGACAGACTACCAATTGTTCTACACCGACCGAACTTAAGGACCGATTGACATTTACATTATCTTCCAAATGTTCAGAAAGACAATCTCCTTAATCACCATCACTCCCACAATTCAACAATAGATGTAGTAACGCATTTCTTTAAGCAACGCCTTGCTAAAATTACTTTAAAAGTTTTACAGAACAGTTTTACAGTGACATAAATACCCCCTTAAGAAAGAGCCTTTCCATGACAATAATAAAGTGTGATGTATTTACTATGGGTACTGTATCGATCCCCCTATTTCTGACCCTTGTCTGGTTAATAATTAACTAGCAACCATTCAACTGCACAAATACCCGTTATCTGATTAGCCATACAACGGCACAGAAGCCCGTTATCTGATTAGGTCATAGCGCATGCCATCTCATTAGGCAAGCACTATTTCTCCAGCCCCCTAATAGGCATACGGAGTTCTCAAAACAAATCAAACCTACAGCGACCTGGGAAATCCCCGCAGCCATTGTTTTGATTTAGCCGAGAACTTCAGTAAAGAATGTGCGAACGACCAGTTCGTATGACATCCTTATTGACGTATTTATGTGCATCCTTACGTCAATCTCGGCACCTTTCAGGTATAAATAATACCGACATTGCCTTAAGCAAACACACGAGGTGGTGACAAGATTGGAGCAGCGAGACTTGCCGAGGAGCCCAGCTGACAGCGAAGCCCACAGACGCGGCCCCTCCTTTCTGACGCGCTGAGAGAGAGACGCTGCCTTTTCTCCTGCCGAGAAATCCAGCTCCGGCGCTTCCAGCCGCCCTTGCAGGCAGCTGGGATATCAAGCCCTGAGATAGAGATACCAGCCCTCCAGCCTTCTAAATCCCAGGTACTGAACTGAATAACCCCTTGCAGAGAATTCTTGAAGCAGACCCTTGGCAAAGCAAACTTAACTTAAACTGCTACTTATCTACTCCCGCCCACGTATTAGGCTTAGGTCAGGTACATTGGGGTAGGCGTAGTTAGAAGCACCAGTTGAGTACGATTAGTCAATGTATATATGTATGTATCTATTTTATCCATTTTAAGTATCATATGGCTAAGAAACCATATCAATGCTTTTACAGTATTATTTTATAATTCTGTTATTACTGTATGCACTTTACTGAACTATAAGTATTGCAATAATAGCGATTCATTTCTCTTGTATGAGAAAAGAGACTGATCAATAAATAACATCTTTTTATTGAACACGCCTGTCTCTTCCTTTTCTCTACAATCTGGTGAAACTAAGAATGCACTGAACTGACTGAGTAAAATAAGTTGTCTTTTGTTTTCACACGACTCTAGAGATATACTCTTGATTAGGGGAGAGCAAAGTTGTCATGTTCTATGGTTGTCAGAAACTAAATCCCTTCTTGTCTATCCAGGGAGGTTAAACTCCTCCTTGTCTATTCGAGAAAGTTTCTAGTGAACTCTGAGCTAGCTGGCAAACACTAAACTTTAAGTCTAATATCGTCAGTAGAAGACCTAGTTAACCTCTGTCCTACATCTATACTATTGAAGATATTATTCCAATGCGCAGAGCCTATTGGGATAATAGGAACTACACTACAAAAGCAAACCTTTTGAACACGGTAAAATAGGAGAGACTTTTTCTGGACCAAGGGCGATAGAAAGCAGAAGTGCTTTCAATGTTTAAAGCAAAAGAGAAAAATAGTTGAAAACAAACGCGACAGGCGTGTTTTAAAGGTGCTGGTTAGTCAAACAAAAACACATGATGTGCTCACCATATGTGATGAAACTAAACGAAACGCTTCGGATATATTACACATGCTACGACCCAAATATTAACAAAGCCTAAATACACCATTCGTTGTAAACGATGCGTGCAACAAATAGTTAGCTTTTTTTTAAAATAAACAACACACTAGAATTAAAACAATAAATTCAATGACAAATTCAATGCAGCACAGGCCTGGTTATTGCACCCGGTCTGGGTAATTCTGTACCTTGGACTCTGACACGAGGCGGACGGTGCGAGATACAGGGCAGCTGACTGCATATGGCAGCCAGGAGAGTAAGGCACTGGAACTGATTACATGCTCTTCAGCCGGAGGCTAAGTAGCGCCCTTGAGGGATTGAGAGCAGCAGCACTGTCAGAGGAGGCCCTGCCAAAAGTAGCCTACAGTTCTGCCGGTGCTTGGGGGCTACCTGAGGCTGGCAGTGATCACGAGTAAATGCACTCGCTGTGCTAGTGAGCTCTGCCGGGTTAGTTATTCCACGTGCCCTCCGAACTCCTGCCTATGCAGCTCTACAGTTTTCAGCGCTGCAAGTTTTGGACTTGGAGAATGCACACCAATGTCAGGCAAACTGTTTGTAGATACCACGATGTCAGAGCCAGAGCGAGGAGTCGGGGGGCGTGTCTACACGGCACACCCAGCAGCTGCAGAGTTGTCTGTACAAACATAACGAGGCAGAGCCCCTGCGCAAACCTTTTGTAAATAATTCCCTTTCACTGTACATGTTCGGAATTAGCAATTTGTTCTCCAATCTATTTCACGTGGGATCGCAATATGCACTGTGCACATTACAGAGGCATATCTATCAGGTGTGAAGCAAGTGCAGTGACACCGGGGTTCAGCAGTATAAAGGGCCCGTTGCCCCCCTACTTATTGCTGATTTTTGTTACCAAACCAGGACATGGAGGGATGTCAGACAGTAGCGAGACGCCATGCATCAGTCGGAACACCGCAGTTGATTTAACAGACGTGGGAGTACCTGTTCCGCAAGTGTTTCGCGTGGTTCCCAAGCTTTTAAGAAAATATTCTGATACCAAGGTTGCGCTTGGTGGGTAAAACATTGGGTAATTATCTAACAAGCTGGTCGGTTAACTGGTTACATTTAACATCAATATAAGCATTACTGCCTTTATTGGCGAGTGGCTGCTTAAATATAGTGCGCCTCCTAGCAACATTCCATCTTATTACAGTCACAGATCAATATAAGAACCATCACATGACATTGTTTGGTTTACACAATAATATTTTTTTTGCATTCGGGCCCCTGGCACCCTGGTTACTCCTCTGCTGGTAGTACCACAAGTCAGGGCACATTTCCGCAAAGGAAATCTGTGCGACTTTGTGTAAAAGTACACACGCTGTTTTTAGGTCGAGCAGCGTAGTCTGCTCGAGACCTTATGTTGCCCGTATCTGGGAATGTGGACAGCAATGTGCCACGCGCTTTTCCTTTCCAGTTTTTACCGCGGGAGCGCGCCTCTCAGACGCGCTTGCGCACACACAGCCAGCCCCCACCCCCTGCACACACACACACAGGCGCGCGCGCACATACACACGCTGCCGCCCCCCTGCACACACACAGACACGCACACACAGACACGCACACACACGCACGCATACACCCGTTGCAGCCCCCAGCCACCCCCCCCCCCGGCCGCCGCCACCGCCGCCGCCATACAAGCGCACCCCCCCAAGCCCCCAAGCCCCACTTACCGCCATTCTAAACTTCTGCAGCCTCCGCGGGGCTCTCCCTCGGGCATGGGAGCCCCGCGTCACCAGCACTGCTTCTCTCGTGGGCGCGTGCGCGGGCTTCCGAAGACGGAAGTCCCGCCCCATGGAAGGTTTCGGTTTCGCGCACGTCGCCCTGCCAGACTAACCATGTTACTTTTCGTGTGTCTCGCTGATTCAAGTAAACTCTCTGGAAACACCGAGGCTGCGCCTCCGGCCCTATTTAAATTGTTTATTTCTCTTCCTACTCCATGAGAGTTCTTGTATTCTTTTTAACTTCCCCAAGGCAATTCGTTTTTAGGTCTCGCGACCTATCGATGCGCGCAAGCGCATCGAGCGGAGCGAGAATTCATGTCCTGAAAATCCTCGTCAAACCAAGGGCTTCGTTCCTGCGGTTTTCTTGACGTTCACGTGGCCACAGGCATGCGCTTTTGGCCCATAAACTCTGTTCCCCAGCTCCAGCACCTCCCCTCTCTCTCCCCGCAAACACAGCCTTACATTCATTTCTCCTCCCCCTCCCCAGCCAGCTTCCCCCAGGCCGTAGCAGCACTCCTCCCACACCAGCACCTCCCCTCTCTCTCCCCGCAAACACAGCCTTTACTTTCATTTCTCCTCCCCCTCCCCAGCCAGCTTCCCCCAGGCCGTAGCAGCACTCCTTGGAACATGTCTTTGAACATGCCGAATCTGAGAAATTACGAACAAAAACAAGCTCTGGAGAATAAAAAAAACTCTGCCATCAGACACAAAGGCGCTCTCCCTCCCCACCCTGCCAAAACCAAACGATTTTTGGCATAACAAACATAAGAGGACAACATGCTTGGAGCTATGGCCCTCTGTAACCCTGCTAAGTTCGCAGATATCCGTGTGATTTGCCATGGGTCTGAAAAAAAGCCGGCAGGCTGCCCTTTTTTTCCGTCAGCCGCTCTGCATTATCCCAGGCAATGTGCATTAAGGTAATGTCTTCATTCTCCTCCCCCCCCCGCTACTCTAAGAAGTTGCGTCAGCGATGTAAATGAGCACGAGATATTGTTATTGTTTCGAGTCATGCGAGATGCATGTAGTGTAAAATGTAACATGTTACTGAAAAAGGGCATTTTTGTTCAACGAAGCCATCGCAGCGTTCAGGTGACATCTGCAAGCCAATTACCCTCCCTTTGAGCTAGTGTGCACCTTGGCACCCTATCCCTTGCTTTATATCCATTTAAACGTGTATCTGTGTACTTTCCTTCGAGCACGCGGCTCCCACTCATGCGCAAAGAACACAAATACTAAAAAGAAACAAGCATTGGCATTGCCAATAGGTCTCGCTTGTGGGACCTTATAAGTATTTAGTTTTGCAGCACAATATCCTTGTTGCACCAAGGATATTGTGCTGCAAAAATAAATACTTATAAGGTCCCACAAGCGAGACCTATTGGCAATGCCAATGCTTGTTTTTTCTCCCTCTCCTCTTCTACATGGCACTCGTCCTTTTTGAATGTCCTCTTCCCCATGGCACTTCTGTTCTTTATGTATTTATTTGTTTGCCTCGGCCACTCTGTAATACACTCGGTAGCTCTGTCTTTTTATTCTACTCCAAGGCGGCTTTCTCCTACCCCATTGCACTTTTGTTCTTTCTTTCTGCTTTATGCCCTCTAACTCCATGCTGAGAATGTGAGGCCGGACACAGACGGGGCAGTGGCTGGGGACTTTGCACAGAAAGGATCCGTTGTTCCAGTGGCTGGAACCGGTCGGGCAGGGCTGCCCTTGTCACTTCGTGGAGGGCAGCTCAGAGGTGCCTGTAATTGCCCCGGGGCGACAGTGGAACCCGATCCCCGCCTTCGCGGAGCCGCTCACTGGCTCGGCACAGCTGCTGTGCTGCCTTCCAGGATATTGTAGACGTTGCTGTCGGGGGCTCTTTTACACGGAGTGTTTGTTTCTTTTGCTGCAGTCCAATGCTCTGATTTAATTTTAGTTATTAAATGGCTTTGCACGGTCCGACGAAGTCCAGAAGCTAGTGTACCCCAAACCTGCAGTCACACTGTCTGGGTGCGGTGGGGCAGGTTTCTTTCAGTCTGCACAAGTGTCTGTGTATATTGTTTATTCGATCTGCTCGCCTCTGCCATCTTTCCTTGCCTTTTTTATCTCCACTTTCGTTCTCTTGCTGTACTTCTTTCTATTGGCCAACTTACAACATTCTCTTGTTCATCTGTCACTAACTTTGTAGGTGCGTTTGACTAGCACGTACCTTTCAGTTCGTTATGATTCTTTATTTGTTTCCCAGCTTTGGGTGCCCTTTTCCTCTTTTTGTTTGGTGCTTGTCTATCTGTGTTTCATTCTGTGTGTTTATTTTGTTCCTTGTGTCGCTGTCTAATCATGTCTGTGTCACCTTTCACGCTGGTCCTGTGTGGCTCTCTCCTTTTCTTTACTGGTGCTCTCCCTTTCCAGGGCATAGGCCCTGCACGTGCCAGGGCTGTTTATATGATCTGCTAATGAGCCATCCAGTATAACTTTCAAAGCGGTTATCTCTGCCTGTATTTTTTAAAAGTCTCTGACTCTTGGACAGCTGATAGCGACCTTTGATACAGCGCATTGCAGACTCCCACTCATCTCCAGGCGCGCCAAACAGGTGTCTGTGTTACCCGACTCAATGGTTCTCGATTCTTTTGCGTCAGAAAGATGTGACGCTAGTTTTAGTCTACAAGTCCCAGGCAAATGTCTCGGGTAATCGCTTTAGTCCACTCAGCTATCCTAGAATATATTTCTCTCTCTCTCTCACGCTCTTGGTCACTCCCATATCATTCTCCTCTTGCCCCCCCCCTTATTTAGTTACACTTCCTTTCTAACAATACTATAAAATCTCCTCTCCTCTATCTCCTGACCCTCTCCTCTCCTCTATCTCCTGACTCTCCCCTCCCCTCTGTCTCTCCACTCTCCCCTCCTCTCTCCTCTCTTCTCCTCTCTCCTTTCTCCCCTCTCCCCTCTCCTCACTCCCCCCACTCTCCCCTCTCACCACTCTCCCCTCCCTCTCACTTCAATCTCCCCTCTCCTCACTATCCTCACTCTCCCCACTCTCTCCTCTCACACCACTCTCTCCTCTCTCTCTCCACTCTTCCTATATTTCTGTCTCACTCTCTCCTGCCCCTTCACTGTCTTGGCCTCTCCACTCTTCCTCTATTTCTGTCTCACTCTCTCCTGCCCCTTCACTGTCTTGGCCTCTCCACTCTTCCTCAGTTTCCGTTTCACTCTCTCCTGCCCCTTCACTGTATTGGCCTCTCCACTCTTCCTCTATTTCTGTCTCACTCTCTCCTGCCCCTTCACTGTCTTGGCCTCTCCACTCTTCCCCTGTTTCCGTTTCACTCTGTCCTGCCCCTTCACTGTCTTGGCCTCTCCACTCTTCCTCTATCTCTGTCTCACTCTCTCCTGCCCCTTCACTGTCTTGGCCTCTCCACTCTTCCTCTGTTTCCGTTTCACTCTCTCCTGCCCCTTCACTGTCTTGGCCTCTCCACTCTTCCTCAGTTTCCGTTTCACTCTCTCCTGCCCCTTCACTGTCTCCACTCTTCCTCTATTTCTGTCTCACTCTCTCCTGCCCCTTCACTGTCTTGGCCTCTCCACTCTTCCTCTATTTCTGTCTCACTCTCTCCTGCCCCTTCACTGTCTTGTTCTTATTCAGTATGATTTGCTAATCTTAGTTTGCTGTGTGTAATTATATTTTGCTATTGCTCTTTCTCTTGAACTAACTGTTTGATGTAATTGAATCATTGTTTTCAGGCATGCCTGTCCACTTGGATCAAGTAAAATTATCTAAGACTACAACTTCCAGAATCTAGAATAAAAGCCAGAATATGAGCTAGAATAAAAAAAGATGTCCAGATGACATGGGATGACCTGGAAACTCTTGCTCTAATATCAATATAGCACAAAAGCACCCAGTATTTACTTAAGGTATCTGCGGGTGGTCTTTGTTTCCTTTAAGCAAATGAATACTCCTACACAAAAGGTTCTGTGAAGTTATCAGAGGTGCTGTAAAGAACATGTCTTCCATGAGATTCTAGTGCTTTTGAGTTAACAGGTGCTGGCCTTTTGTATATCAACTGTGTGGGTTGTCTAGTGCTAGAAAAGGAGTACAGCCACTAGTGTAAGGATTTCACCAGTGCCCTGATGCGTTAGGCTTGCGTGATCTCAGAGGTGCTCTTCTGGTGGACGTGGACTCAGTAAAGTATACTATCTATCCTATCTATCTATCTATCTATCGCCCTCACTCTATCTATCGCCCTCACTCTATCTATCTATCTATCTATCGCCCTCACTCTATCTATCTATCGCCCTCACTCTTATCTAGCTATCTATCGCCCTCACTCTTATCTAGCTATCTATCGCCCTCACTCTTATCTAGCTATCTATCGCCCTCACTCTTATCTAGCTATCTATCGCCCTCACTCTTATCTATCTATCTATCGCCCTCACTCTTATCTATCTATCTATCACCCTCACTCTATCTATCTATTGCCCTCACTCTATCTATCTATTGCCCTCACTCTATCTATCTATCGCCCTCACTCTATCTATCTATCGCCCTCACTCTATCTATCTATCGCCCTCACTCTATCTATCTATCGCCCTCACTCTATCTATCTATCGCCCTCACTCTATATCTAACTATCTATCTATCTAGCGCCAATCAAATACACTGAACATAATCTTCACAAAAATTATTTACATAAGTTTAAGCTATTGCCATTATAAATTACAATAACTTTTATTTAAGTATTAATTATTAAAAAAAAATAAAAGTCATTGTTATTTGTAATATCAATATATCTAAGTCACGTGAATACAACACATATTGCATTACAAATGCTATAGGTGTCACATTTGCGAAAGTTAGAACTATTGGCATTGTAAATGACAAAGCTATTAATTTCGCTATTTTCAAAACCAACACATAAATAAAAAATGTGTCATTTACAATAACAATAGCTCAAACTTTCCTAATGCGAGACCTATTGCATTGCAAATGCTTGTTATATATATGCTGTGTAAAGGCTAGATGTGTGAATAATGAGTTCTTGTTTATCCAGGGATGCAGAACTGAAAAAACATAGTGATTTCGGGCACGCACATGTCCTTTACAAGTCAGTTCTTGACTGTTTGCGTATCGGGACGGGGTGGAAGGATGGCTGTCAGATCCGAGGGTTTAAACCCAGGAAGAGGTGTGTGGTGGGTCAGAGGGAGCACCTGAAAGACAAAAGTACCCGAGCTGAATGTGGCCTGGTGCCAGGGGGTCGGACCCAGCAGGGTAAGGGTAGATGGGTAAGGGATCAGTGGATAGGTGAGGGACTGACGGATAGACCGGCAAGAGTCCCGGTCAGGGTGATTAACGGGTAGAATGGAGAGAGAGGAGGCGAGCCGATTAGGAGAAGCAGTTAAGAATAGTGAGAGAGGCGGGTGCAGAGGTGAGAGCGATAGGTGGATGGGGGACTGCGGGAGTGAGCGGAGGGCTGATGGGTGAGTACACAAATTGAGGGATGAAAAGCGGACGAGTGACTACTTGGGGAGGAATGAGCGGTTAGAAAGTGTTAAGGGGTGGGGGGAGGAGTGGAACGGTCCAATGGTCGAAGGATGTGTGGGTGAGTAGACGGAGCCAGGGTGGAGGGGGGGGGGCATTGCTGACAGTGGTGAAAGGGGGAGACGTGTTCGGTTTAGGTAAAATTAAAATACATTTTTTTTTAAATGCGAAGCGAGCGTCCAGTTAAAGTGGTGATGGCACGGAAAGTCTTCTCGGAAACAAGAAAAACAAGGGAATAATTTAGCGAAAGGGAGCGACTTAGAGAAGAGGCAATGTGAAACAAGCAAGAAGGGAAGAAATCAAACAAAGAAATGACAGGCAAGGTAAAAGGACAAGCTCTTGGCATTTCTGTGGGGAGGGGGAAGGAGAAATGCGAGTCACGGCCGCTAGGCAGTGAAGTGTGAAGCAGTGGGCGGGGAACCAGATCCCTTTGAAGCTGCTGGGCAGAAATGCGAGCTCACGGCCTGGCGGCCGTGAAGTGTGAACCAGTGGGCGGGGAGGCAGGAGCAAATTGTAAGGGGAGCCTTTGAAGAGCAAGGCAGGGGGAGAGAAGCACGGTCACGAGCACCTGCACTCACGTGCACTTCGACAAATCCGGTCGTAAAAAGTCAGCTTTGTGGATCGGTTGGAAAAGGTCTCTCTACGAGACCTAAAAAGTGGTCAGGAAGCAGCAGAACTCTCTGCCATAGCCAGAACTGAATGGGACTGTTCCCCAATAATCCACAAACTATCGACACTACCAACCATGCTAGAGAACCTTCTGGTCAGTCTGAAGTCAACCGCATCTGCAGACTCGACAGACACAGCCAAGGAGGGAACCGTCGCAAGGGTCACCCAAACCCAGGGACGCACAAAAAAAGCAGAAAATAGGTTGTTCCAAAACGAGACGTCATGCTCCCCTATGGTCAGTCAACCGCCAAAAAACGCACTCCCAAATCTCTCACCCCCAGAAATAGCCATTATAGAGGTGCCCACAAACTCATGAACCCGCCGGAAACAAAAAAGGAAGAGCAGAAACAGGAAAATAACAGCCATTCCCCAAGACCAGGTGGTACAAGAAGAGTCGGCAGAATTTTTAAATCAGGCTGAGCAGACCCCGCCCTTGGGCAAAAAACTGTCAACTACAGCGACCCCCATCAAACTTAAAATTCCGAGAGCAACGGATCTATTAGAGACAGCAATAGAACACCTTGGGCACCAGGACGTCACAAAGGCAAAATGCTCACACCAGCAGGAAAAACTCAAAAGAGTCTGACTCACGTAGCATAACAAGGAGCTTCACTGGCAGCTGGCCAAGGGCCACGCAACAAAATGTGAAACAGTCGGCCCTGGTGCAGGACCCAGAACAAACTCAAACAAGGGCAACTTCAGCCACAATCGACAGCACCAATGACCAATCCCCCACCGGGGCAAACCATCCTGAACAAACCATAGCCGGAGCATCGAGAGACTCTTCAATAAACAAGACAGACACACTAATATTCGCCCCAGAGTATAAAAAATCTAGGGGCAGAATGGACATCCTGAATAGAGGAAACATAATTAAACTAATCACATCTATCAAGGGTCTGGAAGGTATCACCACAACCGACTTACTTGAAATTGAATTCCTTCCTGTACTGGACCAGTCAAAACCAGAAACGACAAAGACAACATGGGCGTCAACTAATCTGGTTGACTGGATTTTAGGAGAACTTAACAAATTCTCTCAATGGGGAATAAGGCTGGAACCATGTAGAAGGCCAGCCTACCCAACACCATTCTTAAAGGAGAGTGAGAAAGAACACCCGCCCAAAGCCACATCTATCTTAAAGGGAGCCCTTAGCCAGTCCCAGGCCGCCAAGGGAGGTCTTCATACACCAAAACGGTAATAACAAAATGTATAACTCCTAAACCGGACACAATACAGCGAATAATAACTGTTGGAAATGGGATCCCCGGCTGGCCAGGGCTTTCGCCAAAGTCAGTCAGAGACCACCACCCCCAAGTCAGGGCAAGGGAGTTACACGCCAAGATAACCCCTACTCACCCTCTAGGTAACGTGGCGCGAGCAGCAAGGCTAAACTTGGAGGCGATGTAGGTTAAGTATTTGCGCACGCACCCCAGCAACAACAACCAAAGGCCCACCACAAAGGAAACTCCACACAAGGTTATATAAAAATAGCCTTTGTATTACACCAAAACACATTAGATAAAACACACACTTTACAATGTGCCAGAGGCACGGGCAGAATTTACAAGGGGATATTTACAAGACAGGGCCACCTGGACCACTGTCAGGAATCAGAAGTAGCACTTTCAGAAATAGCACTTAGTACATAATATATAGCACAAAATAGCACACAACCAGTAATTACTGGTAACCAGGACCTCACTAGCACCACCTGTACTAGGGAGAAAACAACCACCTATGTATTACAATACCTGTAGGGGTGTAAGAGGAAAACACATGATGCAATGCATAACATTCATTCAGAGGTGTAAAGAGGAAAACACATGATGCATCACAATACATTCAGAGGTGTAAAGGCACATGACGCATAATCAATACATTCAGAGGTGCAGAACAAATACCAACTTCCCCAAACTCACCAGTCACCACCTGTGACTGTCCCGGTGTCCCAATGTCAGGGCCTAAACGTGGTAGTTGCCCACAAAGTGCTGGGCAACTGGAGCAGGGAAAGTTAGCGCAAAGTTGAAGCCTCTCTGGGCTCAAAGAACCACCACTGTGGCACTGGTGAGCCTCTCTTAGGCTTTCTCACCAGCAAGGGGGGCTGCTGAGCCTCTCAGGGCTCCAGCAACAGAAAGGTACAGCCTCGCTGGGCTGGGGGGTCCCTCGCTCTGGGGACCCAAAGCAATGATGCTTGCCAAGAGCCTCGCTGGGCTGTGGGGTCCCCCTCTCTGGGGACCCAAAGGGATGAAGTTTGCCCAGAGCCTCGCTGGGCTCTAACTCAACTGGTGCCCCCGGGGCCCCTCGTGGCTCCACAAACGCGGAGGTGCTTTCCCTCGGTGGAGCCTCTCTGGCTCGGGTTGGAGTCCCCCTCTTGGGGACCCGGGTCGCTCACAAGTGCCCCCTGAGCCCTCAGGCTCAAAACACAAAGGCGCGAGGTCGCGCTACAGAGAGCGGCAGGGGGGGGAGCGGACACCGACAATGTGTCCCGGCGCCCCTCCCTCCAGAACGGCCACACTCACCGGCTGGTCTCCAGCGGAGGCGGGTCTCTCCCGCTGGTCCCGGGGCTCTCCTCTTCACACGGGAGCCTCGGGGACCCGGCCGGCAGCTTCTCTCTCCCCGGCTCGTCGGAGGAGGCAGGACTTCCGGTCGGCCTTTCCTGGGCCGCGCTGCGATTGGCCGACCGCCTCACCACTTCCGGGTCGCCACGGGCAGCGCGGCGGCTCGCTTTTAGGCAGGCAGGCGGCTTCCCAGATGATCCGAGGAGTGGGCTCCCTCGTAGATCGATAACCACGGGCACAACAAAGCGGCGAGGAGCGGGGTGGCACTCGCGCCGCCAACGCAAATATAAAGCGAGGTAGGCACTCGCTAGGCCACCACGAGCAGGGTGGGCACCTGCACAGCAATTGGCGCGCTCCCAAGCGCTAGGCAGATAATCACAGCGCTCCAAGCGCTATAATTCAAAATAAAGCGCTCTCAGCGCTGGGGTGAAGGCACAGCGCTCCCAAGCGCTACAAGCCAAATAAAGCGCTCTTAAGCGCTATGAGTAAAATAAAGCGCTCCCAGGTGCCCTCAGCAAGCAGGGCAGATTCCCAGCAGTCCTTGGGCAGGCAGGGGGGACAAGGCTGGGCCCAGAGCCAGCACACTGGGTCTCCAGGCAGGGAGACAGCCCAAGTGGCGGTCCTCTGGCCCAGCAGCAGCAACAGCCCCCTCAGGATCCTGGGAGAGAACAGCTTCTGTGGGGACACAGCCCCATTTTTATACACCATTTCCCTTTGTCTGAGGGTGCAGAGTGGGGGCGGAACCAGTCGCAGCTGGTTCTTGAGTACTCTGATGGCCCAACCACCCATTCTATTCACTGGCAGGGCTTGGGTCATTAGACTCTCCACAGGGGGGCGGAGCCAGCATTGTGTGGGGAAAACCCAGCCCATCCAGGACACAGGTACACTCCTCCCACACATTACTCATGCAGATCTCCCACTCACCACCGGGCAGACCCATCCAGACTTCCTGGAGCCTGGCATGCCAGCCAGCTCCAGCCAATCACACGCCAGCACCCTCACAGCACACGTACAGCCATGTCTAGAAATGGCGCTTCTCTACTAGACACATACATGCTGCATACACCGTTGCGCAGCATTCACTCACACGAGTTCACACATACCAGACTCAAGCCTGTACACCCCACGCATCAGGAACTACCAGGGACACATACATTCCCCATGCATTCCTATGGGCAGGCAGGCCTAGCTCAGCACATGCACTCAGAGTGCGCACGCACTTTCCACTGGGACACAGTGAAAGTGCGCAGAATCCCAAAAATCACCATTGCCAGGTCACCATTTCACGCAAAAAGTCTAGGGGTGAACCTGCCCTAAGGGCCAAAGTCCAACAATAACAAACAGAGGCGGGCAATGACAAGGATCCCCTGGGCAGCCCTCAACATACACAACATTGAACAACTTCAGAGTATGTATTTGGAACATCAATGGCTTGGCTGACAAACTGGACGATCAAGAAACACTAAATTATTTAAGATCATTTGACTTGATACTACTTCAAGAAACCTGGGAAGAAACTGAGATAGCCCTCGAAGGCTATATGACGCAATTTGTCCCAGCCACTAGGACATCATCTTTTGGCCATAGCTCAGGTGGATTAATGATCTTTGCCTCAATCCCCACAGTAGGAACAATGAAGGAAATCAAGATTAAAACTACTGCTCCTAACGTCATACAGGCGACTAAGATAACAATTAACACCAGAAAGCCGGACCACCGCATGGTAATAGTTAACTCTTATATACATCCGAAGCACAGACGGAAAGGCGCAAGAGAGCTGGTCAAAGAGACAACAAGAATTATGGACGAGGGGGAAGCTGAAAATGTAATCTTGGCAGGAGACTTCAACCTCTTTCGTTTTGGAACCGCAACGGACGATGACCTGGTACACGATCTTAATAAAGTCTGGGGAATACCAACTCAGGCACAACCATCTCCATCTAAACAAACCACTTGCTGTATCCAACTGTTAAAAGGGCTAGAGCAATTAAACCTAATGGCGCTAAACGGTCGGTACAAAGAAGACATCCCTCCTGCATCAACCTACCACTCGGTAGCAAGTTCCTCCTATCTAGACTACGCATTTGCAACTCTCCCTCTATTTGACATTATTAAATCATTTAAGCTGGGTGTTAGTGATCAAAGTGACCATCTGCCACAAGAAATCGTTCTAAGGACAACCAGAGAAAACCCAACAGAAGTTAGGGCATCCGCTAGATCTGAATATACATCAGACTTTAAACGCATAAGATACAAACAATATAGCATCGAAGAACTGTCTTCAAACGCAAAGGAGCTTGTTCATCAGTGTAATTTGGTTATAAACCCAAACGAGGCCTGGGAGCTATACACAAAGACTCTGGGGTCCAAATACGCAACAAAACCAAGGCCTGCCAAAGGCAATATTCCCAAGTCCGTATCGAGCAAGACAAACACGCTGGAGATAAAAAGAATTAAACGGAATATAAAGCAAATTCTGAACCAACTCCGCACACAGCCTGAAAAAGGGCCTTTGCAAGATGCTCTACGCGGCCTAAAAGCAAGCCTAAGAAAGGCAACTTGGGAAATCAAAAGACAGGCGAACAACGAGCTCTGGGCAAAAATAAAGTACGATTCGAAACAAAAAAAGTGCTAAATTTTGGCAAACAATACACAGCCTGCAGCGGCCGGGTCATCAAGGAATAAACTCCTACATATCACAGGCAGCTTGGGCTGACTTCCTGCACAATCATTTTAATGAAACCGACGATGGCAACTTCACAACCTCGACAAAACAAGAAACAGACAACAATCAGAACAACAACGAAACAGGAAAGACCGAAAGCGAGCCCAGAAACCCCAAGGAAAGCACAACGGGAAAACACGACCAAAATAATATCCACATTTGTAAAGCGCACAATCACCCGTTAGGGTCTCTAGGCGCTGGGGGCCGTCGGGAAGATTAAGCAAGCTATTGCCCAGAGTCACATGGTGCTGGGCTAATCTGCCGCCGGTGCCGGGGATCGAACCGGGATCCCCAGATTCCGGAGTCAGTCGCCCTGGCCGCGGCGCCACACCTCTTCCATCAGACCAAAAGAAAACTGATGAGGCACAGAACAACAGCACACTATTAAATACCGCAGAGAATAAAATCAACTTAACCGTCGGATCGGATAAAAACTCAAATAAGAAGGGGAAAATGGATGGAGCTCCAGGTCCAAATGGAATACCACCAATAATATTTAAACACAACATCAAATTCTGGAGCAACACACTACTACCACTCTTTGTGGGCATACAAGAATCAGAAACCTGCCCCGAATCTTGGCAAGGATCGACCATAAGCCCAATTTACAAGCAAGGAGACAGAAGTGATTCTTGCAATTATCGGTTAATCGCTCTACTCGACATAGAAGCAAAGTACTACGCGGGCATTCTATTGGATGAATTGACATTTTGGGCAGCGTCAAAACACATAATCCCGGCAAACCAAACAGGGTCCTGCAGAGGACAAGGAATGACTACAAATGTCATGGCACTAACTCTGCTGACAGACGCGGCCAAAGTAGGAAAGAACTCCCTGTTTTTATGTTTCATCGACTACAGCTCAGCCTTCGGCCATGTGGACCGGGGCAAACTATGGAGAAAGCTTGACAATTGGGGGATACCGCAACCCCTCCTGAAGCAACTAATCTTACTCCACACTAACACCTGGGTTAAGATTAAGCTGGGAGACGGGACGCACCTTTCTAGGAGAATCAACACCTCTAAAAGGACTAAAACAAGGGTGCGTCCTAGCCCCTACTTTGTTTAATCTTTTCCTGGCAGACCTACCAGGGGAACTGGACAGTATCAAATCGCACGCCCCACGGTTGGGGGACATCACGCTGTCTAACCTCCTCTACGCTGACGGCCTGGTTCTAATTAGTCGTACTCCAATTGGCCTTCAGCAACTGCTAAACACTACCACCACATTTTCACAGTGTAACGGGTTAAAAATTAACCTAAAGAAAACAAAAACTATGGCTGTGAACTATAAGAAGGCCAGGAAAAATTGCTGGCATCTGGACGGACACAAACTGGACCATGTAGCGTGTTACAAATATCTGGGAGTCCTAGTAGACAGCAGAGGCTCGTCTAAACCACAATTAGAGACGTTGCATCGAAAAGGCACCCTGAGCTGCTATGCGATGATCCCCTTTAAGAAAATATTGCCTGATTACACGCTTGACCTGCTTCTACAAGTATTGAGAGCTAGCCTTCAACCGATGTTAACATATCGGAGCGAATCAACTCTCGGAAAGGATGCTCTTACCCTCGATAGTGTGATCAGCAAAACTTTCAGAACCATCTTTCAGCTACCCAGTTCTGTATCCCCTGCCCAAATCCGTCTGGAGTTCAGGTTCAAAAACAGACAGTGGAAAGAAGGGGCAACTTCATAAAATGCTGGCATAAGATTAAAAATGCAGAGCAAGGCACCCTAAACGCCCACCTTTGGACTGAGCTGCAGCGACGAGAATCTTCATACGCAAGGAAGTACCTGATGAAATCGTTAGAAGTACTCGAACTGTCTGACCTCTGGAACACCTCAGTAGACCACAAAAGCTTCAAAAAGCTAGTAACAAAGGTTACAAAAATAATATCGCTATTAGAGGACAAGGAAACTCTAGCAAAAAGGGCACATGGATGGACAGTCTTAAACGACTATAAAACACTAAAGACTCAAGCATATATGGATCACGGATTTAAACAGAAGACCAAAGAGAAATTTTTAAAACTACGATTCGGTATACTACCAATTCTCCCTCACCTGGCTCCATGGAAAAGGAAACAGAAAGTCAAAACCTGCTGCCTCTGCAGCGCAGGACCGGAAGATCTAATCCACATAATATGTATTTGTCCAATCTTAACGGACAAAAGGAGATCCTTATTACACGCAATATGGAACCAGAAGGGCATTAGAACCTGCAGACAAACAGTCAAATTATGTTTTAATCCTCAGGAGACCCAATTAAATTGCAGACTCACAAAATACTTTGATGCAGTGACGGAGAGAATTAAGGAGACACAAAATGAGGAAACAGAGTAACATTCAGTCACTGCCTCCGAGCATAACTTTGGGACCGCAGCTCAAACGAACAATAATAAAAATGTAAACTGTTAATATGAACTTCATAATTTTAACTCCTGATAATTAATTTTTACCTTTGACATGTATCTCTTTTAAAGTTGTGTACCTTAAATTGTGAGTTTAATTAACTGTGCAATAAACTTATCTTATCTTATCTTCTCCATGCTCCCCCCAACCTCTTACACTCTTTACGCATGGAAGCAAGCTTAGTATTGTACCAGGGACTAGGCCTAGTGCTGCGGCTTTTCAACCATTTTAGTGGAACAAGAGAATCAAGCGTATCAGAAAACCAGACAGACACTGATTATCGGCCGAGTCACAGTCTGCAGGAAGAATAGGTAAAGTTGAAGAGAGAAGCTCTTGAAAATGCGCAGCATCAAGTTTATACCAAGGGCGCTTAAGTACGGACTTATGGGGCAACCTACTAGTCGGTACCACCCCAGAAAGTGTCATCGTTATGAGATAATGATCCGACCAATACTACGGGGAGGGAGGGTGAACTGTCTGGAGGGCCAAGTTGCTAAAGACAGGATCCAGCAAGTGGCCTGCATAATGTGTAGGCCCCAGCACCAGTTGGAATAGCTGGAAGGCCTTAAGATCAGCCAGAAAGTTACCCATATCAACATCAAGAGAATTATCAAGATACACGTTCAGATCCCCAAGATACTGAAGTTGGCAGCTCTCATGGCTAAAGGCCCTATAGCGTCAATGAGAGCCGTTCTAAACTCTTTGGAGGGTCCAAGCAGGCGATAGATCAATAGGCCTGACATGGTGTAGTTAGCATTGAGGTCTAGCTTGCCTTGGGTGTTTGCTCACTGCTGTGTGATGTGTCTTGATATAATGACTGAGACACGTATATACTAGCTGTTACTGCGATAGACCCAGTGAGAAAGTGGCATGTCACTCATTTGATCGTAGATTATCACACGGAGCAAGACTGAAACCATAGAAATGTCATGCATAAGCGATATTAAAACGTGGCCGCTATGTAGGATAGCAAGATCTCGGATTAAGAGGGATTCAGTTTCAACATCTAATGTAACAAAGTTTTTTTTTAGAGCGCTACCAGAAGAGGATTTGGGGATGTTGTGCTTTCCAAAGGCTGAAGAAAAAGCGTACACATACAAGGTCGCTTTCATATTAAGAACTGAAGCTAAATATTATTAAAGAGGCAGAAGTTCAGACTACCAGAGCCCTTGGATGCGCCGAACTATACATACAGGCGTTTTTTTTTTTACAAAACGGTATCTCTTCCAATAACAAACTAACCCTTGAAAAGCTAATTACGTTGTGTACTATGACCAGGCGCGCAACACCCATTGGGCTCGCCGGGCTTCAGCCCCCCCCCCCCCCGTCGCCTCCTCTGCCCGGGCTAAGATGAGATGCACTGAAATGATTCACGAACGCATCCGATCCGAGAATGTGATTTTTTTTATCCTTTCTGAGAGGCCCGGCAGCCCGAGCCAGACAGCCAGCCTCTGAACAGTTTCAGCGAGTGAACCCCCCTGCCCCCACCTCTTGTTTTCCCTAAGAGTGGCACTGAGGTGAAATCCTTGCCTGAAGGCAGGGATTTCACCTAAGCACTTGAGCATGGGGTGTGAAGTGCACAGCAGGGGGAAAGAGCTGGCCAGTGCAGGCGACGCTTTTTCTTTGTAAAGGAATTTCTGCTGGCATCATAGCCCAGGGTGTGCTGTCTGTGCACTTGTATAGATGTGTATTCCATACAAGTGCACAGACAGCAAACCCTGGGCTATGACGCCAGCAGGAATTAATTTACAAAGGAAAAGCGTCACCTGCACTGCCATCCCTTTGCCCCTGCTGTCCGTGCACTTGGATGGAATTCACATCCACTGCACTGCTCACTAGATGAATGGTGCTAGTGGGTAACTTTAGGGTTCAGGGTGGGTGTGGGTTTTAGTGTGCCAGGGAGACATTTTAGGGTTCAGGGTGGGTTACGAATTGGGGTGCCAGGGGGTAGTTTTAGGGTTCTGAGTGGGTATGGGTTTTGGGCTACTAGGGGGGTAATTTTAGGTATCATGGCAGGTATGGGTTTTTGGGTACCAGGGGTCATTTTAGGGTTCAGAGTGGGTGTGGGTTTTAGGGTGTCAGGGGGGCAATTTGAGGGTTCAGGGTGGGTATGGGTCTTGGGGTGCCAGGGGGTAATTTTAGGGTTCAGCGTGGGTATGCGTTTTGGTGTACCAGGGGTAATTTTAGGGTTCAGGGCAGATGTGGGTTTTGGGGTGTTAGGGGCAATTTTAGGGTTCAGGGTGGGTATGGGGTGCCAGGGGGAAATTATGGTTCGGTATGGGTTTTGGGGTGCCAGGGGTAATTTTAAGGTTCAGAGTGGGTATGGGTTTTGGGGTGCCACAGGCTTAATTTTAGTGTTCAGCGTGGGTATGTGTTTGGTGTGCCAGGGGTAATTTTAGGGTTCAGGGCAGGTGTGGGTTTTGGGGTGTCAGGGGGTTATTTTAGGGTTCAGGGTGGGTATGGGTTATTGGGTGCCAGGGGGGAATTTATGGTTCAGGGTGGGTATGGGTTATAGGGTGCCAGAGGGGAAATTATGGTTCAGTATGGGTTTTGGGGTGCCAGGGGTCATTTTAAGGTTCAGGGTGGGTATGGGTTTTGGGGTGACAGGGGGCTATTTCAGGGTGGGTATGGGTTATTGGGTGCCAGGGGGAAATGTATGGTTCACGGTGGGTATGGGTTATGGGGTGCCAGAGGGGAAATTATTGTTCAGCATGGGTATGGGTTTTGGGGTGCCAGGGGTAATTTTAAGGTTCAGGGTGGGTACGGGTTTTGGGGGGCAAGGGTGTAATTTTAGGGATCAGCTCGGGTGTGGGTTTTGGGGCTCCAGGGGGGTCATTTTAGGGTTTGGGGTGGGTATGGGTTTTGGGGTGCCAGGGACCTACACATATTGCCAAGTGCACAATGCTATGCGTACATGAAATGCAAAGTTTCCGAATGCCCCCGACGTTTCAGGTATTAGAAATGTTTTTCAAGACTCCCTCGCCGCACCGATTTACCACAAGCCAGTACGCATACCTAACAGTAAAGCAGTCACGTCTGTTAACAGGTGATTAATGGTAGTACTGCTACACACAGTCATGGGCACAATCTCCAAACTACCGACTTAGACTCTTACACGTAAACTTTTTACATCACATGTACTGCACCCTGGTTGGGTTGGACAAAATGGGTCTGGGAGACGACTCTAGATATGGCAGGTGCTCTGCTCTAGCCGCAGATTTTCTGCACCTCGTCTGGACATTCCCGGGCTTTGCCTCATATTGGGAGGAGATTTTTGTTTGACTGTGTGACATATTGGGACTTCCGCTTGAGTGTTCACCCCTGTCGGCACTGCTGGCCTTTGTGAAGGGGATACCCCCGGACATGCGCAAACTGGCTGCGCTCGTGTTGTTGTTAGCTATAAGGGTGGCCATGAAGTGGGGGCTGAGCACCCTGCCCCGGGCGACAGACGGCTTAAGTATGCTGCTATTGCCAGGAGCAGCTTACGAGCTAATGGGAACTTGTGTCAGTGCAGTCGTGACCCTGTGATATTTGGGACCCGCTAGAAGAATATTTGTGTAGCCACACACCAGCATAGACTGTAGACTGTGGATCTGTGTAATTCACTTATACTGAACCATAGAGTGTAGGTATGGCACCACTGCTGGAATGGTTTCCCCCTCACAGAGGCAAGAGGTGCGTGTTAGATTGCTCTTGTCAGATGCGATGTGCACGCACGCTTATACTGATTCAAATGCCAATGCTGATTGTTTGCTATCTATCATATTGTGTTGTCGTTAAACTTCTATACTTAAGGCGTTCCTCCTACCAATGGCATGGAATGACGCAATGGATTTGTAAGCGATGTCCATAGTATGTGATACTGTATGAGCATAGGAGGTAAAGTGTATACCACATAGAAATATCGGCAGCTTGGCCTAAGTATTGTAAGCAGTTGTTCCTGCATACTAAGGGTATGACCCCAGAGCCCAAGATGGCAGCTGTGAGGCTTTCAAAATGCTGGATACAAATGTATGAATACACATGTGTATCAGTTGAGTAGTGTGTAAAGCATGTAAATGGTTACTGTCTGCCTATGCTAATATAAGTCTGTATGAAGTTAATAAATTCAATATTTTTTCTGTGGAAATTGGTTATATTGTGTTCCTAAAGTGCTTTGTAGTAAAATATATTAAATTGGCCTTTTAATTCAGTACATTCTGTTCCTTTTTCATAAGACAATAGCATATAAATGCATCAAATTAACAAAAATCACCACATTTTTTCTCAACTTGACCTGAGCATTAACCGATCCTGATTATCTGCCATTTTAGCTCCGCCCCATTAATTAACATTAGCCACGCCCCTTCATTTGCTATGTTAGCCCCCCCCCCGAAATTAAGATCTAGTTGCGCCCCTGACTATGACATAAACCGTGCGCTGTATATAACTCAGTGGTAGCTGCAGCCCCCATGTTTCGCAGTCCTTCTGCCCTAAATGTTAAAGGGGTGGGGCATCCCGTTGTCATGTTATCAACTCTTGCTTCCGGCAGGTGACACTTGTCATGTCGTGTATAGCAGTCTAGTGTTTGGGGATAGACTCGTGGGAGGAGCAGGAAAGGGAGGAGCAGGAAACGGGGAATGGGAAGTTAGTTATGAGAAGGACAGACACCAATAAAGAAGTGTCGAATACTACTCCTGGCTCCTGTCCTATTTGGGGGGGCATGACAATGGCGACGAGGGTGGGATAATGCTGAAACCCACATCTGCCCAAAACCCCTGCCGTCCGTGAACGGCCCGAGACCTGAGAGCCTGCAGCCTGTGTCAGCGCCGAGTGCCAGAAGCGCGAAAACGAAACGCGCTACACGTCGCGCCTGAATGCTGCCCCATGAACTTAACTTGAAGTCCTGGCAAGTGAGCCAGCTCCACGATCAGGTGATTGTGTGAAGCCCGACCAGCAAGCGCTGTTGAGCGCTGGAGCCGCCTGAAGCCGAGCGCTGTGTGGCGCCCAAAATCGGGAGCTCACCCCCGATGCGTGAGACTTGGCTTGCAGTTGCCGAGTGAGCGCGCGACCGAGGAAAGTGAGGTGGGAGCCCACCCCGACCTCACCTGGATACTGCAGCGCTGCAAGGGTGAAGGGACCTGGAGAAGAGTTGCTGCCTCTGCGACCAGCGGTCGGTGAGTCCTGGATGAATCAGCACTGACTGGAATGAATGGAAAGGAAGTCTCGTGTGAACTGAGACTTCAGTGTCGGCGGCCATCTTTAAGTCAGGCAGCCCATAGAGACACCCCTGTTCAAAGCCTAAGCAGCCATTTTCAAGTCAGGCAAGCAGAATTTGGAATTGAGCATTCAACAGACATCAGAAACAAGCATTGGCGCACAGAATAAAAAAACACTGCAATAGCAAACATAATAAGCACATGCAAATGCAAGAGACAAAATAAGAAAATAAGCACGAGCAAAAGCAACAATAAAGTGAAAGAAACACAAGCGACTGCGAGAGAAACTCAAGTAAACGCAAAAGGGAAAGATGAAAATAAACACAAGTACAAACGTCAAGTGGTGAAAGGAACAAAAGTGACCAGACACACAACAAGCACAAGCCAATACAAAACCTCGAAGTACAACAAACACAAGCAAATGCGGATCCCGAAACACAATAAGCACGAGCCAAGGCAAAGTGTGAAGCAAGTACAAGCAAATGTAAGGCGCGATTACAAAGAACGCAGATAAATACAAGTCACGCATGCAACACTCAAGTCAATACCAAGCGCAAAGGCAACAAGCACCAGCTCATACAAGCCCCAGGTGCAACAAGCCCGAGCAAATGCAAGTCCTGAATGCAACAGGCATAAACGAATCCCGGGTTCAGAATAAGTTCCAGCGCTAAGTGAAAACAAGCGATTAAAATCAAAGAGGAACTAAATGTACATAAGATTTCGACTGCAGAGAATTCTAGAATAACGCGGAAAGCACAAGGGAACAGTTTCGTGACGGTAGCATACTAGGACTCTCCTCCGCATGTCAGTGAGAAAAGGAAAACACAAACCCAATATCTGCATTGAGGTGCCACCCCCAGTGACACAGACCAGTGACCAGAGTCTGGGTTCTAGATGGACTAGGTGGCTAGAATCATTAGATGCATTTCTTGAAACAACCGGAGAGGGAAGAGATAGCAACCGTTTACTGTTACTACTTCGGCTGGTGGGTCACGAAGGTCGACGTCTAATCAGGACGTTCTCAGCAAAGGACACAGAGACTTATAGAAACCTCAAAGAGACGCTACGCACTCACTTCAACACACAGGAGAGTGTGGATCATGAACGCATCGCCTTCAACGCGGCACGGCAGAAACCCGGAGAATCATTACCAAACTTCATAATAAGGCTACAAAGTCTAGTGCACCACTGCCACTTCAACACATTTACAGACGAGGAAGCAGTTCGACTCCGGGTGATTGAAGGCTGCTCAAAACGCAAGATCCTTCACGGGCAGTTCTCGCTAAAAGAAATCATCATCAGGAGGGCTGATGTTGGAGAGCGGGTTAAAGCAAGACAATCGGCAAAAGAACTGCACCTGAATGCAAGTCATGAAGATAAAAGAATGGAGACGCCTATCATGTCTCTGGAGAAAGCCCAGGAAACAAACAAAACCAGAAAGAGGGAGGGCGAAGGCAGAATAGAGACGAGACAACGGAAGAAACCAAGTGACGTGAAACACCCTGAGTCAACCATACGAAAGGCGGTGAAGGATGGTTACGACAGTCTCACTGATACGTCTTCATTGAATCATTCAACAGACACCACAAACGATTCGGATGAAGCCTCAAGTGGGACAGACCACACAAAAGAGACAGATGACAGTCTGCTCAATGGATATGTGGAAAGGACCAAATACAAACGAGCGGACAAGTCACGCCAACTCTGGACACCGGCATACGAGCACACTCGAGCAACCCACTGCCCATCAAATGCTATAGACACTCCTAAAGAAGCACCAAGCAGGAAGACACGTCACACAAGTGTCACTGCCGTTATTACACCTAGCAAACGAGAAGAAGAAACAAATCACATGAGGTGTGGTAAGCCACTCAGGCACCGGAAAGGGACAGGTATGTGCACTAAAGACATCCACGACAATGAGAATACCGGGGACAGACAGTCAATGTCATGTGAGAGAGACGGTGACCAAATGCTCCACGACCAAACCAAAGGAATAAATGCGTGGCTAGCAAATAACCCATTCACAGCAACAACACAAAAGACACCTCAAAATTCACACTCACAAATATATCTTACAGATGACTCTGACTCCAGGAGCATGTCTTCACAGACCACCAGCTCAAGAAATGTATCAGTCAAAACACTCTCAAAGAAACGTTCTCAGAGGAAACCAGCGAAAGGCTCCTCCAATTCAGAAAACGTGTCTGTACGGTCATCTCGATCAACCGAGTCAAGGTCTTTACAACACTCATGGCACCAATCACCAAAATATACAATAAAATCGGAGAACATTCTCCCTGTCCAGAGCAACATATTTCACATCAATGAATCAAAACATTTGATCACCCCACAATACAACACGTCATGTCAGGCACAGATATCTCAAGACGTAAAGAACATGCACCCCTGAAGGGGTTCGCGAGGCTGACTCAACGCGCTGGCAGAAGGAAACCAGAGATACGGGACAGCACCCATTGGGTGAGGAAGAACTACCCTACCACTCAACAAGGAGGGCAAAATGGGTGGACAAGAAAGAAACAAGAGTCAACCAGTTCCAAGTGGGAGAGACAAACAGGGCCAACAAATGAGTCCCGAGACCAAACCGGGTCACCCATGTCAGACAGTGCCCTGCTGACCGGTATGCACGACTCGGAACAAGAGGACAGTGCTGCCCCCGACTCAAAGAGACAGAAGGAAGTAAGATCTCGTACAGATGCTCGGAAGAGAACCAAAACACCGTCCACTCCTGAAGGAGATCGAGCGTCAGTCGAACGAGAACTACCAAGAAAGACAGATTGCCGCTATCGAGCTGAGTCACCAACTGTCATCTCACACAAAGCAGCCACGATCGCATCAGAATCTGTAAATGGGTGGATAACTCGGAAGACTATTGAAACCCGCAACGAATCTGAGAACCAGAAGACCACACACAATACTTCGTACTTTCAAAGGCGCACTCCCGCAGTCAAGGATATTCTTGTCGAGGCAGCCGACAGTAGCTCGAACAAAGCAGTGCCCCCAATAAACTATACCTTGCCAGCGCCTGAGAAGCTGACTGAGTCTAAGCCTGGAACGGCAATGTGTCTATGACCCATGCGGACTCCCGCAGACCTGCGCGTGGACAGTCAAGAAACATGTTGAGGATGATTATTTTGTTAAGAAAGGGGGAGATGTCATGTCGTGTATAGCAGTCTAGTGTTTGGGGATAGACTCGTGGGAGGAGCAGGAAACGGGGAATGGGAAGTTAGTTATGAGAAGGACAGACACGAATAAAGAAGTGTCGAATACTACTCCTGTCCTATTTGGGTGGGCATGACAACACTCTAGGCCACGTCCATATTAGCTTCAACAATCACTGAATGTCTTTTTTACAAAAGTTCATTAGTGCACCAATAACGGTTTCCCACATAGTCATGGGCTGGATTTCTAGCCATGGGTGATGCTGTACCCAAAGCTTATCTTACTTGCGACCATCGCTCTTTATCTCATGACCGCGCACATTATCATTTCACCCAATCCTTACCTTCATGCGTTCCCGGCATTGCGACGGAGTCCGGTCGTAGCCCAGTTCGGCCAGGGCTCGGGACACCCGTTCATACATAGCGGGGCCAGGAGCCTTGCTGGCAAATAGGGTGCCTGAGCCCTCCAGTTGCTGGTAGTGCGCCTCCACCAATCGCTCGTTGCCCCACACGGCTATAAGCGCGTTAGTTTCTGCTGGGGTCCAGGACATGCCGCGACAAGCGGCCGACGTGGAAAAGGAGACTGAGGGCGACGAAGCAAGGCCCGGGCCACCGGCGCATCCCTCTAGAGGCGACGAATGGCTTGGGGTAGAAGGCGCCGACAACGATGGGCGTCCATCGCTCAGCCCGGGTGAAGTAGGGGACATAGCCTCGCGCTTCGGAATCTTCAGTGGCGGCGGAGCGGGATCCGATTGCAGATCCGACTCACAGGGCGCAGCCATGTTGGTCCTCGGAACCAGCGGGAAGTTACGTACACTAGAAAACGGACTATCACTAGTAAAAGAGTCAGCAAGCCCCTCTGCAAACGTTCTGGAGTATGAACTTACATTCCCTAAGAGAACTGCCTCAAATATTTAAAAAAGAGTTCGATTATTTATTCCCGACCAAACATGAACATGGTACGTCCTCTTGTAATCCTTTTAAAGACTAATCATTCACGGTCGAGCGTTAACCGTACGTATTGAAGATTTATCACAAACAAGCAGTTCCGTTTCCAGAGTGTAAGCGAATGATATAATTTTAGACAATTAATTGACCACTTCCCCCCCCCCCCCCAAAACGACAATGATTGTATTTTCTAAGTAAACCTGGGGCGTCATTCCAAAATGGCCGCCATACTAATGTTAGGAAAAGCCCATATTTTCCAATAATGACGTTTCCGCCTATGTCGCAAGGCAGGAGGGAATTGCCATTTGTTGTAAGGAGGTGGAAATCCACCAACAGAGTACCCCGTGATGCCTCCGGGTAATTCTGGTAGGTCTCTATCTACTTGCTTTGTCCTAAGTGTTGATTGTTTTTTTGAGTGTCTGTGGTTTGTGGACTGACACCGGTGGTGATGCTTGTGAAGTACTTGTTTGAGTAGCCACTGTGTTTTTTTGCGTAAGAGTGGTTTGCCTTAGCAAGCAGTGTTGTGTGTTCTGAGTGTTTGGCCCCCTTTTTGAAAATGTCTGGAATGAGCTCAGTTTGGTTTGTTGTCATTGTGTTCTGCAGATGGCACTTGAAGAATTACAGGAACAAAGTATAGATGTGTGAATATTGCCACAATGGTAAAAAAAAATTAGAATTAACACTCCATAGAGAAAAAATCGGCCTCACAGAACGAAAAAAAAACGAATTTGTGTGCTTTACACAACTAGGACTCAATACAATATGTTACAGCATTATTCTTAGATATATTCTATTAAAAGGCATTCACATTATCTGAGTAATTAGTTGCTGCTAAAATATAAGCGCCTCTTTTACCACATTGCAAAACGATAGATTTCGACAGACTTGGAATGCATGGGTTTTTTGTTGATATTTAAATTTTTATTGAATTTGAAAACATACAAACAAATCAGCATAATCACAGAAGGCAAATAATCATTTACACCGTCGAAATCTATGCACCCCACAATTCCACCCCCCATGGGATGTATGTGAGCAAGAAGGTGAAGTAAATCAATCAATGTCTTCGACAGCGCCCAGCCATTTACCCCACACCTTCCGATATTTCTTAGGGCAATCCCTGTGCCTTGTATAAGACCTTTTCTTGTGTCGCCCACCAGTCCACTCCCCTACGCCACTTCCCCAGAGCTGGTGAGTCGGGACATATCCATGCCGCCACTATGTCACGCTTAGCAACAATCATAGCTGTGTTAAAGAAGGTCTTGTTGTTCCAGGACCAATCTATCCCGTCTGTGATCCCCAATAGTGAGTGAGGTGGGTCGTGAGGAACCGCCCACCCCAGAACCACTGTAAGCTCCTCTTCAATGGCCCCCCAAAAAGTCACCAGCCGAGGACAGGACCAGACCATATGAAAATAATCTGCTGAGGCCTGTCCGCACCTTGCACAGGACGCATCAGTGCGTAAGCCCGCTCAGTGAAGGCGCAATGGAGTGAGGTACGCAACATGTAGGTAGTATAATTGCATTAGTCTAAGTTTGGCGGAGGCAGTAATTGCCTTGGGTGCCATGAGCACATCGCGCCAGTCCACCTCATCCAATGGGCCCACCCATTCCACCCATTGATTCCTCAATTTGTCCAAGGAGGTGGGAGCGTTATTAGAGTGCGGTATATACGGGAGATGCCCCCCCTGCCCAAGTCCTCTAACAGAGTCTGGGCCTCCGTGGGGCTGTACTCTGGGAGTCAGGTGTCGGCAGCGATGTGCACTTGGAGGGCGTGTCTACTGTAAATATTTATAAAATTGGGAGGGGTGTAGGGAATAACGGGTGCGCATGTCTTGAAAGGAGCGCATATGACCCCTAACCCAAATGTCCCCAAGCTGCGTGATGCCGATGAGATCCCAGGTTTTGAACCCCTGCAAGCCACTTACTTCCCAGAGCCAAGCCCTGTGCCAAAGGGGCGTGCATTGAGTCAACCTACCGGACCAGCCGGAATGGCGCAACAAAGCCCGCCAAGCCTGCAGTACAGAGCGCGTCACGTCTGGCATTTGGGCCGGGATGGGTCCCCCATACATCAAGCCTGGCCCGGTAGGCCAGGTCGCTCCAACCCCCACTAAACCAATCGTGGACCACCAGCAAACGTGTGGCTAAAAAATATAGATACAGATGTGTAATACCCATGCCCCGTGGAATGCCTGGGTTTTAAATAGATTGAACTGTGCTCAATTCCCGGCGCTAGAAAGAGACCTTTTAAACAGCTGTTCCAAGCTGTCTGTCCGAAGGAAGCTGTCTGCCAGAACAGACAGAGGTAATCAATGGTTTACAAACTGGTGGAGGACATTAGAATACAGCAAAGGTTTTTTTCTTCTAAAAAAGTGTAAAAGTTGATGCCTGCTGGTTGTGAAACACAGCTGAGTAAATAACACATGGCTTAAAATATGTTGTTGCACCAAATTAAAAAGGTGAATATTAGTTTCTCTAGCAATGACAATATTACTGAATCTTAGGTACAAACTTAAATATGATTCCTACTATGGCCTACTGGCTGCAGTCTGAAATGCACTTACAAGTTATGCAAAGAGTAGCTGTACGAACATGTAAATTACATTGCAAGCTTTTATGCAATCGTTTATGCACAAGAATTTTGGGCGCACCATGGCAGTCAGAAACCTGGAATTTTACGCAAGTTCTTCAGGTGCTAGAACGCTCATTTCACTGGAATAAAAACAAAAATAAGACAGCAAAAGTGCATCCTACCTTTAAATTATCAGCACACAGCCACGGAGCAGGAATGCTTTTCAACCATACTTTTGAGAGTTACTTTGAATTGTAAAGGCCGCATGGGATAGCCTTGCTCAGACAGGGGACAACAGGTTTAAGGGTCAGAGGCCAAGTTCGGTATTTAGAACTGACCAGCACTACTGATCGCAAAATGTCCACGTAGGATGCCACTGTGACAGTGTGTGATTTCTAATTTTTTTTTGTTAAATCTGTTTCATTGGTTTTTGGTAAACATTTACATGAGTTATTACATCATTGCTGTAGCTTGTAGCAACAGTAGATGTTATACGTCACTAGACATCAGCATATGTGAATACGACAAAGGTGTTACAGTATTGATTTTCATCGTAATGGTTTAACACATGGTTGTTTACAGTATAGATCTGTCCATAACCAATATATCTGACATGTTTGCTCAGTTTATGGAGTATATTATGTTTAAGAGCCAATTGAGTGCAGATAGGTTGGTGAAACCGATAACGTGACAATAACTGTGTATATAGGGTAGTGAACTGGGAGTAGGGTTGGATCGATCACGCAAGTTTGAGTACATGCATAGCTGTATGTGTGCCTCCAAGGGCGCCCCCTTAGCAGTACCATTGTCATAAGGCTATGAAGCGCAAGTGCATTGGGGTGGTATAGTGTAGCTGCTGGCACATGATCGGTTGCGAAAGTGCAGTCTATGGGTGTGGGTCGCGTGCACGGTGGTGGTTATGGAGGCCAGATGCCTGCAGGGGCTGGGTTGGGAGGTCTGTGGATTGCTGCAGTGTTGCCAGGATCACATCTCAATTTGCAGTTATAGGTGTTTTCCTGAGGCCCACCAGTTCCTCTCGTCTGATTGCTGTGCTCTCTGCTTTGGCCCACGCAATGGTGGAACACCTCCAAGCCTGTACCTGTGGGGGATCCGATGCCTTCCATCTCTTCGTAATGAGCTGCTTAGCAGTAGCTATGCCCAGGTCAAGGAACCGGGAGGGGACCTTAGTGTTGCGTGTCTTACGAAAGACGTGCAGTAGATATGTTTGCCACTCAAAGGGTAACTCTCTCTCCGTACGGGCATGAAGTGCGTATGCCACTCCCCTCCAGTAGGTTGTAAGATTAGGGCAGCCCCAGAGCATGTGCACTAAGTCTGCATCAAAGGCTGCGCATCGGGGGCAGGCAGAGTCAGCTCAATGGAAATATCTGTTAATATTAGCCGGGTTAAGTACACACGCTGTGTAATAAAGTATTGTATTTGTCTGAGTCTCATGTTTCGTGGGATACTGGTCGGGCTGGCCAGTATCTGTGACCAGGTTTTATCTGAGAGTTAGCGTCCTAAGTCATGTTCCCACTTGTGTCTGAGGGGGTCTAGGCTAATTGCTGCGTGGTGATGCAGTGAAGCGACTAACCAACGTATCAGGTGCCTGCTTCGTCCCATAACATGCAGATATTGGCTAGTGAGGTGCATTTGTAGTTCAGTGCCTAGGTCTCCCCATTTCTATGTAAAGGTGGCCACCAGTGAGCAATGTAGGTGGAATTGTCCGGCAGGAAGTTCCTTGTTTGCAGCTAGTCGCATAAGGAATCAGTGAGCCCCGTGATGGAGATCCCCTAGGGTCCGTATCCCAGCCTCGTGCCAATGGTGCAAATCAGCGGCTGTTCATGCCTTCTGACCCCTTGGGGTGCCCTCCAGCGGGAGAGAAGGGGCATAGGGTAGAGACTCTGCCGGTAGCACCTGTAAGCCACGTTCAAATATAAAGACTCCGGGGGACGTGCGCGTGCTCCAGGGTGGAAGAGCATAAGGATCTGCAGCATAGTGTATGGCGATTGGGTGGATGCCGTGTCACTGCGCTGCTGATCTGCTAACCATCTGGCGACCCATTGGAGCTGAGCCGCGAGGTAGTAGTGCTCAAAGCAAGGGGCCGCCAGTCCCCCTGATCTGTGGGTAAATATAACTTCCTGATCGCTACCCTGTATCGGTTGGGACCCCAAATGAAATCTCTAGTTTTCTGTTCTAGCTGGGCAAAGAAGAAGGCTGGTACATAACTAGGCAGGTTGGCAAAGTAGTACAGGAGCCGTGGTAAGGCCACCATTTTCATCAGTGCTACTCTGCCCGTGACTGTCAGGGGAAGTGTGCTCCAGAACAGCATCTGAGAGCGGATGGCCGTTAAGGCCCTGCCTAGGATGCCGTCAAAGAGGTCCTGCGGTTGCCGATAGACTTGTATGCCTAAATAACGAAACGTGTCTGGTCTCCATTGTACTCGCTCTCCGTTGAGCACAAATCCTGGATCTGAAACTCTTACTCCAAAGGCATATAACTTGGATTTAGCTGCATTAACCTTGAGACCTGATATAGCTTCAAACTCTCCCAGAACACGGGCCAGGTCCCCCGGGATCCGACTGACATCCCTGCAATATATCAACAGGTCATCGGCATATAGCAAGACTGTGTGCACATCGCCGCCCAGTGGAATGCCATCTTGTAATTGGGTTCTCAAGGATTCCGCAAGTGGCTCCATCTCCAGTGCGAGGAGGAGAGGGAACAACGGACCGCACTGCCTCCTGCCCTGTCGCACTGAGATGGACTGGGATGGCCTCGGAAATATAGGGGCCCACCCTCACTCTCATCATCAGGTTCATATAGAGCAGCTGGGTTAGCTGCAAAAAGGTGGGACCTAACTGGTATCGTTCGAAGGACGTAAACATGTAATTCCATTCGAGGGAGTGGAAAGCCTTTTCAAGGTCGAGTATAAGGCAGCCCGCCTGTGGCCATTCACATGTGGAGTAGGTTGTCACTCGGAAGAAGCGGCGCAGATTAAGGGAGGTACTACGGCACAGTACAAATCCATTTTGATCTGCTTGCACCAGTGAGGGGTAACTGCAAACACAACAATGATGGACAGAATGTGGATCAATGTCACACATTCACCCCAGTCCAAAGATCTGGGCCCAAATCCATCGTTTTTCCACTCCACACCACCCTGGGTTAGACAATGGCGATATGCAAATCAGCGCTGACGCTGTGCCCCATGGGAACAGTCCAGTCCGAACTACAAAAGCCATGTCCTTCCCAGAACGGAAACAAGCATCCGAGGACCGGCCCGGTTTCGAGGTAACACCTCTCTTCAGCCCGGCTAGCTTGATTCCAGTGGTGTGGAGTAACTGGGACTCACGTCTGAGCATCCCCAGTACACTTAGAGCGGTAACTGCAAACACAACAATGATGGACAGAATGTGGATCAATGTCACACATTCACCCCAGTCCAAAGATCTGGGCCCAAATCCATCGTTTTTCCACTCCACACCACCCTGGGTTAGACAATGGCGATATGCAAATCAGCGCTGACCCTGTGCCCCATGGGAACAGTCCAGTCCGAACTACAAAAGCCATGTCCTTCCCAGAACGGAAACAAGCATCCGAGGACCGGCCCGGTTTCGAGGTAACACCTCTCTTCAGCCCGGCTAGCTTGATTCCAGTGGTGTGGAGTAACTGGGACTCACGTCTGAGCATGCCCAGTACACTTAGAGCGGTAACTGCAAACACAACAATGATGGACAGAATGTGGATCAATGTCACACATTTACCCCAGTCCAAAGATCTGGGCCCAAATCCATCGTTTTTCCACTCCACACCACCCTGGGTTAGACAATGGCGATATGCAAATCAGCGCTGACCCTGGGCCCCATGGGAACAGTCCAGTCCGAACTACAAAAGCCATGTCCTTCCCAGAACGGAAACAAGCATCCGAGGACCGGCCCGGTTTCGAGGTAACACCTCTCTTCAGCCCGGCTAGCTTGATTCCAGTGGTGTGGAGTAACTGGGACTCACGTCCCAGTTGATAGCCAGAAACCGGTCCTTGGATGCTTGATTCCGGTCTGGGAAAGACGGGGCTTGGCAGTTCGGACTGGACTTTTCCCATGAGGCAAAGGGTCAGAGCTGATTTGCATATAGCCAGTGTCTAACCCAGGGTGGTGTGGAGTGAAAAAAACGATGGATTTAGGCCCAGATCCTTGTACTGGGGTGAATGTATGACATTGTTCTACATTCTGTCCATCAACTGTGTTTTTTGTAATTTTCACCCCGAGTGGGCTGGGTATGCTCAGACGTGAGTCCCAGGCTCTCCACACCACTGGAGTCAAGCTATCCAGGCTGAATGAAGGCTGATAGCCAGAAACCGGTCCTTGGATGCTTGATTCCGGTCTGGGAAAGACCGGGCTTGGCAGTTCGGACTGGACTTTTCCCATGAGGCAAAGGGTCAGAGCTGATTTGCATATAGCCAGTGTCTAACCCAGGGTGGTGTGGAGTGAAAAAAACGATGGATTTAGGCCCAGATCCTTGTACTGGGGTGAATGTATGACATTGTTCTACATTCTGTCCATCAACTGTGTTTTTTGTAATTTTCACCCCGAGTGGGCTGGGTATGCCCAGACGTGAGTCCCAGGCTCTCCACACCACTGGAGTCAAGCTATCCAGGCTGAATGAAGGCTGATAGCCAGAAACCGGTCCTTGGATGCTTGATTCTGGTCTGGGAAAGACAGGGCTTGGCAGTTCGGACTGGACTTTTCCCATGAGGCAAAGGGTCAGAGCTGATTTGCATATAGCCAGTGTCTAACCCAGGGTGGTGTGGAGTGAAAAAAACGATGGATTTAGGCCCAGATCCTTGTACTGGGGTGAATGTATGACATTGTTCTACATTCTGTCCATCAACTGTGTTTTTTGTAATTTTCACCCCGAGTGGGCTGGGTATGCTCAGACATGAGTCCCAGGCTCTCCACACCACTGGAGTCAAGCTATCCAGGCTGAATGAAGGCTGATAGCCAGAAACCGGTCCTTGGATGCTTGATTCCGGTCTGGGAAAGACAGGGTTTGGCAGTTCGGACTGGACTTTTCCCATGAGGCAAAGGGTCAGAGCTGATTTGCATATAGCCAGTGTCTAACCCAGGGTGGTGTGGAGTGAAAAAAACGATGGATTTAGGCCCAGATCCTTGTACTGGGGTGAATGTATGACATTGTTCTACATTCTGTCCATCAACTGTGTTTTTTGTAATTTTCACCCCGAGTGGGCTGGGTATGCTCAGACGTGAGTCCCAGGCTCTCCACACCACTGGAGTCAAGCTATCCAGGCTGAATGAAGGCTGATAGCCAGAAACCGGTCCTTGGATGCTTGATTCCGGTCTGGGAAAGACAGGGCTTGGCAGTTCGGACTGGACTTTTCCCATGAGGCAAAGGGTCAGAGCTGATTTGCATATAGCCAGTGTCTAACCCAGGGTGGTGTGGAGTGAAAAAAACGATGGATTTAGGCCCAGATCCTTGTACTGGGGTGAATGTATGACATTGTTCTACATTCTGTCCATCAACTGTGTTTTTTGTAATTTTCACCCCGAGTGGGCTGGGTATGCTCAGACGTGAGTCCCAGGCTCTCCACACCACTGGAGTCAAGCTATCCAGGCTGAATGAAGGCTGATAGCCAGAAACCGGTCCTTGGATGCTTGATTCCGGTCTGGGAAAGACAGGGCTTGGCAGTTCGGACTGGACTTTTCCCATGAGGCAAAGGGTCAGAGCTGATTTGCATATAGCCAGTGTCTAACCCAGGGTGGTGTGGAGTGAAAAAAACGATGGATTTAGGCCCAGATCCTTGTACTGGGGTGAATGTATGACATTGTTCTACATTCTGTCCATCAACTGTGTTTTTTGTAATTTTCACCCCGAGTGGGCTGGGTATGCTCAGACGTGAGTCCCAGGCTCTCCACACCACTGGAGTCCAGCTATCCAGGCTGAATGAAGGCTGATAGCCAGAAACCGGTCCTTGGATGCTTGATTCCGGTCTGGGAAAGACAGGGCTTGGCAGTTCGGACTGGACTTTTCCCATGAGGCAAAGGGTCAGAGCTGATTTGCATATAGCCAGTGTCTAACCCAGGGTGGTGTGGAGTGAAAAAAACGATGGATTTAGGCCCAGATCCTTGTACTGGGGTGAATGTATGACATTGTTCTACATTCTGTCCATCAACTGTGTTTTTTGTAATTTTCACCCCGAGTGGGCTGGGTATGCTCAGACGTGAGTCCCAGGCTCTCCACACCACTGGAGTCAAGCTATCCAGGCTGAATGAAGGCTGATAGCCAGAAACCGGTCCTTGGATGCTTGATTCCGGTCTGGGAAAGACGGGGCTTGGCAGTTCGGACTGGACTTTTCCCATGAGGCAAAGGGTCAGAGCTGATTTGCATATAGCCAGTGTCTAACCCAGGGTGGTGTGGAGTGAAAAAAACGATGGATTTAGGCCCAGATCCTTGTACTGGGGTGAATGTATGACATTGTTCTACATTCTGTCCATCAACTGTGTTTTTTGTAATTTTCACCCCGAGTGGGCTGGGTATGCTCAGACGTGAGTCCCAGGCTCTCCACACCACTGGAGTCAAGCTATCCAGGCTGAATGAAGGCTGATAGCCAGAAACCGGTCCTTGGATGCTTGATTCCGGTCTGGGAAAGACAGGGCTTGGCAGTTCGGACTGGACTTTTCCCATGAGGCAACGGGTCAGAGCTGATTTGCATATAGCCAGTGTCTAACCCAGGGTGGTGTGGAGTGAAAAAAACGATGGATTTAGGCCCAGATCCTTGTACTGGGGTGAATGTATGACATTGTTCTACATTCTGTCCATCAACTGTGTTTTTTGTAATTTTCACCCCGAGTGGGCTGGGTATGCTCAGACGTGAGTCCCAGGCTCTCCACACCACTGGAGTCAAGCTATCCAGGCTGAATGAAGGCTGATAGCCAGAAACCGGTCCTTGGATGCTTGATTCCGGTCTGGGAAAGACAGGGCTTGGCAGTTCGGACTGGACTTTTCCCATGAGGCAAAGGGTCAGAGCTGATTTGCATATAGCCAGTGTCTCGCAGAGCAAGGAGGGGAGGCGCTCTGCATCTACCGATGCTGCAAATAGGGTATGCACATGCGGCACCAATGTTACTTGATACCCCTTGTAATACTCGGCCAGGAAGCCATCGGGTCCCGGGGTCCTGCCCGTCACCAATGATGAGATTGCCTCCCTGATTTCCTCTATGGATATCCTAGCGTCTAAGGGCTCTGCGTGTTCTGGCAATGTCTCAGGCAGCTATATCCGGTCAAGGAAGGATGAGAGGGCGTCTGGGTCTTGTGATCTGTGGGATTGGTATAGTAGCTTATAGTGGTGTGTCAGAGCGGAGTGAATATCACGTTGCGTGTGCACTAGCAGGCCATTATCAGCCTGTAGGGCGCTTATGGGCATGTGGGCATGTTCCTGCCTGATGAGCCAGGCTAAGAGCCGTCCTGTGCGATCAGCGGTGGCGTGTGTAAGGGCTGTGTGTGCTGTATAGTTGCGGCAGCGGAGGCGTTCCAGCAGTTCGGCATGCTGTGTGCATAATGTCTCTAGGCAATGGTGGTCCCTGCCTCTCTCCTCGCCCTGGGTCTCGTCCGCAATAGTTGTGATTCTATTCTAGTGAGGTCGTGCTGCAGAGTCTTACGAATGTTCCAGGTCGTGCCCAAACAGTGCCCCCGCATTGTGACCTTGAAGGCCTCCCACTCCACTAACTTGTCCCCGGCTGTACCCTTGTTGAGCTCAAAATATTCTAGGATAGCTGTTCCCAGTGACGAGCGAAAGTGCTGGTCCTCGAGTGCCGAGGTTTGTAGTCTCCAGGTGGGGGTGGCTGGGTGCCCAGGTTCCCAATTAAGCTTTACGAGTAGGGGGTTATGGTCTGAGTGTTCGGCCTAAGTATTCTATATGGTGTATCAGCGGGAGTAGCGCTGGGGACCCCACTATCCTATCTAGTCTCAAGTGCAACTTGTGTACCGCCCAGTAATATGAGTATATCCGAGTATCGGGATTAGTGGCGTGCCACATGTCCATTACAGCCCAGCATGTCAGCCAGTCTGTGAGGGCCCGCGCGTTAGACGCTACAGTGGTCCTCGTGAGAGGCGGGAATGATCTATCCAGTTAGACATCTAAATCTGAATTAAAGTCTCCTCCGATGAGCCAGGTGATCCTGCTCCCATGGGTAAGTTTCCCTGTAAAGTTATCTAGGAAGGCGGACAGATTGATATTGGGGGCATAGACGGAGCCCAGGAGAATCGGATGACCATTTAGTCTCCTGCTAACAAATGCTTATCTACCTTCCGGGTCAACTAGTGTCTGTTTGCCCGCAAATGGGACTCCTGCTCTTATCCAGACATGGGCACCCCGTGCATGGGCCAAGTAAACTGTACCATGTATGTATCCCCTCCATCTACTTCGCAGTCTACCGAGCTCCGCCTGCGACATGTGTGTCTCTTGAAGGAAGGCAATGGCCACTGCTCTGCGCCGCATATAGGCGTAAATGGAGTACCTACATGTTGGCGTATGTATACCGCGCACATTCCACGTAATCATGTTGACCTGTACCATAGTATAGCTATTTGGCAACTAAGGTTGAGCAGGAGGGGCGGGCATCGTGATGTGTGTGGTGTGTGCATTGATTCCAACCCAGCAACATTAAGTAATACAGGGGGGGAAAGATGAAAAACAAGCTAAATTACGGTTAACTGTGGGGGCGAGCACCAAAGAGGTGTTTGTCAAAAGTGTGAGGCCCAACTAGGGGCTAAAAACACAGAAAAACTCAATGGTCGAGTGACGGCTAGTGGGGGTACTAATGGCTCGTATGCAGTGTGTGTCAGACTACCCCTTAGGGTCAGGGTGTGACCCGATATCCCCCATGTCATTCCGTGATGGTAAGAGCAATGTGAGCGGTGCACGCATTGTCGCCTGGGATGCGGTGGGAGCTGCTCGCTGCGATGCGTATGGTATGTGTGACAGACATGGCTGTCTGTGGGGAATAGGTGACTAACTAGGGTGTCAAACATTAGCGCAATGCAGTGTTGGTGCTGTAAATACTTGCGGTTGATGTGTTCAAGATACAGGTGTTAATTAAGAGTCATATAATTCCATCCGCTGTTTGCGGGGTGACTTATGGCATTGGATATTCTTCGAATCCATCTAGTCTGGATGACGCGGAACCCCCAGTATCTGAGAGTCTCAAAGGGCTATGAAGGCGATCAGGATTGGGAGTTGGTGGTCTCAATGACGCCACCATGTGGATCACCTCTTGTCGTTCAGCCTGTCTCTGTTCCAAGTTAGGAGAGGTGGAGGTCGCCGTGGCCAATATCCGAGGTCTGTTCCGCCCGCCTCGTCGACATCGTCTCCTGCCCGACATCCTTAGTTCATCTGACCCGCAAAGAGGAGTGAGTAGTTGAGGCCCAGTTCACGCAGTTGTTTCTTCACCGCCGTGTACGCACTTCTGCGGCGCTGCACTTGTGCTGTGAAGTCTGGGAAGAAGATGATGTAGTTATTGTCTACTGTTATGTCTGCCAGCTTGCGGGTTTCTCTGAGGATCGAGTCTCTGTCCCTATAGTTGAGGACGTTGATTAGGAAAAAACGTGGGCGGGCGCCCAGTGGTGGTTTCTGAGCAGGGACCCGGTGAGCTCTTTCGATTACGAGGTGGGCATGTAGTATAGCGTTTTAGGACCCTAGTGTAATTTTCCCGATTCATGCCCTTATATAGGTATAAAATTCTGTATCCTTATATAGGCATTGAAATCATAACCATATTAAGACATAACTCAAGTAGTCCTAATACGGCTTGGCTACTTCCACTAGTTCCGAAAATCTACAACGATTTCTTGGAAAAACCCGCCTTCAGCCGTCAGGGACCTCCCACTGCATGAATATTGATTTATCCAAGAACTCATAGAATTTTCAGAGAATTAAGTCTCTAATGACTGTTGGACTTGGTCCTTCTGGCAGGTTCACCCCTGAACTTTTTGCATTTGAACTCTGAAATAATTATAGTGATTGCTGGTCTTTGCGCACTTTGACACTGTGGCGCAGTGTAAAGTGCGTGCGCTCCCTGAGTGCGTGTGTGAGATTGGCCTGCCCTCCCATAGGAATGCATGGGGAATGTGTCTGTCCCTGGTAGATCCTGATGCGTGGGGATTGCAGATGCGTGTTTGGTATGTGCGGACTCGTGTGATTCAATGCTGAGCAATGATGTATGCGGTGTGATCGTGTCTAGTGTGGAAGTGCCACTTCTAGAAGTTGGCATGTTTGTGTAATTTGTGTCTGGCCTGTGATTGGCTGGAGCTGGCTGGTGAGCCTGGCTCCATGAGTCATGATGGGTCTGCCCCGGTGGTGAGTGTTGAGATTAGCATGAGTGATGTGAGGGAGGAATACACCTGGGACCTGAATAGGGCTGGGCTTTCCCCACACAATGCTGGCTCCGCCCCCTGTGGTGCGTCTAATGACCCTAGCCTGGCCAGTGAATAGTGAGAGGGGCTGAGCCCATCAAGAGTGCTCCCAAACCAGCTGCGCCTGGTTTTGCACCCACCCTGCACCTTTAGACAAAGGGATTTTTGTGTATAAAAAGAGGCTGTGACCTCTTGTAAAATGTTCTTGTTTCTGACTGAAATCTACCAAGGGTGTGCTGCTGCTTGGGCACAGGGGAAGGCTTGCCTCCCTGGGCCCTGCCCAGCCCCTGGATGCCTTGAATTGCTGGAGGAGTTCCTGTGACCCCTCTGCCTTGCCTGGAGGACTGGAAGACTTTTTCTTGCCCTAGGAGTGTCCCTGCGCTGTTCTTTCCCTTTGGGCTGGGGTTTCTATGCACCTCTGGCGCCTGGGAGCGCTGTGCTCCTTTGCCTGGTGGCCCACTTTGCGAGGGAATCCCCTGGGAGGGATTCTCCTGTGACTCCTGCCCCGCTTGTTAATTATTTTAATCGCAGGAGCCTACCCTGCCCTTTGCCCGTGTCTTTTGGTGCCCCCTAATTGAGCAGGTGCCACCCCGCTTATTTAATTATTTGTATTACGGGTGCCACCCCGTTTATAGCGTCACCAAGCGAGTGCCCACCTCGCTTTATTATTGATTTTGAAAGAGCCTACCCCTCGTCCTGGCCCCCGAGATCATCGCCGCAGCACCAGGCCGAGGAGATGCCGAGGGTGCAGCCACCGACGTCACCCGGGAGCCGCGCTGCCATTGGTGGAGGCTGCGGGAGGCTCGCCGGGTGACCTGAGCGGGGATTGGCTGTCCCAACTAGAGAAGAAGCAGGAAGCGGCGGTAGCCTACTCCGCGCTCCTGCACTGTCCAAGATCACCGTCGCCGTTCCCCCCCAGGTCTCCCAAGAGCGAGGGAGAGCCCCGGAGAAGTGAGAGCAGGCCGCGACATCAGAGAGTCCCGAGGAGCGAGAGCTCTCCAGCCAGCCGCCGCAAGACCCGGTGAGTGCCCGAGAAAGAGAGGGGGGCGTCGGGGCACATTGCCGGTGCCCGCCCCTCCCCTCTAGAGCAAGGGCCGTCGTATCGGAAGGCCCGTGGGGCCTTATTTAATTCCGAGTCCCCCAGGGCGGGACTCCTACGACCTCCGGGGGCATTTTGATTGTTTTGAGTCCCCCAGAGAGGAGGGGCTCCAACCACGGGGCAAGTTGCTTCTCGAGCCCACGAGGGGCTCGGGGGGCATTTCGCTCGAGCCGCAGAGGCTCAAAGCGGCATTCCTTTTCTTTAGAGCCCGAGAGGCTCTTGGCGGCATATCTTTTCTACGAGCCCTGAGAGGCTCCAAGGGGGCATTTTTCTGAGTGGTAGAGCGGCCCCGGAAGGCAGCGGGCCACTCCCACCTTGCCCCCCATTGTGTTCTTGAGCCCAGCGAGGCTCCCAGGGGGCAGTTTGTGCTCAGAGCCCAGATGGCTCCAACGTGCGCAGTATTTCTAGAGCCTAGAGGGCTCCAAACCTTTTGCGCAGTCTTTCCTCCAGAGGGCCAGTGAGGGCCCATGTCGCAAGTTGTCCTTCCCAGCTGCCCAGCAAGTAATGGGCAGCTGCACCGTTTAGGTTTTTCCTACCTAGGGACATGTGTTCTTTGGACTTAGGAGTGAGTCGCACTCCTTCATCCCTACCCTGGCCATACCCAGCTGTGCAGCACTTAGTGCCAGCTGCAGGGTTTAGGCCCTGTTCTGTGCCTGTCCTCAGCTGCCCAGCAAGTAGTGGGCAGCTGCTACGTTTAGGTTTTTGGCGCAGTGGCGCAACCTGGACTTTGTTGTGAGTTATGTGCTTCTTAGGGTGCTAGGAAATGTACTATGTGTTGTATGTTTTGCGCACCTTGTGTTCTGGTACCTCTGAATGTGTTTTTATGCATCATGTACAAAGTTGCTTTTCCCTACACCGCTGAATGTATGTTTATGCATCATGTGTTTCCTTCCTTACACCTCTGAATGTTGTGCTGCATCATGTGTAATGTTTTCATGCCTACACCCCCAAATGTATAGTGATACTTAGGTGGTTGTTCTTTCTAGTACAGGTGATCCTAGTGAGGCCCTGGTTCCCTGCGTAATATTCTCCTAAGGTGGTTAGGGTTGCGTAGGTGGTACTTACCTGTTACCAGTAGTTACTGGTTGTGTGCTCTATGTTTCATTTTTGTCCTACAGTGATTATTATTCTAAAATCTACAAGTGCATATTCCTGACAGTGGTCCAGGTGGCCCTGTCTTGTACATATCCCCTGTACATTCTGCCCGTGCCTGTTGGCACATTGTAAAGTGTGTATTTTTATCTAATGTGTTTTGGTATAATACAAAGGCTATTTTTATACATAACCTTGTGTGGAGTTTCCTTTGTGCTGGGCCTTGGGTGTTGTTACTGGGTGCACGCGCAAACGCTTAACTCACATTGCCTCCGAGTTTAGCCTTACTGCTCGTGTCACGTTACCAAGGGGGTGAGCAGGGGTTATCTTGGCGTGTAACTCCCTTGCCCTGACTTAGAGTGGTGGTCTCTGACTGACTTTGGCGCAAGCCTTGGCCAGCCAGAGATCCCATTTCTAACAATGACGTTATTATGTCCAATCTTACGTCAAACTCGGCACCTTCAAGGTATAAATATGCCCACACTTGTCCACTGGCCCTCAGTTCCACAATCGACTGTTCCTGTGAACACACTCTGTCTTCGAGCTTCTGGCGGTCAGCGTGCAGCAGGTTAAAGTCTGACGTGACTTTATCAATTTTGGACTCCAGTGAGGAGCGGGTCTGATCCAGTGAGGATCCTATCTTTTCTACTGCGGCCAACATTGAGTCTAGTTTGGTGGATAACGTAGCATGTGGTATTTCAGCAATTATTGTTCCTCCTTGTGCCGTTGATGGGTCTGATTGGTGTTGTGTAGGCGACCCATCACCAGTTGCTGCACCGTTGCCATCCGGTACTCGATTGTGGGGGAGGTCCCCTTTCGCTCAATGCTCAACCACCACAATGTTGTGCAGCTACCATTAAGGATTTACAGCTCTGTGGCTTTCAAAGGCCACCACCTGCGAACCTCGGCCCACACGTCTACTCCTTGTCTTCATTGGGGCAGGCTGTCCCAGCGGTCTATCCCTCCAGTGTAGTGCCCTCTTGTCTGCACGGCCCAGGTGTAGGGGTGATAGGTGTCTTGGCCTGTTCCACCAGGCTAAGCTCCCAGAGGCCAGCCAGTGCAGCCACACTCCTGCCTTTCTGACCCTTGGTGCAATTTCGTGATGCTGCGGGCCCCTCCACTATGGCCTTGTCAACCTGCCCTCTCTCACCGAGGTGTCCCAGCTCCAGCCGGCTCCCACAAGTCCGCACGATGTCTTCAATGCGGCTCAGGGGCACCGCGCGCCGAGGTCTAGGCCGTCCCGCAGCAGCCGCTCACGGCCCAGTGCAACACCACCATGACAGAAGTTCTACCGGCCCTGAGCTCCTCCCCCAGGGCACACACATACGGTGTCACTTCAATAGCCAATCCTGCAGGCACCATTGTGCCACACTTGATCCGGGCCCCCCTATGAAGAGGCTGCCAATGCTCCGGCGCAGGCACTTTACAGCCCTGGCAGGGCCCTCTGGCAACGCGGGCGGCCAGCTCCCATCTCCCGCGCGTGACCTCAGCCCTGCATGTGTCAGATCCCGGAAGGGGAGATCGGTACGATCTTGGGGCCGTATGGGGGTTACTTGTGTGTCCCAGCCACTTGACTCCCGCGACTGCAGTCTGGAGGGTCGAGGTCCGTCACCGCAGGGACCAGTCAGATGCGGGCTGCTCACTCCCACTGTGAGGCGTCTGTGCACAACCTCGCGCTCAGTAGGCTCCCGCTTTCCCTTCTTCAATGGCTGCGGTCTTGGGGACAAAGCTGTACCGTGCAGGGTACTACGGCCACCACTCTATCTCCGCTGCCTCGCCTGCTTCCAACCAGGAGGATTCTTCTCCGAAGGAGTCGCCAGTTAAGTGCAGGCGGCCATTTTCCCTGTCACAGATCGCCCGCTCGCGGCCTCACTGTTAGCAGGGCTCCATCGTCTTTATCGCCGCAGTTGCCGTCACAGGGGGCGAATCAGCTCCTTTCCAGGTTCTCCAGACACATCCGGTATTTAGCTGCCTGGTCCCACCGATTGTCAATCTGGATAGCACACCGTCAGGATATTTGGCGGATTAATGGGGATATCAGTTTGGGCACTAAGAACTCCCTTCCGCCATGATGGCCGGCTAGCCACGCCCCGTGTGTGATTTCTACATTACACTATGAAAGCTTGTAATGTTGAAGAGTAGTTTAAATAAACTAAATCCTTTTGTATTAATAACATTTCCTGATTCTAACATTGTAGGGTAAAACACTACAGGTAATTAAAATTTTGCTCTAATGATGTCTGAGGCTATAATGTGCCTAGGGAAATTAGGGTCAAAATTAATTCTCAATTCATGTTAATAATGTTTAGGATATCGTTATTAGTAATTTAACTACATTTAAGAAATGGAAGAATTTACTTAGTTGTTTCAATTAACTTATAGCCTTGATTGAGCCTTCCTGGAACAAGATTAGACACCACAGATCTGTTTTAGGTAACATTAGCTAACGGAAATATTGCATATTCTGTTAGGAGCACATGGGGAGATATGCAGGTAGGGTTTCTCCTATTGAATAACATTGCCAAGGGGTAGCAGCGCCTGTAGGCCATGTGCAGAGAATAGCTCTGCCGTGCATACAGAACTGATTTTCATTCACAATTGTTGTGCTGGGGCCAGAAAAAAGGCTATGGAATAAAGTTTGTATTAATTATGTTACATAGCTCAATAAGCTAAAGGAATTGGTAGTTGGTTGTTAATGTTTTCTAGTTAGCTCAATGTGCTATTTACCACTTGCAAGTCTGTCCTTGCCCTATTGCCAAAAAGGGGGGTAAATATTGTCGACAGGAGGTCACCTGTTTAGGTTACCTACTGTTGAATGAGGGATTGGAGACTAACTCCTGGGAAAATTAAGGGTAACTAAAATTAAGTAACACATTGTAATTTTTCGTGATTTATATTCTCTCTCTCTCAACGGCCATGAGATAATTGGTCAGGCTCGCTTTACTCGTTCATTCCACAGGATGCTGCACCTCACCAGTGCACGTCTAATTGGCTATTCAGTAATACTGTTTTAAAATTGTTAGAATTAATAGTGATAACATGATTATTGTTTATGTTATTCTCATGCTATGAACGGGTTGCAAGGGCATTACTAGTCCCTTATTAGTAAGTCTGTGTAATTGAGCTGACAGCCCTTATTAGAGCTGGTGAATAGGTTTTTTTCTCTAAAAATTATGTTACATAGTCCAGACCATGAAAAGTAGAATGCATAAGGGTTCACAATGTTAGGAAAGACACCCATGTGATCCTCAGCGAACATTTCGAATGAAAATATTGCTTTATAGGAGTTTGTTTGCCACAACAGATTCTGCTGGAGAAATTCATGTACCCATTATGTAGACTTTTTTTTTTTTAAACAATTTTTATTGGCTTTTCATCAGTGTAACAGTACATGTAGAATTTGTTTTCTTTCATGCATAAATATACATTATCATGTAATATAGCATATGTGCTGGTAGTAGATATGTGGGCCTCTGGATGTACATCCACCCATGGGTAGACTCTATATGGCACGTGTTCGGAACACATTTCCCCAACCAACATTTACATCAAAAATAATATTCTTTTCCCTTTTCCCACCACTCATGTACATCCGGCCTTTACATCTGCACTATGTCACGGCTCCCGCCCTAAGGACTTGCAGCAGGTTCAGACAAATCTTGCGGGGGTTCACATAAGTTTCCCCGGTGCTCATTCCATTTCCCCCAAATTTTGGACACCCCCTATGTATAAATACAGCCTTTTCTGCCACCATCGCCGCATCCATGTAATTTGCCCATTGTGATCTCGAGGGTACTATGCCGGATCCCCATTTTCTAGCTATGTTCCGCTTCGCAAGTGTCAGGCCCAGTGTTGCCCAGGTTTGTAGCCCTCGATTTAGGTCCGTAGGCAGCCAAATATTTAATATGCAACACCTAGGTTTGAGCTGTACTTCTACCCCGCTTGCTCTTGAAATTTCAGACAGTACATCTGACCAATATGTTTGTATTCTGGGACAGTCCCATAGTATATGAAACTATGTTCCAGGGAGTCCGCAACCTCTCCGGCATCCAGGCTCTGGGACGTGTCCTAACTTGTGCAATAGAGTGCGGGAATAGTATATTCTGTGTAGTATGTTTAGTTGTATGAGTTTTAGCCGAGATGGTATGGAGGCGTCTCTTGCCGAAGCAAGTGCGTATAACCAGTCTTCGTCGTCTATGTCCCCTAGTTCTACCTCCCTCTTGCTACGGAGAACCACCGTGGGGTCTGGAAGATTGTTTATCAGCTTACGGTACATTAGTGAGATTGCTTTCTTTTCAAGTTGATCGGTGAGGAGTCTATCCTCCAGTGGGGAGGATTCGGACAGTGTCGTTCCCGGTGGAATGGCACCTGTCAGAGCATGTCTAATTTGAATGTAGCAGTACCTCTCGGTAACCGCCATTCCGTACTTTTCAGCGTGGCTCAGTGGTTAGAGGCGGCAGACCTGGAAGCTGAGATCGGCCGTGGACCAGGGTTCGATTCCCCGCCTCGGCGGGTCTCGGGCTCAAAAATTCCACGGACTCGACAATTCTCGCTCCGGTGCCTACTCGACTCACGAGGTCACACTCTGCGACTCTGGGCAATAGCTTGCTTAATCTCCACTATGGCCCCTCGCGGCGGGATGCCTGGCTTTCACCTTCTGGAAACCCTGCCGGGGTATCTCACAGGGGAATACCAGGAGGGGTTCCCTAAGCAAGCGCCTTGATGCCTTCGGGTGATACGTGCGTATATATAAGCTATACAGGCTTCAAATGTGATGATTTCACCCCGACTCTATAGGTCTCCTATCTTTGAGATACCAATGAGGTCCCACTGCCTGAATCCCTTAGTATTAGCCAGGGTACCAAGGCGACGTGTGTCCCAGAGCTAGGTGGCCAGTGTGAGCACTCCCTCCCATCCCAGGGCTCTCTGAGCTGTGTGCCAAATCTTAACCGTGTGGGCCGTAGGGCCCGTGAGCGTATGCCGTTGTTTGTTAGTGTAGAGGGCCTTCATCAGTTGATCTGTGGGGAGTACAGTCCTGTCAAGGCTGTAGGCTGGGTCATGTTGTGGGGCATGTATCCACTGGTTGACTACCGTTAGTTATGCAGCCCAGTAGTATAATTTAACACTTGGCAGTGCAATCCCCCCATCATACCAGCTGCGGATTAGTTTGGAGTTTGCTATACGGGCCAGTTTTCCGTCCCATAATAAGGAAGAGATTTCTGCGTCTATTGCCTTAAAATAAGTGATAGGGACCGTGAATGGGGTATTTTGCAACGCATAAAGGAACCTTGGGAGCGAAAGCATCTTAAAGAGTGCTGCCCTTCCTAACAGTGTCAGTGGGAGGGATGGCCAGTGTGTTACATCCGATTTGAGCCTCTGTAGGGGTTTCAGTAAGTTTTCTTCCATAAAGATGGAGTTTTGTGGAGTGACATAGTTATGTTGAGGTTTTGTTAGTTATTTATGTAGTAAGGATCCCTGTTAAATTAGCAGTTTTTAGATTTTCCTGCCACACCTATAACATGAGAGCATCGTCCTAAGCGTAAAATGTAGGTGTATTTATGTAAGAAAAATAATTTTAGAAGTTTCTGCCGTCCTGTACAAGTAGTGGAAGGTTCATAAGTAGACTTCCTTGGCTGCTTGGGATTGGGAGAAACAAATTAAATTGTGTAACGCTTTACTCTTGTCAGTTCACCAAAAAGTTCCTTTTATACTAGATAATAGGTCCAGGGTGTTTTTCAACTCTCAGATAGATGAAGTGGTTCTTGGGTGCCCTGCTAATGTATGGGGTGCCCCGAGACTAAAGAAGTTTTCTGAAATAGAGTATCATCTCTGTTGATAGATTATTTGTATGCCTTGTCTAAAGATCTTTTGTTCTGATCACCAATAGATACCTGCTGCCCTATAACCATTGCCAGAGGGGCCCGGACATCAGATCCAGCCTGGAGAGTCAGCGCTAATCCAGCTTGGAGCCGAGGTAAGGGGAACAAGCAACTAGGACCGCAGTGAAGGTAGAAGGCCTGAAGCACTGGGCCCATTAAAACAACGTGAAGTGTGTACCTCTGCCACTGTCTTGGATGAAAGACGGGGTCACAAATCAGGATAGAGAATTATTTGCGTTGATCCAGTTTTTGATGCCCAGCTGGGAGAGTCACAGACCGACAAGGACGGCAAGGAGGCTTTGCTTGAGGGGACCCCCTTTGAAACAAGAGTTGCTTTAGATACTCCAGCATCAGGCCTCTGAGTCCTGGTCCCCAAGTGAATGCACGTTGGTACCTCTGTTTGTTGATCAAGAGGTGCCTGGGCATACTGGGTACAATGTGTGGCCCGACAAAAGAGCAGTGCGCCAGCGGAGCAACACAGGAATTAGGGAAGTACTTGAGTTCAGGGTACAGGTACTGTGCCTTTGGTGCCTGTTAAATGAAGAATACTGGTGCACTGCCTGAGACACTAGACAGGATCGTTAAAACTGGGCCGTAATTGTTTTTCCTGAGCTGCAAGATGTGCAACTCCACCGTGGGAGAAGTGAACAATAAGAGCCTGCCTGTGAGGCTCAGACGGACACAGGGAGAAGACTCCTCTCTGGCTGGTTGTACAGCGGCTTCTAATCTTCAAGTACTTTTTAGCAATGTACCCCTTTGTTCGTCCCATTTTTTTGGAGGAGCAGCCCTTTGCGGTTCCTCGTCCTAATTCCTATGGTCCTCCTGGTCCCCTGAAGTGAAAATTGTTTTTGTGATAACATATCATTGACACCTTTGCCCTCATAAAGAAGAACACCAGACGGTTATTTAAACATAGCATCAGGCATATGCTTTTGGCTATTTCCAAACTGAATAAAATAGCCACTGAAATCCACTAGAACTCTGGGACATGGACTTGGACTGGTTGATTTTGAACACAGTTTTCCGTTTAAAACTGAAAGCTATTATCAGATATATATATATATATATATATATATATATATATATATATATATATATATATATATATATATATATATATATATATATATATATATATTAATATTACAATTGGGTGTGTGAGTAGTGTGCGACCCCACCCCCATTTGTAATGTTAAAGCTCCCTTGAGCGTTTGGCTGATGAGCCTGGGACCCCGCACCTGCGCGCCTGAGTGGTACTAAACCTGGCAGACTATCCCTGCTGACGAGGGGTGATACCCCGAAACACGTGTCCAGGGATGACGAAGATAGCAGTGAATCGAAAGAAGATGCATCGCGGAACACGTAACTACATTAACCATAGTCCTTAGGGGCGATACCGCCGGTGTGTGAGTAGTGTGCGACCCCACCCCCATTTGTAATATATATATATATATATATATATATAATTGTTGCGATCCTTTTTTTCCGCTGCCTTTGTATTTAATGTGACCCAATGCTCTGTTCCCCATGTATTTCTACTTGTATTTCACCAGTTAAACGAAATGTTCAAAATGTAAATGCCATCTAGTAATGGATCAGGATATTAATGGATTTATGAGGATAGATGTGCAGGATATCTTCCATACTTCTATTAATCCATAGCGGATGTCTTCAGCTAATGCTGAAACGGCCATCTGTGGAAATCGCAGAAATTACCGTTAGCATAAGCTGAAGCCATTTTGGTTAGGTCAGCCATATTAGTTAGCCATGTGCTTGCCATGTGCTTCTCCTGTCTTCACTGTTGCCTGCTTCTCTATTCTGCTTGAGTCATCAACTATAGTTAACTCCTTCAGCACCGTGCATGCTCAGAAAGGCATGTAGCTGCTAGAATGCACCTGTTACAGAATTAACTGTCACGCTATTTTAACTGATTTGAGCAACTATGTAACTTCACCCACTCTGTTCACTAAGTGGTTCTCATATACCCTTATATGTGAAATGCTATTCGAGTGTATACTTGTACCGCCTCTTTTTGAACCTCTATGCTTACACTGCAACTATCACAGTATATTAGCACCATGGTTTCTGTACTCCTTGGACTACCTCATACAGTGGCCTGAGGGTACCGTATTGACGTAGTCCCCCTCAAGAGAGGTTCATAAATCTATTTCCTTGATATTACAGCTTCCCTGCCAATCTCTATTTTGTTAGTCTAAGGATTTAAGTACAAAGAAGGGCGAACCCCTGCACCAGTGGGCCCCTGAAAAGGCGAACTCCCACAACCTCTTCTCTCTTATGAGTACACTTGTAACAATTAATTGCACATTTTAATAAAGTCACCAACTTCGGGTTCCGTTCCCATGTTGACTCTGGCGTTGGCCGCTTGTCAATGTTCTGTCCTACACCAGGTCACCCTTTTTTTTCAGCTTTGGACAGCAGTTCGGTCATGCAGTCACATGGTTCCCGCTCGCTCGCAACCACACCCGCCCTTTGTGAGGCTAATTTAACAAAATGGAGGATTCATCCATTATTAAAAGAACGGAAAACAAACATTTATTAATTATGTGATAATATATTTTCACTGTTTATCCACCATCTTAACTCTTCTTCATATTAATGGTTAGCCTAGCATAGCATAAGCAGAAAAGCAGCATTATTATTAGGATAAAGCAATACACGTCATGCTTTTCACTATATACACATGCTGCCTTGCCATGCAAACCTTCCTAATTCATTCTATACAGAAGATTATTAAGTTTCCGGTTATTTATGCAATCATTTTGGTTAGTTCATGCATTTTGCAGGGCAAACTTCCCACGTGTAGTGTAATTGTGCACATTAATCATTCGAACATTACTTACTGTTAGTACGTTTTATAGGGGTGTTCAATTGAGCAGGTTTCTTTCACGAAATCCTGCTCCATCAATCCCCCCTCTGATGGCTTTAGGAACCATCATAAATACTCACCATACTGATCCAGCGCCCCTAATGAAAAACTGTCTCAACCAACGCTACCCAATACCACAATACTTACCATTTATCATAAATCACTAATGAGGCCCATAAACCAACGAGACAATTTTTGGGTGACTGAATGATGTAACCTAATTAATCAGAACTATTCACAAACTATTTACAAAATTATATACAACTACAGTTTATCTTTACTCCCCATGGTTATAAACATTTATATCTTTAATTAAGTCACTTAGGTAAATGGATCAACTAACGGTAACTAGACCATGAATAAACAGACCAGCTTGTCGTTTCAAAATCTAATTTATTTTAACTGTATTATTCAAGAAAGAGCATTTTATTAAGAATCTTTTTTATTAGCAATAAAAAGCAGCATTTATAAGGAATTGATTTATTAGACTGACATCCTCAAAAGCAAATCAGTTTGCATGAATTAAAGCAAAATAACAGTTTCCATTCCCTCAAACTATTTCCCTGACTATTCTTGCTCCATCTGAAAAGGAAAATTCAAATTAAGACTGCTGTCCTTACGTGCGCCAAAATGTCCGACATCACGTCACGCCATTCAGGAATCGGAAAGCGAGAGGATCCCTCCTGCCCATGAGGTCAGGTTTTATACCTTTCTATCTAGCTAAACTGTCTACATTTTATATTTCTCCAAGCAAATCCAGACTTCCCAATGTCAGTCCACCTTAGGTCATCTCCGTTTCAACACCATGATCAGGCTTTTCTTAAGCCCCATTGTCCTTTGCTTTCGTGTCATTTGGCTTCCTCGAAAAAGAAACATTTCTCTCGAGTTACAGTTCAACTTCCTTGCCTTGGCAATCTTGCCGGTTTCCTGTCCTTGAGCCTTTCTCCAAGAGTACGTTTAGCACAATTTATTTAACTGCATTTTTCTGACAAAAAGAATGTCAACGTGGTAAAAGTTTTCCACTTCTGAATATGTGCGAGGCTCTTCTCTGGACAGGATTCGAAACACCATATTTTGCAGGCCTTAGGCCTCACTCGGAAACTATTATTTAAACAAACACAAGACATCAATTAATTTGAGAATTGAGACCCATTCTGTTACCCACCCCCTTTGCTAATTATTAACCCGTTAATTTATGTTACCTAGCTGAGCACACAAAGCAGCATTTATATCTACCTTCTTCTTTTAGACCGCAAGGATTCTCCACAAGCTTTTGTCACAGAAAAGACATAACATAAGCACACATAATAAGCACATGCTATTAGTTAGACAGCCGCATTTAATACTGACAAAGACAATAGACAGGGTTAGTTTATTATTTTCTACACACTTGCAACATAGAGCACATAAGTTAGTCCCTCGTGTTTCTATGCATTTTAAAACTAAGTTGATTAATAATTCACCACTGTTAGAATTGGGGGTCTCTGGTTGGCGCAGGTTTGTACTTGCGACAAGCAGGGACCCTCTCCTCTAAGTCAGGGCAAAGGATTACTCCCAGAAATAACCCCTACTCGCCCTTTAGGTAGTGTGGCGCAAGCAGTCTAGGCTAAACTCTGGAGTACATAGGGTTAAACATTTGCAACATCACACACAATGACCATCAACCCACCACACAATGACACTAGACTGTATTTCTGTAAAAATATCTTCTTTATATATATCTTTAGATCAGGCTTGTAAATACAGTCTTTGCGTAGTTTAAGAAAATAGTTCCAGTTACTCTCTGATTATGTCACAGGTCTTTGTATCAGCGTTAAAAGAATTGTTCTGGTGCTTTTTAAAAAGGGTTGCGGACTCTTCCCTAGTCCTGGTACGTTCCTCCAGCAAGAATTTCAATCAGCCAGGGCCTCTCTGCGCCAACGATCGGACCCGGTCTGCCCAATCTCACGCCTCTAGCGGGATCGGCGGCCGGGGAGTCACTGTCAGCCTGACGAGCGCGCTGCACGGCTGTCAGGGGAGAGAGCGGGGGCCCGGGGAGCGCTCACTGCGCGGCTCCGGGGACTCGGCTGAGGCAGATGGCGGTGCGAGCGGGGCAGGTCAAATGCTCGTACCGCGGGGCAAACAGTACCTTAAGGAAACTTGAACCAGGGTCGAGGCAGCAGGGTCCCAGGTCGGCTTGGTGATCCTCGTCGCGGTGTCTTCCTCCCTGGGCTGGAGCGAGCGGCGGCTCGGCTCGGCTCGGAGGTTGGCGTAGCAACGCGGGCCGGGTCACCAGGACGGAGTGCCTCGGGGATTCTGACAGAAGGTGGCACACTCAGTGGGCGGCGATCCTCGGCGCAGGAATGTAGGAAGGGGGAGTCTCTAGGTGGCGCAGTGCGGCACTGGCGACAACCAGGGACTCTCTCTTCCCCGTCAGGGCTGAGGGTTACCTTCAAGACAACCTCTGCTTACCCTCTAGGTAGTGTGGCTTAAGCAGTCTTAGGCTAATCTCTGGGGCACATAGGGTTAAACATTTGCAATATTCCACCACCACAACCAACCCACCACACAATGACACCAAACTGTATTTGTAAAAATATATACTCTTTATATAATTTCAAGCAGGCTTGTAAATACAGTCTTGGTTACTTTCTTGAATGCAGGTTCCAGTTTACTTGTAGCAAAACAAAGTCACAGTGTCTTAAACAAAATGCGATGTCTTCTTATTCCCCAAATATGATATTGTTGGGGGCTTCCCTGTTCAACGTTCTCAAAAAGGCGGGATGTCTGCTGAGGCCTTGGTGCGCCTCTGGTAATCAAAATGGGCCCGACCGGCCCGGGCTCACGCTTCTGGCGGGAGCGGCGGCAGGTCTGTTCGCGTCCGCCTCTCAGTGCGAGCCGCACGGCTGTGCGCGGCTGGCGGGGGAGAGAGCGGGGGCCCTGGGAGCGCTCCACACGCAGCTCCGAGGGCTGCGCTGGCCAGAGGGGCGGTGCGAGCGGGGCAGGTCAAATGCTCGTACCGCGGGGCAAACAGTACCTTAAGGAAACTTGAACCAGGGTCGAGGCAGCAGGGTCCCAGGTCGGCTCGGTGATCCTCGTCGCGGTGTCTTCCTCCCTGGGCTGGAGCGAGCGGCGGCTCGGCTCGGCTCGGAGGTTGGCGTAGCAACGCGGGCCGGGTCACCAGGACGGAGTGCCTCGGGGATTCTGACAGAAGGTGGCACACTCAGTGGGCGGCGATCCTCGGCGCAGGCCTCTATTAATCCAGGCGACGTTCAGGCACCCCACGCAACAGCTGTTTCACGGACAGCGGCGGCGCGTTCAGGGGCACCAGACACGAAGGGGGTGCAAGCAGGCACCGGGCGCCACCTCTCTTCACGTTGCGAGCTGCGGCTCGGGGCCAGTCACGGTGCTCGGATCAGCTGGGCTGGTCTTCACGATGTTTCTGGGTCAGGCAGGCGGCAGTCACTTTGTTTAGAGGGAGGGCAGCTCCCAGAGCGTTGCTGAAGAGCGCGAAGGTCACAGCGCGCTCCGCTTTCTCCTGGAGGGGCTCGCAAAAGGAAAACAGCGTCCTACAGTGGTTCTTCTGTCAGGGGGTAGCGCCCACTGTTCCTGGGGCGCTGGTCAGGGGGCAAGTTCACAGGCAAGCCCTTGGAGATCTTTCAGCAGAGTTTGGCACAAAGTTTCAATAAAGCAAAAGTCTCTTGTAGTCTTTTCTTTCCTCTCCTTTGGCAGCAAGGCACCAGACACAGGCCAGAGACAGCACTCCTCCTTGTAGTCCTTCCAGGTCCTTCTCTTCGGGCAGAGGTCCTTCTGTAGCGCAAACAGGATCCAATTTACAAGGAGCAGGGCTCCTACTTTTATACCCAGTTTCTTTTGTTCTAGCAGGCCAGGGGGGCCTCTGCATAACTGCTCCAGTCTCTGAGCACTTGTTGTGGGTACTTCTGGCTTCTGCATGCAGTGTGAGGGCAGGCACATCAGCCGCTCCCCAGGGGGGCGGAGCTGGCATTGTGAGGACAGGGGCAGCCTGAGCACTTTGTTGACAAGCTTCGGTCCTTCCTGGGCCAGGTGCAGGCTGAGTCATCAGTTGCTCCCCAGGAGGGCGGAGCCAGCATTGTGGAGGCAGAGCACAGCCTGATGCATCATTCAGGGGAAACTCCCACCACCCACTAAGGGGTCATCCTGCTATTCACTACCTGTCAACTCCCAGCCCTGTCACTCACACACACCAGACAGTCAGATCCACATCCAAGCAGAGGCGGGCTGAAATGGTTAGGCCAGCAAATGCTAACTTTCTAAAAGTAGCATTTGCAAACCCAGGATATTAAAATAAACTTTACAAAAAGAAATATTTTATCATCCTGAGTTCAGGCATACTAAACATTAATTTCTACCATGTTCCCTGAGCCTGCTGGGATTATAGAGTGTAATAATTCCAGCAGCCCATCTGGCCTAGAGGGGAACTGGTAGCCTTACAATAGTGAAAAACGAATTTGGCAGTAATTCACTATTAGAACATGCCACACACATCAGGGCATGTTCTACCTTACACTTACAATGCACCCTGCCCTCAGGCCTACCATAGGGGTGACTAATATGAAGTTACGGGAAGGTTTAGGGGCTGGCAAGTGTGTGCACTTGCCCAGCCAGCATGACAGTACCAGACTGCACGCAGGTTCTGCAATGGCAGACCCTAGACACATTTTAAGGCTGCTTCTGTGGGTGGCGCAACCAGCGCTGCAGGCCCACTAGCAGTATTGGCATTTACAAGCCCTGGCACTCCTGGTGCACTTTACTGGGGACTAACAGTAAATCCAATGAACCAATCATGGACATCAATCACATGTACACTTTTCACAGGGAGAGCATATGCACTTTGGCACTGGTCAGCAGTGGCAAAGTGCCCAGAGTCATTAAACCAACAAAAACAGGTCAGAGAGAGTATTGGAGGAAGGCAAAAAGTTTAGGGATGACCCTGCCAAGAGGCCCAGGTCCAACAACCACATACTTGTTAATACTGTTATATTTATTATGGAAGTTTAACTTTGCGAGTTTGAACAAAATGTTATTCAGTACCTCGCTACATCAACTCCCTCATCTGGTGATTTCAAAATCACCAAACAACACCCAAAATTTAATAAATTTTCACCCCTTGAACATGTTTTGGACTTTCTTGATATTAGTATTTCTAAACCTTTGATTCAGCTGGTTGTCTGCAACTTTCATATTGTGATCGACGAAACTCTTATAATTCTATTTCTTTTTCTTTTTCTTTTCTGAGCTTGTAAATTCTTTTCTTTTCGCTTAGATATTTCTTTCTTTTGTGTAACATGCAACAAATTTTTACAAATGACTATGACTATTAAAGGACACAGTATTTTACCTAAAATTGAACTACCAATCTCTAGAAACCAGTTTCTGATTGCTGCAAATCTTTTGCTCAAGCGTTCTGAAAAATCTTCATCTTCTAAAGGTACAACTTCAGCATGTAATTCTGTAATGTTTTTAACATACATCTCAATGTTTTGACTCTTGTCAGGAATGTATGTACAACAATGCTGGACATGTAAAATTCCACAAACTCCTCCTTCTTTAGCTAACAGAATGTCTAATGCAAGTCGGTTCTGCATTACCATCGTTCTCATAGCAATAAGTTCTGTGTTTACTAGTTGAAATCTACTAGCAGTATCAGTAGACAATCTATCTACAATTGTAGACATTTTTCTGATTTTAACTGCATTCAGGGTTATACCCACAAAAGGTATTACTGCACCAAATATGTCTCCTAATATTTCTGAAAAAACTTTCCCTTCTAAATCTACTCATGTGATTTCTGATTTCATATGAACCCTTTTCATTTTTGTCTACATGAAAAATCTTTGGAAAAACTAATCCAATATAACAGGTACCGTACCAGTGATCGGGAAGATTATAATAGGCTTTGTTCCCGCAAACAAAATATATTCCTGGAAAAATTGGATCTTTACCTCCTTTAAATCCCCAACCCCCTAAGATTTGATAAGTATCTTCACATTGACTAGCACCTACAAAGTAATTATCGAACAGAGTATTATCTCTTCTAATACAAAGCTTTCCACTAACAGGTTTATCTATATGAATTGCAACATTTTCGTTTCTACCATTGAGCTTTTCATCCTCAATCTGCCAAAACTTAGATTTGGTTTGTTTCAGCATCTCATTTCGCGTATAAATTGCCCTTCTCTCTTCAACCAAATTCAAAAATGATTTTTCTTCCGACCTCAACTTACATGTTAAATTATTTCTAAAAGCATACTCATAAGTAAGTTCATTAGTTACTATGAAAAATCCCCTCATCTGTTTAGCATGTTTTTGTTTATTCAAGCTATTATCAACTTTTAAATTTGCAAAAATTTCATCGGAATTCGAATAATAATATTCTAAACGACCTGTCTGATAAAACAAACTAGCTATTACGCTACAAGTGATGCCATAAGAAAGAGGTCACCCCTTGAGAGACAGAGGTGGGTAACTTCACACAAATGTAACAATCTTTCACATCCATTACCTTAACATATTCAGATAAAAGTCTTGAAAAGGTATTACTAGAAAAATCTCCAACAGATCTATCTTGGTGGATCTCTGGTTTATGCTCAATGATTTTATTAGTCTTGCCTACTACATCATGATTATCTTGTTTAACCACAACTTTACTAGTCATATTAGTCTTGTACATCTCCTTATCAATTCCAAAAGGAAAAATGACAGCTAAAATCAACCAAACCAAAATATTAGGATTACACATATAGAAGACATTTTGCAGAATCTTCTTAAAATAAAACATCTCAAATTGCTATTAGTAGAAGGCATTTTTACTTTGAAACAAGAGCCTTTCAAAACAAAAACAAAAATTTTAAAATTCAAAAATTACTAAATATACACCCCTCTTTTTTACTTTTTAAAAAAGAAGAAAACTCTATTTTCTAACAGCTTTTCTTCGATCTTATGTCTTACATTGATGTGTGTTTTCCAGCTAACACAAATTCTTCGACCTTGTGTCACCTAACACATTTTCTTCAACCTTGTGTCAGAACAAAATCAATCATTGTCACTTGTATCATCTAAATCTTCTTGGCTACTACTATTTACTTCAACTACTGGTGGGATAATTATGTATGTCCATTCAGGCGACTTGTACTTCTGATTTGGCTTTATTACTCTTTTTGCTCTATTACTTATTACTTCTATTTTCTTTCCTGCTTGATTTCTCTTATCTGAGTCTCCGCCCTTCTGACTTGAGATCTCATTAACTTGCTCTTTTGATCTGTTCACTAATTAGTATTTCAAACTTTCATATTCAGCTGGCCAATTATCTCCTTTTCTAAATATTTTCTTCTTTGGCTCAGTCAGATTACACTCTGCTCTCCAAGCTCTTTTCCTTGAACTTTTCACTTTGGATTCATCATCACTTTCATCTGATTCGCTATCTGTGATGATAATTTTAGATCCAGGTACTTCTTTACTCAGCAGTTTCACTCCGTTAGGAACATCATCCTTATAACTGGTACTCGGAATTTCGTCTTCTTCTTCAATTACTTCCAACTTCCCAGATTCAGAATTTTCGTTCCTTCTTCCAGAGCTTCCAATCTGCTTTTCAATACTCTCCTGATCTTGAATCACCACTTGCTCAGACTCTTTTTCTGCTTCTTGATCTAGCAGATCTTCATCATTTTCAGAGTCTTGTATCACAATCTCTTCGATTTCTTCATTCAATGCTTCATTCGCATTTGAACTTTTCAGATGTCGACTTTCTTGTTAATCTTCAGGATCTGGATTTCTTTCAAGTTCTTCTTCAGAATCTGAATCAGCTGTAGTGTCACCTTCGTCAAGATTTTCAGGAGCTGGCACACGTATGGTATGACTAGCATGAATCCATCCCTTCAATCCTCTACACTTTACTGCATTTGTTGTGACAAGTATCACCTGTCTTGCCTTCTGCCACCTGGGTACTAGACAATTTCTTCTTCGGTGAACTTTTGTTCTCACCCAGTCTCCTGGTAACAGATCATGAGCTTGTTCCTTCTCTTTGGTTATCACTTCAGTTCCCACCTGATGGAACACAGAAGTCACCACGTCAGATAGGTTTTTGCAGTACTCCAATATGACGCTATCATTAATGCTCATTAGTTTACCAACTGGAACAAATGCTTGTCTCATGACTCTACCCATGACAATTTCGTGGGGGCTCAAACCTGTTTTTCTATCTGGAGTACTTCTCAATGACATCAAAACAAACCAGTCCACTTAATTCCTGTAGCTAAACACATATTTGCTATTCTATTTTTGATTGTACCATTCACTTGCTCAACAACACCTGATGCTTCTGGTCTGTATGCGCAATGTAACTTCTGCTTTATGTTTAGTGCTTCACAAATCAATTTTAGCAATCTGTTTTCAAAATGTGTGCCACGGTCAATCTCGACCGTCACTGGAAATCCATACCTTGGTATGATTTCTCTCAAAAGCAATTTTGCCACAGTAACTGAATCATTGTGACGTGTTGGGAATGCTTCCACCTATCTTGAAAACAGACAGATTATCACCAGAACATATCTCAACTTGTTATGAGGTGGCATGCCAATGAAATCCATCTGTAATCTAGTAAAAGGACCACCCTCCCGTCCTATGGTCCTGTTTTTCTGTTTGGGTTAATCTGCTGGCAGATCAAGCATCTCTGACAAAAAGATTCTGCAATTAGTCTGAACTTTGGATTGTACCATGTCTGCCTAAACAATCTGATCATTGAATCTCTTCCAATATGTCCTGGACCATGATACATTCGAGCCATGTCAGCAATCATGCTATCTGGCATTACTGGTCTGTCATCTTTGTAAACCCAAATTTCATCTTCTTCTCTCTGTCTGCAACCTGCTTTTAACCATGTGTCTTTCTCCTCATCACTTGCTTCATTTTGTAAATCTTTTACTCCTTGCCATGTCTCAACTACAGATGTTAGCATAAGTGAGTCCAAAACGTGTTCATTGTCTTTTTCCTGATTAATGGACATATTATTCTTTGCACAAAATATTGCAATTTCATCAGCATATGCATTTCCTTTTGTCATGTAATCATCACCTTTCTTGTGAGCTGTGCATTTTACAACAGCTATTTTCTCTGGTAGCTGAATACCATCGATCAGCCTCTTGACCAATTTTGCATTCCTGATAGGAGTTCCCGCAGAAGTTAAATAACCTCTTTGAGACCAGAGCTGGCCATAGTCCTGGACTATGCCATACCCATACTGACTATCAGTCACTATGGTAACTTTTAATTCTTTTCCTTTTTCACATGCACGAATCAAAGCAATCAATTCTGCTACTTGAGCTGAACGAATTCCTTTGAGACAGGGGGCTTCAATTACATCTGCAACTGTGCAAACAGAGTATGCTGCACTCAGAACACCTTCATCTGTTCTTAAGCATGAACCATCAACAAATAGAACATAATCTGATTCAGCTAATGGGACATCTTTTATGTCCTGTCTGGGTTTAGTGCAAAATTCCAGTACATCCAAGCATTCATGATCAATATCATTTTCATTTATGATTTCTGTCACAGTTCCATCAGGCAATAACGTGGAAGGATTCAAATTCACACATCTTGCAATTGATACATTATCTGATCCAAGGATAACCTTTTCATATTTTGTTAGCCTGTTACTTGTCAAATGCTGTGTTTTGCTTCTGGTGAGAAGAATTTCAACTGAATGGGTACATATACTTTTACAGGGAATCCCATTATTATTCCTTCACTTTGTTCTAAGCTTACACTTGTTGCAGCTACTGCTTTTAAGCAGCCTGGTAATGCTTTTGCAATAGGATCAAGAACAGCTGAGAAATATGCTATTGGCTTTCTCAGTCTTCCATGTCTTTGAATCAGGACTGATAAAGCACATCCTTCTCTTTCACTGCAATACAGCTCCAATTCCTTCTCATAGTCCGGCATTCCCAATGCTGGAGCTTCACACAAACTTCTCTTTAACTGCTCAAAAGCTTCTAGCTCAGTATCTGTTAGGGTAATCGGGTCTTTTATGTCTGCTTTTGTCAATCTCTGCAGTGGTTTTGCAATTACTGAAAATCCACTAATCCATTGGCGACAATAACCTACCATTCCCAGAAACATTCTGACCTGTCTCGGTGTTTTTTGAGGTTGCATTGCTTGAATCATTTTTATTCTCTCAGTTGTCACTTGCCTGATTCCTTTTGCAATTCTGTGACCAAGGTATTTTACTTCTTGTTTGCAAAACTGTAATTTTGCAGGAGACACTTTATCCCTCATCTGCCAAATGATTTAAAAGAATAATGGTATCTGTCACACAGTTATCTCGTGTTTTTGCAGCTACAAGGAGATCATCAATATACTGCACTAATGTTGATTTTCCAGGTAAATCTAGATTTTCCAAGGATTTCTTTAGCAACTGATTAAAAATAAATGTACTCTCAGTATACCCTTGAGGGATACGACACCGTGCTAGGATACGGTCTTGGAACCTGAACGCAAAAATTTGTTGGCTATCTTGATGCAATGGAACAGTAAAGAATGCATTACAAAGATCTATAACAGTGTACCATTCTGCATCATGCGGAATCTGATAAAGAATTACCGCTGGGTTTGGCACAACAGGGCAACATGGAACAACTATTTTATTAACCTTTCTCAGGTCTTGAACAATCCTGAAAGTTCCGTTTGGCTTTTTGATTCCCATAATTGGTGAATTACATGGACTACTTTCAATTTCTTTTAGAACACCTTTTTTTATGAATTTATCAATTACAGGAATGACACCTTCAATAACTTCTGCTTTCATTTTATACTGAGGAATGTTTGGATAATCTACTCCTTGTTTTACTGAAATTTTTACTGGGTCTATATTTTTCATCAAACCCATTTCGTTTCCAGTGAAGTCCCAAATTTTAGCATTGACTGTCTCTTTTAATTCTTCAGGTAGATTATTTTTATCAAATACAGGAAATAATTTACTTTCTTCTGCTTCAACCATTAACATTGTTAACTTGTAAAGCCCATCTTCTTGAGTTTGGAGCTCAATACCATCCGGTGAGCAATATATTTTACAGTTCATCTTACAAAGTATGTCCCTTCCTAACAAGTTTACAGGACTGCTGTCACAAACTACACATCTATGCAAATCCTTAAATTTACCAATTTCAACTTCAACTGGTTCTGTTAAATCTGTTTTAATTTGTTGATTAGCTACACCAACTACTTGAATCTTTTCACCCGAGAGAGGCAGGTTTTCTATTTCCACTGATCTAACAGTAGAACGGGTAGCACCAGTGTCCACTAGAAAAGTGATTTCTACATCATTCACTTTACCATTTACAAATGGACCAGCCTGATCTACCTCAAGAGTGGCTCCAAGTACACACTCTTCCTCCTCTCTCAGGCACCGTCATAAATAATCCTCAGAATCACTCCCTCCATTTTCTTTTAACAAATGCTGTTGAGAAACACGACACATTCACTCTTGGCGATCTGTTTACCTGTTCACCTCCGCAGAATCCTGTTTCTGTATTGTATCTCGGCACATTTACACAGTTTGGAAGTGGCGGTTGTGGAATCTGACTTTGCTGATTTACTACCTGTCGCTGTAGCTGTTGCTGCAGATTTATCTCATTCTGCATCTGTGGATTTAATGATGCATTTTTTAAATTTCTGGGCGGATTCTTACATTTGCGCTTCCAGTGTCCAATTTCGCCGCAATTAAAACATGGGAGTTTTTGCTTTAATTCTTCAATATTTCCCATCAATCTTGGCTTAAAATTACCTTTAAATTTCCCTTGATTCTGATTAACATTTTTGTTTTCTAGAGTTGCTATTTGCTGTTCAGCCACTTTCACCTGTGCCCACATAGCTTTTTCTTTTAGCTTCTTTTGTTTAGCATCTAATTCATCACTACAATATTTTGCTTTTCTCAAAATATCATCTACTGTGAGCGATTGCCAGCCAACTATTCCAGATCTTATCATTTTACCAATTTCAGGTCTTAAGCCATAAAGAAATCTGTATATTGTGGTTCTGAAAAATCTGGATTCATATAATAGTTCTGGACTCGAGAATTAAAACTTCGTCGAAAAATGACGAATTCGGTATCAAAAGACCGAGAATGACGAGTACATCATGTACATGTATTTTCAGCCTATTCGAGTGACGATTTCACCTCGAAATCGTCACTTACATTCTGAACCCTTGGCTTTCATTTATGTGTTGCCCTTTACATAGGCCTTAATCCCGTTGAATTCAACTCCACAAGGACACATACTCCTTAATCGACTTTTCCATGACCTGTACAAGTTGGAACCATTGCCCCAGGCCGAACTCGTTAGGTCAGTTCCCCTCCCAGTGGCCGAGCAAGATAGCATCTAGGCTCAACAAACCATAAAACCATTTCAGCGCGCACACCTGCCATATCTCGCTCACATCTATCTCCACTCCTTTGCTTCACTTACTTTATGGTGGGGAGGTGCCCGTTTTTATTAGGGGTCCAGTGATATCTGATGAAATGTTGGGCCTTGCCAAATGATTTGTTGTAGGCAGCACGAAGTGAAATATGGACATGTCATCATGACTCTGCTTTTTCTTTGTACTAAAAGTATGTTAACGATTTACTTTACAACCAAGAATGTTTTGCCTGAAGCCTAAAATTGTGTATAAGAAGAGAAGCCTGACTTTGTAAAAGTGTGCAGTCTCCTGAGAACATACCCGTATTGTACTTCTAGGACACTTGTTACCTTGGTTGCAGCCAATAAACTAATCTTTGACTTCACCTAGAAGACTCTGAGTTTCTGTGGTCTGGATCAGGAAGAACCCGAGGTCTCTGGGTGTTGATTCCCTGGCACCGCTGGGTTACCGGTTCTGTGCCGGTTCTTAAAAACCCAGTACCTCAATATGAAATGGCTCATATCCTTTTCACTCAATTTTTCATAACCACTGTATTGTTTAAATACCAGCAGCAATCTTTCGTTAAATTAATGTACTGATTCTTTTGGTTCTTGATTCGTTCTATCTATTTTAACCCAATCTACTTCTTTCGGGGGAATCTTGTTTTTCAACCACACAATTACTTTATCGTATAGATTCATAACATCTGATGAAGGAGCACCCGTTACCTTATCTCGTGCAGGTTCTTCTTTAGGCCAATCTATAGAAATTTTACATTCCACAGAACTTTTGAAACTTTCACAAATCTATCTACTTGTCGATACCATTCCACAGGTTTTTCTCTCAGCCGAGGAAAATCATTTGTAAACAGCAAAATGTCCTGTTGACCAAGGAACATGCACATACCCTCCTCCCGGTATTTCTCTCATTGGAAACTCATTTACTACTTCTCCTCTTTCTCTTTTGTCTTCCTCTCTTTTCTTTGTCCATTTTACTCTCCACTTACTTAATTCACCCAATCTTTTTAGAAACACAATTAAATCTTTTATATGAATAATTCTTCCTGTGGTATTCATGTTTTCAATGTCTTTTTCAGAGAAATCCACTCTATAATGTTTCTGCAAATTTTTCTGTCTACTTAAATCTATTTCTAGTTCAGCAGCCATTTCCTCTAATTGATCATACTTTGTTTTCGTTTTCTATTGTATGCTTTTACAAAGAAATAATAATTCATCATCCTGATATAGCTTCAAACTGTCAGTTCCAATTGTACCAATAATCAATTCCTCCAAATCCGCCTTCAACTTTGCAACATCAAGTAATTTAAATTCCAAGCTTTGTGGGGAGTGCGTTAAATCTATTTTGTTTATGCTCTTTGCCGGAGTTCCTGAATCAGAATCTGCACCAGATGGAGTTTTATTTGACAAACTTTTATTAAAAGTTAAGTCCGGCATCATTGTTTTCTCTCTGTGAATTTCAGATAAATCTGAATAAAATTTTTCAGCTACTTTCTGAATTTCTGCATTTAATGGAACAGTCAAAGCTGAATGTCTAACTTCCCTTTGATCAAATACTGGAAGAACAGGCCCAATCGTTACTGGTACTGTTACTGCTTCCATGCTTTTAGTTAACTGCTGTATTAATTCATCTTTTGATCGGAAATATTCTGAGGTATTTGGTAATTCCTCGCATCTTTCTGTTCTCATTACATTTCTTGGGGTTTAATTTCTCTGAACTGGGGTTTCAGCATAATTTCTATTCTCCCCTGATATACTAGAATTAGATCTTGTTTCTGCTCTTTCAGGAGTTTTTTCACTATTCTGATTTAATCTGGGTGATGCCTCTTCAATAAATTCTCTTGGAGGAGCACTCGGGGAAGTTCCCGGAGGAACTCTTGGGGAGGACCATGAACAAACTGGTTGATAAGGTGGTGGCAGTTTTGGTTTTGTAACATAAATCTCTTCTAAAACTGCATCTTCTAAATCACTTTCTTCTCCATTATTATTTTTCTTTTGAGTACCCTTTTGATCAGATGCTTCACCAAATATTGCTGGATATAAACCATCACACATGTCTCCACGTCTCCATCGACGCATTCTATCCTGATGTGTTTCTCTATTTAAATCTAATCCTCCAAACCTTGATACTCCTCTATTTTCTCGTTGTAATTCAAAAATTTCATCCTCCCATTCAACTAGAGCTTCAAATAGAGTAGGTCTGGGTCTTGGTACAAGAGCCATCATTTTTTCTCTTAAGTTTTTCAAAACCTTAATGTTAAATGATCCATCTTCCAGCCATGCTAATACACCATCATTTTTGGTATATTCCATCCAATTCTCAATCCAAAGACAAGTATGATAACCATATTCACCTAACATATAAGCTGCGGGTGTTTTGTACTTATGAATTAATCTTCCACCTCGCGTTTCAATTCTCTTGTCAGGTTTCAATTTATTTTTCAATTTCTGAAACCATGAAAGCTTCTTTTTTTCTTTAATGTAATAATAATCCATGTTTTTAAACAATTCCGCTTACTTCGGAATAGATCGTAACTATTTCCTTGTTGTTCCGCAAAACCAACCAATCCGTTCGCGAAACTCACCAACAAGCCAATCAGGTTGAGCTACGTCACTGTTTTGCTCAACCAATAGAATTGCTGCTTTTCAGAAAGAGCCAATCAGCTGCAAGCCTGTCTAGTCACATGAGCCAATCAGTGCGCGGTTACTGTGACGTATGTTAACCAATCACAGCGCGACACTAGTGACGTACAATGCCGCTGCAGCTTCTCTGTCCTCGCTCCGCTGTGACACTGACACCTCCTTTACAAAATATTTTCACAGCGCCATGTTTTACAAATCTTTTCAATGGAATTCAGTTAGTAATTTCACAAAAACAAACCATTTGTCTGTTTCACTAGATATAGTGATAGCTTTCCCAGTCATTCAGATATTCTTTTACGTGAAATAGTCGACAATATTCTCACAGCATATTTAAATTCGTTGATAAAGTAAGGCTACTCTACCCTTCTAACAAGTATGGCACTCTCATCTACCTTTTTCATCCTCTCATAGTATTCATTTATCTCTTCTAACTCTATCTCTTCTCTCTTTCTTTTATTAGGTCGAGCTTGCGTGGACAGCTCACTTGCGCAGTCTCGCTCGCGAGATTTAATGTTTTTTGGTAGCTTACACTAGCGAGCTTTAAGCCCAGCCCCTCTTTCCCATTGGCAGGTGTCACCGTTTATGCTAAACGGTCGCCAGGCATTGGAAAAAGAGCACTTGGTGACCGAAAGTTTTCTCTCTTTGAGCCGTCCCACTTGGACGGACTGACCTGACTTCCTTCTGCCGGAAAAGCTTTGTTATCGTTATGGGGTCAAACAGATGGCCCCATAAAGGTAACAAACCGAAGGAAAGCAGGCCAAGGCCATCCAAGTGGGACGGCAGAAAAAGAGAAAACTCGGCTTCATTGCGAGAGCTTGTTAAGAGAATGTGATCTAATGTAAAGATCAGTTCACCAGAGTAGTGGGTTAATATTTATGACTGTGTATAATAAGGCTCATTTTAAATGGCGCAGAGTAAACGAGTGTTTCTGGGAAGACTAACTACATGCATGTAAGATTTAAGTTTCCCACCCAAAAGGGAGTGGCTTTTAGTCGACATTAAAGGGCTGCTCCAGTTTCCAAGAGTACGTCCCAGTACAAATGTGTACAGTTAGCCCTGCCGTTAATATGTCCTGGTTGAGTCAAATTCGTAGAAATCGCACAATAGACCGTGAGCACGCTTTGCAGTTAGAGTGACCACGTACCCCTCTCCGTGTCAACTGAAAACCACTTTTTCTGTCTCGGGCTCGCCTTTTAAAGAATCACTGTCATCACGAGGTGCAGCTCAGCTAAATGGATCTACCATGAAGGCTCGCCCGATGCACTGACTAGTTAAAAGAAGCGGCGGAGCTGCTAACGATATAACAAAGAGTAACCTGGTCATTGTACTTGCAAAGTACTGTCATTACGAAGTTCGTAAACTTTCTGAGAACACAGAAGAAGAATCCATACTTCACCTATCTTAAGTAAGGTGGTGCCAACCAAACAGCTTTCAGTTTTAGACCCCCGAAAAGGCAGTGAACCTGGGCCTTATGTCACCCGCATGGGGGTCGAATAGTGAAACTAAACTGGCTCGACACTGTTGTATAGCATTTTAGGACCCTAGTGTAATTTTCATGATTCATGCCCTTATATAGGTATAAAATATTGTATCCTTATATAGGCATAGAAATCATAACCATATTAAGACATAGCTCAAGTGGTCCTAATACGGCTTGGCTACTTCCACTAGTTCTGAAAATCTACAATGATTTCTTGGAAAAACCCGCCTTCAGCAGTCGGGGACTTCCCCCTGCATGAATATTAATTTATCCAAGAACTCATGGAGTTTTCAGAGAATCAAGTCTATAATGACATTATTATGTCCAATCTTACGTCAAACTTGGCACCTTCAAGGTATAAATATGCCCACACTTGTCCAAACAAACACGCAGTGGTTTGGAGCAGTTCGACTATCTACTTGCCCGACGCGCCCTGCTGCAGCAAGTGCCGAAGGAAGCTGACCCTCCAGCTGACGCAGTGAGATACGCTGTACTTTCTCCTGCCGAGAAATCCAGCTCCAGTGTTTCCAGGCTACCCTTGCGGGTTGCTGGGAAATCGATTCCTGAGAGAGAGAGACAAGACCTACTTCATTCTAAACCAAGGTACGGAGCGGATTAGACCTGTGACGTGGGTAGAGTTAGGGACCTGAGACTTTTTCGGGTTAAGGAGGGTTTTATTTTCAATAAAGGATTCCGGCTACGGAATGTAAGTCTCTCGCGAGCAAACGCTGATTGCTCTGTTGTGGCTCGTGACTTCTATTGGTCTCGACTGAAAATAGGTCTTCTCCCGTCCGGAGTGGGGGGGGTCTTGATTTGTTCTTCTCTCTCCCTCTCTCGTTGGTCTGGGAAGGTATGTATACAAAAGGAAGAAAAGAAAGGACCATTAAGTCTCACGGACTTCTTCTGATACACCCTGGGGAACCCGGTAAGTGACGGGGCACCGCTGCTCAGTCTCGTGCTTTACAATCCCGGTTGTGATGAGGTGCATGGTGGGGAAAGGGTGCAGGGAACGGGAGGTGGATGAGGAAAGAGGGATTAGGAAATATATAACTATGTACAGGAGTGGAGGTAGCTTTATCCTGAACTACGGATGTGTAGTACCCCGCTTCCCCACCCAACTCGCAAACCACTGCCGTACCTGTCGCAGCCACACTCCTCCCTCGGGAGTGTGGCACGGCGGATCGCAGGGTCGTTGGCCTCCTGGCTCGTCTGCTTCTCGTCTTCCTGCCTTCAGCACTCCGCTCGCCTCGTCCTCTGTTCTCCTCGAAACTCCCTCGTCTTCCTCCTTGGTGTCGTCACATGCCAGACGATGCCCTTCCTGGGTTTTCTCCAGTGCGGTGTAACCCACGTCATGTATGGGCGTGTCTTCCTCCTCCTTGATGTACGCCCAGTTAAAGGAGCCGCTTTCTTTTTCCTCGTTGTCTGACAACAGTTGCCATGATTCGCAATCATCCTGAGGGGAAGGAGGAGAGGGATCAGTGACCCACCAATTTGCATAGGGGTCGTTTTCTTCCAGCTGGCGACCCTCCTGGTTACACTCCACCCCCCCTGGTTTCTCCTGTTCGGGGAGAGATGATGTTCTAGACAAAAAGTCTGCATTGCCATTGTCCACCCCTTTTCGATGTTTTACAATAAAAGAGAAGGGTTGGAGGAACAAGAACCATCTTAAGACTCTGAGGTTTTGCGATTTTGTTTCTTTGCATCCATTGTAAGGGAGCGTGATCCGTGTATAAGACAAAGGAGCGACCTTCTAAGTAGTATTTCAATTTCTCGATCGCCCCTCGGATGGCAAGACACTCCCTTTCTATGGTTGGGTAATTACGTTCTCTGGGATGCAATTTCCGGCTAAGAAACAAAACAGGGTGTTCTATTCCATCTTCACCTTCTTGGGACAATACGGCCCCTAAGCCTGTATTCGAGGCATCTGTAGCCAGAGTAAAAGACTTAACCAAATTAGGAGGTCTCAGGACTGGACTGGTCGTTATAGCTTGTTTGAGAAACTGAAATGCTAATTTCGCTTCTTCAGAGGGATGTACCACTTGAGAGGGTCTTACGTCCTTTTTCAACAAGTTGGTTAGAGGACTTGCAACTTCAGCGAATTTATCAATGAATCTTCTATAATAGCCAATCAGGGCTAGGAATGCTCTTAACTCCCTCTTGGTTGTTGGAAAGGGTGTTTGTACAATGGCCTTCAGCTTTTCCTCCTGGGGTGCAATTATTCCTTCGCCTAACATAACCCCTAAGTATTTGACTTTGGGATATGCTGCTCATGACTTTTTGGCGTTTTTGTGTAGACCCGCTGCCTGGAGTGCCATCAGTATCTACCTTATGTGGAATAGGTGTTGTTCCCAGGTTTTACTGAATATAGACTGGTTCCTGCAAAGACAAGGGACAGCCATGGGATCCAGGTTTGCTTCGTCTTATGCAAACCTATTCATGGGTCTCTATGAGACGGAGCATGCCTGGGGACATGGGTCCCAACAGTGGACTAATAACATCATTTTCTATGGTAGATACATAGATGATGTCCTAATGATTTGGAATGGAGGAGTAACTGAACTACTTTCCTACCATGATTATTTAAATCAAAATAGATTTAATGTGAAGATGACTATGAACTATTCAGGCGAAACCATTGATTTTTTTTAGATCTAAAACTATGCAAGGAACAATAAGATCCATAGTGACATTTTCAAAAAAGTAACAGCATGCAACAGTGTCAGTCAGTCAGTCAAAATACTTTTATTCGATTTTAGAAAAATCATAAAAAGACATTACATACAAATTTCATTACACATTTTACAGTTATTTACAATACATCATGTTAAAAAGGGATTAAAATACATAACCAGGGCTTTATAATACAACCTATAAGATGTTTAAAGATAACCTCAACAAGGCAGTGCAGAGATAGGCGATTTGATCGAGAGCAAACAAAGATCATTGTATTCTGTTAATGGATACGTGGTTAGCTTTAATAGGCGCTGCTGCAGCCAAGAAGCTTCCCATACAGAAAATTATACGGATGGAGCTCATCGACTGTAAGTATAAAAGTGCAGGTTTGACTTGAGTAAAGCCCGCTTCTCTGAGAATTGGGAGCAAGTATTTCTTTCGGGGCGCAGCAAACAATGTACAAAACAAAACAAAATGAGTGGTATCCTGAATTGAATGATCGTCACAGGAGCACAATGAAGCTGACTCAGGCTTAGCCCAGGATGGATAATCTCCCAATAAGTAAGGGATCAGGTTTAGTCTAAATTTTGTCAAAAGGAACCTATGGGAAGGTCTTGTGACTATTATGAGATAAGGTTCCATGGCAATAGCACTTTTTGTTAAATAATGAGACCTAACCGAGGGCTTCTGCAGTTCTTTTTCCTCTTGGTTTGATCTTGCCAGGGACAAAAACTGCCTCTTGATCAAAAGTACATCCTTGTTTGTTATGCTTTTGGGGGATTCAAAGAGTTCCAGTCTTCCTAATTGGTGAAATGACCTCCTCAGATAGTCCAACCAAGGAATCCTTTTATAGTGCTCCAGTGACATAACGTCCTCCATGATGGAGTGGTTCAGGGTTACCTCGTTATTGAGCCACGTCTTTAGCCAATAAGTCAAAGGGGCCAGATTTAGCCTATCAGTTATATAGTCTATGCCCACCTCCGAATGAATGGAATAAGTTGGGGTAGATGGGGGGACTGACCGTATGGAGGGTAAAAACCTGTTCTCCGCTCTCTGGAAAGGTTCAGTTTGTACATAACCCCAGATTGGGGCGCCATAAATGGCTATTGACAGACATTTCGAGGTATAAACCTTCAGTAGGGCCTCCATTGGTCTAGCGCCCAGCCTTTTGGAAAAGGCCATGAGGGCTGCCGATGACCTAGTCACCGATAGGGTTTTTGCCCTAACCTGTGGGCCCCACGAACCGCTCTCGTCAAAGAGCACCCCCAGGTAGGGAAAAACTGCTGTTCTTGAGACCTCCTGGCCCTTACAACTGAAGGATTTGATCGTTCTTTTGTGCCTGTGTGCTCCTACTATCATTGTGTGTGATTTGCCCACATTAACCTTCATATCTAGGTCATCCATGAAGGCACCAAATGCGTCAAGCAGACACTGTAAGGCATTACCTGTACGCGCGATAAGAACTGCCTCGTCCGCGTATAGGAGTGCAGGAATCTTAGCTACTCCTACACGCGGAACGTCACCCCCTGACTTCTCTAGGCACTTCCCCAGACCGTTGATGTAGATAGTGAACAGGAGGGGAGCTAATATACATCCCTGCCTTACCCCCCGCCTGGAGTCAAATCGGGCGCTACATCTTCCCTCCCTGGTGACCCTGACCTTAGCGGACAGATCCTGGTGTAATGAGGCCATGAATCCAACCAGGGCCTCATCTATCCCAATCTTCCGTAACATGGCCCAGAGCTTAGTTCTGTTCACCAAGTCGAAGGCCGAGGAGAGGTCCATGAATGCTAGAAATAAAGTTCAAGTTCAAAATTTGTATAGCGCACTACTCACCCAGAGGGTCTCAAGGCGCTTGAGGGAGGAGGGGGTACTTTACTCATCGAATATCCAAGTTTTTAGTTGCTTTCTGAAGGAGAGGTGGTTTTGTGTGAGGCGGAGGTGGGTGGGGAGAGAATTCCACGTTTTCGCCGCTAAGTAGGAGAAGGATCTTCCCCCCATGGTGGATCTTTGGATGTGCGGAATTGCGGCGAGGGCTTGGTTGGACGATCGTAGTTGGCGGGTTGGGGTGTAGAAGGACAGGCGCGTGTTGAGGCATTCGGGTCCTAGGTCGTAGAGGGCTTTGTGTGCGTGGGTGAGGAGACGGAACGTTATTCTCTTGTTGACGTGGAGCCAGTGGAGGTCTTTCAGGTGACCGGAAATGTAAGCTTGGCGGGGGATGTCTAGTATGAGCCTGGCTGAGGCGTTTTGGATGCGTTGGAGTTTTTTCTGTAGTTTGGCTGTGGTTCCGGCGTAAAGGGTGTTTCCGTAATCCAATCTGCTTGTGACCAGTGCGTGGGTGACCGTTTTTCTAGTTTCGGTGGGGATCCAACGGAAGATTTTTTTGAGCATGCGTAGGATGTTGAAGCATGATGATGAGACGGCGTTGACTTGTATGGTCATCGAGAGGGAGGAGTCCAGGATGAAGCCTAGGTTACGTGCGTGGTCCGTTGGTATGGGTGTGGTTCCCAGGGCCGGTGGCCACCAAGAGTCGTCCCAAGCAGAGGGAGATGAGCCTAAGATGAGGACTTCCGTTTTATCCGAGTTCAGTTTTAGGCGGCTGTTCTTCATCCACTCGGCTACATCTTTCATTCCTTCGTGTAAGTTGGTTTTGGCGGTGTTTGGGTCTTTGGTGAGGGAGAGGATCAGCTGGGTGTCGTCTGCGTAGGAGATGATGTTGAGGTTGTGTTGGCGCGCGATGGATGCGAGGGGACTCATGTATATGTTGAAGAGGGTGGGACTGAGTGATGATCCTTGTGGTACGCCGCAGATGACTTCGGTGGCCTCTGATCTAAAAGGGGGGAGGCGGACTCTCTGGGTTCTTCCGGCGAGGAATGAGATGATCCAGTCCAATGCTTTTCCTTGTATTCCGACGTTGCTGAGGCGTTGTACGAGGGTGCTATGACAGACGGTGTCGAAGGCTGCGGAGAGGTCAAGTAGTATGAGGGCAACTGTTTCTCCGTTGTCCAGTAATGTTCGAATGTCGTCTGTTGCTGCGATGAGGGCGGTTTCGGTGCTGTGTTTGGCTCGGAAGCCGGCCTGTGAGGGGTCGAGGGATTTGTTGGATTCGAGGAAGGCGGCGAGCTGACAGTTGACGGCTTTCTCAATGACTTTGGCAGGGAATGGGAGGAGCGAGATGGGGCGGTAGTTCTTAAGTTCATTGGGGTCTGCTGTGGGTTTCTTCAGAAGGGCGCTGAGTTCGGCATGTTTCCAGTTTTCCGGGAAGGTAGCGGAGTTGAGGGAGCAGTTGATGACGTCTCGGAGATGGGGTGCGATAATGGTGTCTGCTTTGTTGAAAATGTGGTGGGGACATGGGTCGGTTGGTAATCCTGAGTGGATGGAGTTCATCAGGCGGATGGTGTCTTCAGTGGTGATTGGGTTCCAGGCGCAAAGGTTGTTAGAGGGGGGTTTTGGTTCGGAGGTGGGTGGAGTGGATTGGTCTCCGGACTGGTTTTCAAAGCTGTTATGTATATCGGCGATTTTGTTGTGGAAGAATGAGGCTAGGGAGTCGCAGAGGTCTTGGGAGGGAGTGATGTCGTTGGTGCCGGCGCTGGGGTTGGTAAATTCTTTGACGATGTTGAATAGTTCTTTGCTGTTGTGGGCGTTGTTGTCAAGTTGATCTTTGAATGCTGATTTCTTGGTGGATCGGATCAGTTGGTGGTGTTTGCGGGTGGCGTTCTTGAAGGTGGTCATGTTGTCAGTGGTAGGGTTTTTTCTCCAGGTTTTCTCGAGGTTGCGACAGAACTTCTTGGATTTCTTAAGGTCATCGTTGAGCCAGGGGGCTTTTTTGCTCCCTTGCCTGATTTGATGGTTTTTCAAGGGTGCTAGTTCGTCGGCGCTGTGGGTGATCCATTGTGTGAGGTTGGTGGCTGCTAGGTTTGGGTCCGATGATTTGGCAGGAGGGTTTTGGTGAAGCGATGTGAAGAGCTGGTCGGTGGTAATTTTGTTCCAGTTTCTTCGGGGAATTGGTTGTGGGAGGTTGTGGGTCGTGGTCTTTTTGTAGTTGAAGTGAACGCAGCTGTGGTCCGTCCAATGGAGAGCTGTGGTGTGGTTGAAGGAGATGTGTTTGCTGGAGGTGAAGATTGGGTCGAGCGTGTGTCCGGCATAGTGGGTGGGGGTATCAACAAGTTGTTCGAGTCCGAGGTTGGCCAGGTTGTCCAGAGGGTGGTGGTGTTGCTGTCGTTTTTCTTTTCCAGGTGGAAGTTGAGGTCTCCCAGTAGAATGTAGTCCTCGGAGGGGAGGTAGTGTGGGCTGATGAAGTCAGTGATGTCTTCGCTGAATTGTGTGCGGGGTCCTGGTGGCCTGTAGATGAGGGTGCCTCTGAGTGTGGTCTTGGGGTCGGTGAGGATCTGGAAGTGAAGGTGTTCGGCGGTAGCGAGGTTATCGTCAGAACTGGTCGTGATGCGGATGTGTGATTTTGTAGCCGTCCGGGATGGCTATGGCGATGTCGGGCGCTGATGAGGCGTTCATCCAGGTTTCTGTGAGAAAGGCGACGTCCGGTGATGTGGTGTCGAGTAGGTTCCAAAGTTCAATGGCGTGTCTGTGGACCGAGCGGGTGTTGAGTAGGATGCACTTCAGGTGGTTAGCGTCGGAGTTCTGTCTGGATTCTGTGGATTTGGTGTGGGTTCTGATGCAGTCGAACTTGCAGGATTGGCAGGTGAAGGGTCCATGGGTGTGTCCTGGAGCGGCCTGGTAGCAGTCTGGGAGTCGGCCGGGGTTGAGTGATGAGAGGGTAGCGGAGTCGTACGTTAAGCGGGTGGAGAGGAGTTTGCGGGGGGCAGGGGGTCGGGCGCGGTCCAGGCGCGGACGGGCATAGACGGGCTTACCTTTGGCGCGCTCGCTGCGCGTGAACGCTGCGCGCAAAAGCATCTGTCATATGTGGATAGTGGAGGGGGCGTGGGCGAGGGAGGAGCAGCTGGGATGCGGGAGCGGGGAGGAGAGACGGGCCAGAAGTCAACAACAAAATGGCAGCACAAACAAAAAGCGAAACAGGGGCACCATCGGAATAAAGTTATGATCAGGGCACTGGTAGCGTCACAATGAGGCACAAATAATATTGCAGGCGATGCGAGCAGTGCAACAATGACAATCAACCCAATGGGCAACAAGCCCAATCAATAATTATCAGCAAGTGCTACGATACCAGGCTGCGATACCAGGCGCTACGATGATGTTACAGGCAATGCGAGCTCAAATGATAGTTAGCAGCAAGCTCTACGATACCAGGCAGTAAGGAGGAGTAAAGCGCTACAGAGTCAGGATGGTCAGGGAGCGTAGAGAGCGACCGCTTCAGATCAATCCAAGACGGTCACAGCGCTAGTCCGGATGGGACAGACCTTATCAGTGGGAGGGAGGAGCAGCTGGGAGGCGGGAGCGGGGAGGAGAGACGGGCCAGGAGTCAACAACAAAATGGCAGCACAAACAAAAAGCGAAACGGGCACCACCGGAATAAAGTTATGATCAGGGCACTGGTAGCGTCACAATGAGGCACAAATAATATTGCAGGCGATGCGAGCAGTGCAACAATGTGACAATCAACCCAATGGGCAACAAGCACAATCAATAATTATCAGCAAGTGCTGCGATACCAGGCGCTACGATGATGTTACAGGCAATGCGAACTCAAATGATAGTTAGCAGCAAGCGCTACGATACCAGGCAGTAAGGAGGAGTAAAGCGATACAGAGTCAGGATGGTCAGGGAGCGTGGGGAGCGACCGCTTCAGATCAATCCAAGACTGTCACCTTGGTCCTTGGCGACCGTGTACTTGGCGAGCAGAAGATGTAAATTTGAGCCCTGTTCCACTGTACCCCTCTTTTCCCTGAAGCCGTATTGTATTTCAGCTAGCCCGCCGTGGTTCTCTATACTCTCCCTCAGCTTGGTTAACAAGACTCCGCCTAAGATTTTAACGACAGAGTCCAGGAGAGATATAGGCCTATAACAACCTGGGTCGTCCCGGTTACCTTTCTTGAAGATTGGGATGATGATGGAAGTGGCCCAGGAAGATGGGTAGCATCTGCTAGTAGCCGCGTTAAATACATTAGTCAAAACAGCTGCCCAAGTACCAGGGGAGGATTTATATAGATCGTCCGGCACCCCATCAGGGCCTGGTGCTTTGTTCTTTGAGGTATCCTGGACGGCTTTTTCCACTTCACCTATATTAAAACTCAGGGCGTAGGACTCCGGGACAGCAGATGAAAGGGGGTTGCTGTCCGTGCTCTCGCCGCCGTATACTGAGCTAAAATGACTGATCCATTTTTCATCAGGAATCACACAATCAATAACTGAATTAGGTGTGTCCGTGAAAAAGGGCTGATTAATTACGTTCCAAAATTCTTTGCTGTCCCTTAAGATATTTACATTCAATAGGTTATCCCAAGCAGTAGACTTGATCGTCTCTTTCCTTGATTTAATGGCCAACCTATATTGCTTCCTAAGGTAAGCTATATTCCTCGTATCCCTTGTGGGTTGCTTTAGGGCAAGCATCAGCAGTCTATGGGCCTTGGAGCAGCTTGCATCGAACCAGCGATGGGGTTTGCTGGTTCCCCGCCTCATGCTGGGCGTGAGATCCGACACAATTTGGTTACAAATTGCTTCAAAGGCCCCCTTAATTTCCTCGGGCGGAGACGAATTGTTTTGGCAGACCTCAAGGTAGCAGTTAATTTTGGGTAGAAGCTCTGCATGAAAACTGTTGGGTACTACATTAGCCCACTTGAGCCTTCTCCCCTGGTCAGTTGGGCGTACTAAGATATGGGCCTCTTGTGTTTGAGGCATTGGTCCCATATACTGACCCCAGGCTACCTCCACTACAACCGGGTTGTGGTCACTGTGTATCGACACCTGCGTATTATATGACATTACCCTGTTCAGGATCTCTGGGGTCACAAATATATAATCGATGGTGGACCCTGGGGTAGTGCCTTTGTAGGTATGAGGTCTAATGGTGCCTTCAGGTGAATTAGGTTCGTAAAGATTGTGATGAGCCACTAAATCTTCTAGATCTGTTCCCTCGGTAGAATGCTCAAAATGTGGCACTGCTAGCCCTACGGAATCTGCCCCCATCATTAAACCACACGGACCATTACATGGGTGAATATTAAAATCTCCTAAAAGAATAATTTCGTGACTAAAATATGTGTTTTGACTGACAGAAACTAAAAAAGAATTTAGGCTAGCAATACTATTATTGCTAGTATCCTTATTCTTTGAGTTATAAAAATTAATATAAAAGGAACTCATGGAAGGGGAAACTTGCCTTTCAACTATTAACAGGTTTGGGCAGAGATTGTTAACCAGTTTTAACGAGCCTTTGAGTTTCAGAGAAAAAAGAGTTATGAGGCCGCCCCTGGCTCTGCCTGAACTGCTTGGGGATGCGACCCTAACAAAGCTAGTAAACCCGTCCAGGAAGAAACTATCTGATGTCTCCCAAGTCTCCTGCATAGCAATAACTTCATATCCTCGGACCACTCTCACCCAGTCCTCATTAGTTACCTTGCTTTTAATACCTGCCACGTTCCAACTAGCTAGTTTGCATACCAAGTCCTTCCCCTGCTCCGCTGAGCCTATTGGAGGGGGTCGCACATGGGCTAGTGGTCAATCGACGTCCTCCAATCCCTCCATGCCCTCCAGACCCTCCATGCCTGATAACGGGGCAAACCGGTTAGTAGTGGGTATCCCGCTAACTATTTGAGCAACACCCGCCCCTTGAACTGATGATGACAATAATATAGGATCTGGACTTTGGGAGAGGCATTGGGGGGATCCCATGGTGATAGCTACGGCGGAACCTGTCCTTGGGCGTGAGGTCAGAGTAAGGCTCGTGGTGCAATGACGGTGACCAGTATGTGTTCTCTTCAAGGGGGGATAGAAAAACCCCAGTGGTATGGGTCTCACATGATCTTTAGAGGTTATGTCAGAACCGTCCCAGAAAAGTTTCTCTGCTAAGTTGGGCCTGTTAAAATGTATTACCACACAGTCCCCCATAGTGGTTTTCGGTCTTTTCCCAACCCACCCCACTCTCCTTGCAAAGATAAGCGAGTCTGCGGGGTTCTCCCCACTGGAGGAATCAATGCACCAGGTTTTTGCTTTGTGTAGAAGGTTCCTGGTGGATTCAAATTCGCCCTCTTGGAGCGGTGGCACACCTACAAACACTGCCACGAGGGGGGCAGCGGCCGGTGGTAAATTCAAGTTGTACTTGCTTGGTTTTAGATTCCTGTGTAGGGGCTTAACTGGTGGCAATCGTGGGTGGGCAATGGATGATTTTTGGCGCGCCTGGCTTGTGGGTGAGGTAACTTCAGTAAGCTGCCCTCTGGGAGATGTGCCCGCTCCCATCTGAGGCGGAACTGTGGCGCTGGGACTTGGCCCTCCTACCATGCCAGGATCTTGGTGCGAGATAGCCCTCTTAGACTGCTCCACAGTTGTCGTGTAGGAGGTAATAATTTTGTCCAGCTGAGCACATTTCTTGAGAAGATCGGACAAGCAAGTATTTAATGTGTCAACAATGTCTTTAGCGATCCCCGTTAACAATGGTTCAATTCTGGCAACAAAAAGCTCCTCCAATTGGTCTCCAAGGGGCTCGGGTAGTAAAGTATCTGCAGCCGCTACTTTGTTTTTTTTCCCTCTAGCCCCCCTTGGTTGTTTGGCTGCCTGTTGACATGACTGCAATTGGGCTATGGGGGTGCTGGGCTTGGTTGCTGTTGTATCTAAGGGAGCGGGTTTATTATTGATAATTACCACGGGGTCCAGAGGTATGGGGGGAGCCTCTGTCGTGATGGCCACTATACTAATAGGGGGCGGCTCGAGGGTAGGAGACTCCGCTACCACAGGAGATGTTAAACCCAGTTCTTGTTCGGGGCTAGCAATTTCTTTGGTAAGGGCCCCCACTGCTGAAGAGAGATATGACAAAATGGACGTGGAATGTCTGGGGATTTTAGCATGTTTCCCCTCGTCCTCACAGGTCGGTGTTATCTTGCGCTTACCCATTGAATGTGACTGTGGTGATGTTAAGGGGGTGGCCCCGCCCCGCCTCCTTCTGCCTCGGACTGCCAAAGACTGCCCCGCCCTTGTCCCGGGCTTCTCCCGGGCAGCTCCCGCGCGCGCAGGTGATTCCTCAGGTGTGCTCCGGTCCCGGGGCTGCTGGGTAGTGTAGTTCCCCGATGGGAACTACCGCCGTTTCCCTCACAGCTTTCCCGTTCAGCGTGGCCGTTCCCCTCACGGCGCTGAGGTCAGGTTAGCAGCGTGCCCCTGCCACGGGCTGTGCAGGCAGGTTTTGTTTGTTTGTTTTCCCCCCGAGCTCGCCGAGGGCGCGAGCTATGAAGCGCCTCCGGGCGCGCTGGTGATTCCTCAGGTGTGCGCCGGTCCCGGGGCTGCTGGGTAGTATAGTTCCCCGATGGGAACTACCGCCGTTTCCCTCATGGCTTTCCCAGTCAGCGTGGCCGTTCCCCTCACGGCGCTGAGGTCAGGTTAGCAGCGTGCCCCTGCCACGGGCTGTGCAGGCAGGTTTTGTTTGTTTGTTTTCCCCAACAGTGTCTTGCATGCGGAAAGTGCACATCCCAAGGGCACAATAAATACTATACCATATGGGGAGATGATAAGGGCCCGGCGTAATTGTAGCGAAGAGCCACATTTTCAGAAACATATCAAATCCATGAAAAATGACTTTAAGAAAAGAGGATATACGAAAAATTGCTTATAGAAAGCTGATTCAAGGGCAATGAAAGTGGATCGAAAATCCACACTACAGACCCATCCTGACAAACATAGCAGGAATATGAATAACAAAAAAGATGAGGTTCTGTTTATAACGGAATATAATGTACATAGCAGCCATGTATATAACATCCTACGAAAAAATTGGTATCTGATCGCCTCAGGTCAAATGCCCTTAGGTACGATATCTGAGAAACCAAGGGTTGTGTACAGGAGGGATGAAAACCTTAAGAACATTCTATGTCCTAGCTATGTAAGGGAACAGAAAAAGGAGAAAAGTGGAATATCATGGCTAACCAAAAAAACGGCTGGTTTTTATGTTTGCGGTTCATGTGTAACATGCCAAGTTGGTGTGAATAAAAAAACGAAATTCAAGTACAAGACTGAAAAAGAATATGTAATTCGGACATTTTTTAATTGTAACACCACCTATACAGTCTATGCATTGGGATGTGCAAGTAATAAGATCTACATAGGGAGCACCATTAGATGTTTGAAAATTAGAATGCAGGAGCATATCAGGGCGATTATGAATAATGATGAAAAATACCCTGTGGCGTCTCATATACAAAAAAGTAATCCCTTGGAAAGAAATATCTGGTTTCACGCATTATAACACATAGAAATGCCACCCAGGGGTGGGAATCGTGAGTTAGCCCTAAGAAAGGCAGAGGCAGGATGGATCTGTCGATTGACAACTACATCCTTGGGGCTTAACACCTGTAATGAATTACACCACTTTTTGTAAACAAAGAGAGTAGATGCTAATATTGTATAAGGCTAAAGAATGTGTTGTAACAAGCTATTGTTCATATTGTAATGATGGACAAAAAAATCCTTTACAATATAGTCACCTAAGCACTAATAAAAGGAGAAATTGATGATCTATTGACCATGTACCCAGTTATGCTAAGCTGTACCTGAATAATGACTTTTTTTCGTAGCCTTTGGGATGGGTTTGAATTACCGCATTTAGTCTAGATACGAATATTCTTGTGGTTATATGCGAGTGACCAGCACATGGGGCAATGAAAGGAATATTAGATGCAGGGTTTAATGTGTTAGGTGAATTTTACCATAATGCATATAAAAAATTATCTGAAGTTGACTACTGTATGACACCAATAATGTATGTAATAGGATGAGTCTAGGTTACATGGAATTGGCTTTCGAATTTTACAGCGTCTCTTGTGTTGAAATACACTATAAAAATGTGATAGCAGGAATTGTGGGATGCGTTTAGAGTTAAAAGTGGACATTACAAGATGGCGCCTGCCCATGCCAGGATAATCGGCATTAGGATATGGGGATTCGAGCTTTACACTGATCTTCGAACAGAAGGGAGTACGATGTAGAAATTTAACTTTGTTGGATTTACAAATAAAAGGACATTATAAATGTAATCATTAGTTTGAAAGAAAAGGAAAGAAAATAAATAAGTGAATATAGAAATAATGCGAGACATAATATTTGGCCTTCAATAAAAATAAAAAAAATGTAAAGAATTGTTAAACCGGACTGATTTAATCGTTATGAATTTAAATAAATAACAATCGCGGTAATCTGTTGACAAATTAATATAAAAAAATAATGACTCCGGACATATAATTGCCTTTAATATAGCTATTGAAACATGGCGCCACTGCTTGACCTTACAAACCGGCCCCGCTACGGTCTAAAGCCAGGTGTACGGCATTAATCACTAACTTAAGCCCTATAAAATGGCGTTCATAGATCTTACGTGTGTATGCCATTACGGAGGACGCCACGCCATGGAGCCGGCAGATATCCAAACTACAAGTAAGTTGGATTGGGGTTTTCGTGCTGTTACCCATTTACGTGGGGCATGGACAATACTGTCATGCAATAGGGAGACTGGGCGGATTAATGTGGGAGATTATGCCGCTTCGGGACGTTACTGATATAAATGTGCGCGTCCTTTTCTTGCACATTTCTGTTTTAGGACGCCAAGAAACCCAGATGTTCGAGGCTTGTGGGCTGCTGAATTCACATCGGTGCATAGATCGCCGCCTAGTGTTGGGTCCGGATAATTGCACATTGTTGTCCTGGAAGAGACTTCGAAGTATCACGAGATAGGTGGCTCCTCCCTTGGACTACAGTGGGCATGGGCATCCTCTCCATCATCAGATTGCTTTTTTCCGCCATTGGGTTCGGATGTACTTCCCTTTACTCGAAGTTCGGAATCTAAACTACGCATTCTAAAGGCCAAAAGGCCTTCGGTATCGTCGGTTTTGTTTCGAATCGGTGCCGACAGCTTCTTTACAAACTTTATTCAACATGGGACGTCGAATCGGGCCGCGGGCCTTCTCGGCGCCACGCGACCAGTCGTCGATGGAACGGAGCCCATTTAAAAGATGCCCTCTTTGTAACTCAAAATACCCCCATATCGATAAACACCCTGTATGTAACAAGTGTTTATCTCCTGAACATAATGAATCCGACTGCCTAGCCTGTGCCCAATTTCGTTCCAAAAAGACACTTCGGACTCGAAGGGCAGCTAGGCAAATCATGCAGAAACCAGCACCGGAGCCGGAAAATATCTTTGACGATGAAGATCTCGTCGAAGCCGAAGAATATGAACAACAGTCGGATCAGGATTCAGAGCATGACTCCAACTACTATATCGACGACGACGAAGACCTCGTCGAGGTAGGGGACGACGAACAAGAGATTGGAGCCGTAGAGGACGACTCCAGTGATTACACGGGGCCAACCGTGAGTACAACGCCCCATGCCTATACCTCCATGGTTCCACAGGCTCAGGTCGAGGCATCGCCACAAGGCCTTAGCCAAGATCTAGAAACACATTCTATAGCCCCGCAATTCAGCTCGGCTAAGAATATTACAAAAGAGCCATCGGAGCGACGCACTCCAAAATTGGTAATATCGAAACCAAAAGTTGTGGAAACAAAAATGAAACCGAAACTAATTGACTACACGGTCTTCGGACCACACTACGTCGATCCATCGGAGTCGAGACCGAAGAAACTCATCGACAATACGGTCTTTGGGCCAAACTATGTCGAACCATCGGAGTTGAGCCCAAGGGTCGTCGAGCCAAAAACAAGCGCTCCTATATCTACTCCAAAACAAAAGGTCGTCCAACCGAAAAAGTCGGCGTCGACAGCCACAAACACAAAAAAGGGACTCGATCCGAAGAAGGTTATCGACCCCAAACAGAAAACCGACAAACCGATGTCTCTGCAACAGAAAGCAATCGAGCCGAAAAAAGTCGACCCGAAGAAGGCCATGGAGCCCAGATCAAAAAGCGTCGATCCGAAACCACAGGTTCAAAAATCGACACAAATTCACAAATCCACAGTCGAACCGACAAAAGCCGTCGAAGCGGGAAAAGGTTCGGCTCCGAAGAAACACCCACTACCTAAACAAACTGTAGTACCACAGAAGGACCTCGGACCAATTACATTTGGCCTAACACCTTCCTCAAAAACAAAAGCGGTCGACCCAAAAAGCGGCATCGAACCGACACAAACAAAACAAAAGACTTTGGCAAAAACACCCAGAACTGCTGAACAGGAAGTCTTATATCCAGACCCTGCATCAGAAGAACAGTCAAAACTCTACATTGACCCTAATTCTGGGAAACTCACTCTCTACAAAAGAAAAATACGACCAGAGACTGAGAAAGAAACTTACACTATACCACTCAAAAAGAAAAGGGATTGTTCTACTTCACCTATTCTGTTTGAGCCGATTCAGCCAACTATGCCTAACACATACTCCTATACACCCACATACTCAGATGAAGAGGTGGATGAGGAATATAATCAGGAATACAATTACCCAGTAGACATTGACCAAGACAGTCAAACTCAACCATGGGTTGACCCAGTACATCCTGGGGACTCTCAACCCATTCCTGATACATCTGCATACCCTGCTAGGCCTTCTCCAACAGAGGACACAGCTGATTTTAATTCACTAATTGAAAGGGCAGCCCTCCATCACAATGTGGACATGCATGCAGACCCTGTGGAGGAAGATTTCCTCTTTGACACTTTTGCCATATCAGAAAGAACTGTTAAGACGCTACCTATGTTAAAAGGAGTACTTAAACATGCAGTAGACATATTTAAGGATACAACTAGGGCACGGGTCATTAACCCAAGAATTGAGAGGAAATACAGGCCATCGCCATTAGACCCTACATATATTAAGGGACAACTGCCTTTGGATTCTTTAGTGGTATCCAATGCACGTAAACGTGCAAACTCTCAAACAACTGGAGAAGCTCCACCTCCTGACAAAGAATCAAAGATCTTTGAGGCATCAGGGAAAAGGGTAGCCGCACAAGCAGCTAACATATGGAGAATATCTAACACACAAGCCCTGTTAGCTAGGTATGACAGGGCACACTATGACACCTTAGAAACACTTCTCCAGCATTTACCTGAACCTTACAAAGAACAGGCTGAACAACTAGTACAGGAGAGAAAGCTAATCACTAACGCCTCCATTAAATGTGCCTTAGATGTGGCAGACACAGCGGCCAGGTCTATTAACACCAGTGTCATGATCAGGAGACATGCGTGGCTACGCATTTCTGGTTTTAAAAATGAAGTCCAGTCCACTTTGTTAAACCAGCCAGTCAATCCTGACTACTTATTTGGTCCAGCGGTAGATACAATCCTGGACAAAATGAAAAAAGACACTGAGACAGCTAAGTCTATGGGAGCCCTACAATCACAACAACATAGAGGCTCCTTTCGTCACTCAAATTACAGGAGGTAACTCATCACAGCAGACCACAAACTACAAGGGAAATACACAAACCACCTACAATAAAAACAATAGAGGTGGATACCGCGGCAATAACAACAAAGGCAGAGGACGAGGGAATAATACCACCAGATCCTCTACCAACACAAAACAGTGACTTCTTACCGCTACCCCCAGACCATATAACACCGGTCGGGGGATGATTACAGCAGTTCCTACCAATCTGGCAAAACATCACTACAGACAAGTGGGTAAGGCAAATTATCCAGGATGGCTATTGCCTAGAGCTAACTTCCACACCACCCAATATACCACCAAAACACTGTCCTATGTCTGTAGAACACCTCAACTTATTGCAGCAAGAAGTCATCAGCATGCTGCAAAAAGGGGCCATAGAACTAGTACCATTAGAACATCAAGGTACAGGAGTATATTCACTATACTTCCTCATCCCCAAAAAGGACGGGTCGCTCAGACCAATATTGGACCTCAGGCCCCTAAATCAATACATCTTATCAGAACATTTTCATATGCTCACTCTACAACAAGTGTTACCACTGTTGCAGCAAGGAGACTTCCTCGCAACCTTGGACCTCAAAGACGCATATTTCCATATCCCGATACATCCTGCTCACAGGAAAAATCTCAGGTTCACGCTCCTAAATCAACATTATCAATTCAAAATCCTTCCATTGGTGTAACAACAGCTCCAAGGGTGTTCACAAAATGCCTAGCGACAGTTGCTGCACATTTAAGAAGACAACATATCCACGTCTATCCGTACCTGGACGACTGGCTAATACAAGCAAAGTCAGCCCAGCAATGTGCCAGCCACATGTCCCAAACTATTCGCGTCCTGCACAGCCTAGGCTTCACGTTGAACTACCAAAAATCTCACCTTCAGCCATCCCATGTACAGCAGTACCTGGGAGCAACAATAAATACTCTAGCAGCAAAAGCATACCCAAACACTGCAAGAATAAACAGTATGCAGCTACTGCTACAGAAATTCAAGTCCCAACTCTCACTCTCTGCCCGAGTGTTTATACAACTCATAGGCATGATGGCTTCGTGCATCTTCATAGTCCCTCACGCGAGACTACACATGCGTCCGCTACAACAGTGCTTAGCACGGCAGTGGAACCAGACTCAAGGACAGAAAGACCTAGTGTTGGGATGGTGCTGAGGGATGCTGTGGTGTTGCTGAGTGATGCTGTGGTTGCGCTGAGTGATGCTGTTGTTGCGCTGGGTGATGCTGTTGTTGCGCTGAGTGATGCTGTTGTTGAGCTGAGTGGTGGTGTGGTGGTGCTGAGTGGTGCTGTGGTGGTGCTGAGTGGTGCTGTGGTGGTGCAGAGTGGTGCTGTGGTGGTGCTGAGGGATGCTGTGGTGGTGCAGAGTGGTGATGTGGTGGTGCAGAGTGGTGCTACGGTGGTGCTGAGTGATAATGTGGTGGTGCTGAGTGATAATGTGGTGGTGCTGAGTGATAATGTGGTGGTGCAGAGTGGTGCTGTGGTGGTGATGTTGTTCTGGTGCTGAAAATGCAATAGGTCCCAATAGATATGTTTAAGCTTTTAGTATGTGAAATGTAAATGTTTGTAATCTTTTTTTATGTTTTTAAAAAGATTAAAGTAATATTTTTTGTAATACAAATGGCAATACTTCTGAATTTAGCAAATGTTACATCTATAGCATTAGTAAAGGTACATGTTTAGTTTTTCCCTGTCTTCTATGTATTGTTCTGAATAATTACAATGTTTTATGAAGAACATAATTGAAAATATTTAACTTTTTTAATGTATTTTTTAATAAATGTAGATACATTGACAGAAATCTTTTGATGCATTTGTAGTTGAATTGTTTAACAGATTGATGCTGTGGTGGCGCAGAGTGATTTTTTTTGCGACAACTGATGCAGTGGCGTTTAGTGTTGCTGTTGTAGCGCATAGTGATGTTGTTGTGCCCCTGAGTGATGCTGTGGTGGTGCTGAGTGATGCTATGGTGATTGAATAGATAGAGTGAGAGAGATAGATAGATAGAGGGAGGGTGAATCATAGAGGGAGGGCGATAGAGGGTGAGCAATAGAGGGAGGGCGATAGAGGGAGGGAGTGCGATAGATGGATTGAGGGGGATCGAGTGATGGAGGGCGGTAGAGTGATGCTGTGCGTTAGAGGGATGTAGGGCGATAGAGTGAGGGAGTACGATAGAGTGATGGAGGGCGGTAGAGTGATGGAGGCCGATAGAGTGAGGGAGGGTGATAGAGTGAGTGTGGGTGATAGAGTAATTGAGGGTGATAGAGTGTGTGAGTGAGATTGAGTTATTGAGGGTGCAACAGTGAGTGAGGGCGGCAGAGTGTTTGAGGGCGTTAGAATGATGGTGTTAGAGTGACGTTTGTAGAGTGAGTGCGTATGAGCGAGTGCGGTTGAGTGAGGGCGGTAGCGTGTTAGGATGAGGGCGGTAGAGTGGTAGAGTGAGTGCGGTAGAGTGAGTGCGTTCGAGTGGTAGGGTGATGGTGGTTGAGTGTCAGAGTGAAGGCGGTAGAGTGAGGGTGGTAGAGTGTTAGAGTGAGGGCCGTAGAGTGGTAGAGTGAGGGTGTCATAGTTGTAGAGTGAGGGCAGTAGAATGTTAGAGTTAGGAAGGTAGAGTGAAGGCGTGAGGGTGGTAGAGTGATTGTGTTAGAGTTGTAGAGTGATGTAAGTAGAGTGTGCGCCTGATGTTTTTTTTTTCCGAGTATTATTTCTCCCGTACATTGAGCGTTTACAAGTTAGTGTTATTTTTTTCCATATATCTGTATAAATATATATATTTTGCAAACATGCGGGTGAATATTCATTCCTGTTTGTCCACCTAGTGTAATAATAAAATACATTTAGTGTGCGTCTTTTATAAGTACAAAGTGATGTTGTGAATTGTGGCGATTTTTTGTTATTTTTTTCTTATGTAAGCATTATTTTTGTTGAGTGTTGCAAGTGTTGTGCTGAGCGATGCAAGTGTTGTGCGTAGTTTTGTGTTGTGTTGAGTGTTGCATGTGTTGAGATGAGTGTTGCATGTGTTGGGATGAATGATGTTGTTGTTGCACTTAGTGATGCATTTGTTGTGTGTTTTGATGCTGTGGTGTTGTAGATGTGTGTGTTGTTGGAGCCTTTGATGTATAGTGATGCTGTATTCTTGTTGAGTGGTATTGTGTTGTTGTTTAGTTGTGTTGTGGTGTTTGTTATTGATGCTTTGCTGGTGCTGTATGAGTGTATTTTAGTGTTGCTATGTTTAGTGTGTGATGTGTATATTTGTAGATGTGATGTTGTGTAAGTGTTTTTTAGCATTATGTAATAAATGTAATGTGTATCTAATTTTTTTTGTGTGTTTATTAATATGTTGACTGCCTTTTTTAATCTTTATGTATGTATTTTAAAAAAAATATGGCGGACGCAATGCGTCCCCTTGACGCTACCTACGTTTAGTAGGTCAGCGGTCTAGTTTTTTTTTGTTTCCTCTTGCCAGTGTACCATTTTTGATTGACTTTTTTTTCAGCCAATCGGAGCGCTACGTTTTTGACGTTGCGTTTCGATTGGCGTGCGTCAACTGTGGAATTCCCCAGAAGATCGAGAATAGCGGGTCACGGAAGGCGTGTTCTTGTTCCTGTGCTGTTGTTGCGTAGTTTGACAGGTAAGACTTTATTTCTAATTTTATTTTTTATTTAATTGAATGTACTATTGATCGTATGTATAAATTAAGTAATGAATATGAGTTTCTATAAAAATGTATATCTTTTGTTCCCGACTGTATTCGTTTTTTGGTATTTACTTAAAATAAAGTTAATTAACTATTTTTAAAGTTGATATATAATGTCTATGTTTGTGACAACTGTATTGTAATGTATTTATTAGTTGTGTTTGTACGTACATGATCTGTATTTTCAGTTAGAATGGGTATGTACTTAGAGTATATTTATGTAATAATCGGATGTGCTATGTATTATAATTTGTTGTAGTATGTAATACATATCGTGATATTTTTGTATTTAGCGTATGTAATTAATTTGTTAGTGCTGTGTAAATGACAATGTTTTAAAATTATAGGAGGCACAGTGTTTATATGAAGGTGTGTAAATGTATACTTTAGCGAATGTCATTTATGTTTTTATTCTTCAATAACGAAATATGCGAATAATGTTAGGCAACACATTTCAAAACTGCAAATGTGGATGTATCTTTGTGTTTTAATTTGCAAATGTATGTTGACCTTATTTCCATTTATCCTTTTTTTTCCGTGTTGATTGTTGAGCTTTTACATTTTTAGTTTCGTGAGTGTTACCTAAAGGTGTTACTAATGTACGTATTATGCGTTCGTTATGTGATTGTTAGCTAGTGTAGTTTTCATTTACTTTGTGAGTAATATCTTTTTGGCATTTTCGTTTTGTTGTTCGGCCTTAGTTTTGTAGTTGTTTGTCTAGGTCTAAAAAGGATAGCGTACAATTTTTTATTTAAAGTAGTTGATGCGAAACTGTAATAATAGGGTGTAAAAAACTTGCTTTCTAGTACTCAAAGAAAAAGAGCATGCTAGTTTAATAATGAGGTGAATTTTCAAAACGCCGGACGTTGTCTGTAGGTATTAATTGGAGGTGAAGATAGTTCCAGACAATGGACCCTTTAGAGTGAAGGCATCTTCTTTTAGCAAAGCATTCTTTGTAGGTTGATAAGTTGGCAGAAACCTTTTGGATGTCTCCTATTTGTGGCTGTTTGCACTGAGTAACGCATGTGTGCAGTGTGAGTGATCCCTGTGTGCAGTGCAAGTGAGAGCTGTGTGCACTGAGTGAGTGCTGTGTGCACTGAGTGAGTGCTGTGTGCACTGTGAGTTAGGGCAGTGTGCACTGAGTGTGTGCAGTATGCACTGAGTGCGGACTGTATACAGTGTGATTGAGGGCTGTGTGCACTGAGTGAGGCCTGTGTGCAGTGTGAGTGAAGCCTGTGTGCAGTGTGAGTTAGGGCTGTGTGCACTGAGTGACGGCTGTATGCACTGAGTGAGGCCTGTATGCAGTGCGATCAAAGACTTTGTGCAGTGTGAGTGAGGCCTGTGTGCAGTGTGAGTGAGGCCTGTGTGCAGTGTGAGTGAGGCCTGTGTGCATTGTGAGTGAGGCCTGTGTGCAGTGTGAGTGAGGCCTGTGTGCACTGTGAGTGAGGCCTGTGTGCACTGTGAGTGAGGCCTGTGTGGAGTGTGAGTGAGGCCTGTGTGCAGTGTGAGTGAGGCCTGTGTGCAGTGTGAGTGAGGGCTGTGTGCACTGAGTGAGGGCTGTTTGCACTGAGTACCGCCTGTGTGCAGTGTGAGTGATCCCTGTGTGCAGTGGAAGTGAGAGCTGTGTGCACTGAGTCCTGTGTGCACTGAGTGAGTGCTGTGTGCACTGTGAGTTAGGGTAGTGTGCACTGAGTGTGTGCAGTATGCACTGAGTGCGGACTGTATGCAGTGTGATTGAAGGCTGAGTGCACTGAGGGAGGCCTGTGTGCAGTGTGAGTGAAGCCTGTGTGCAGTGTGAGTTAGGGCTGTGTGCACTGAGTGACGGCTGTATGCACTGAGTGAGGCCTGTATTCAGTGCGATCGAAGACTTTGTGCAGTGTGAGTGAGGGCTGTGTGCACTGAGTGAGGCGTGTGTGCAGTGGGAGTGAGGGCTGTGTATAGTTCCACAATATTTGCACTTTGTGTTCACGATTGATGTTTGCAAAACATGGCGATAAAAAGTGTGAGCAAGTGTTAAAGGAGCACTCGCAACACAATTATACAAATACAAAAGTGTTTCGCGTAATCCTAGTACTCATTTTTTTTGTGTCATACTAAATGTGGTATTTTTCTTAATCCGCACACGTAAAATGTCTAGGCATTTGCAGTGTTGGTGTGTGTGCATGGCCTAAGCAGGCACTTACGGCTGGTGCTATGCGTGTTTGGTGTGTAACCTTGCACTAACAAACGTAGGAATAACAAAATACCATTTTACCTGCATGTAATAGTATGTGTAAAACAACGTGGTGCTTTCCACAGTGTTTCAAAAGTTGCTTCCCTTGTATTTTATGGTATTCGGTGAAAAGGCGAGTTTCGCTCCCTTTAGTTTATATTTGCATTTCTCAGCGGATGGCCGACAACAGATTAGAATCTTTACGACTGTGATTAAAGCACTCCAGTCTCCTGGAGTGGTTAGGCCCCAGACGTTTTGCTCTCGCCCCCTCCCCACCTTAGAGAGGGTAGAAGGAAGAAGCAGATGGTGTGCGTGAATGTGAAAGAGTCTGGGGACTGTTGGTTGTGTTTTAAAATGTTTTGAGAGAAAAGCGGGCATAAAAGTAGAAGAGGGGGTGGGAGAACGTGCAGATGAATGAGAGAGAAGCTATGGTGTGCGTGTTGCCGTGCGTGAATGGGAGAGAGTCTGTGGGCTGTGTGAGCTGTTTGTGTTTGGTGTACGTGTTGCCATGCGTGAATGGGAGAGAGAGAGTCTGTGGGCTGTTTGTGTTTGGTGTGCGTGTTTCCGCGAGTGAAAGGCAGGGGGCGGTATGCTTGGAAAGAGTGCACGTCTGAATGTTGTCGACGTGTGCGTGTTGCCGTGCGTGAATGGGAGAGAGTTTGTGCCGTGCGTGAATGGGAGAGAGAGAGTCTGTGGGCTGTTTGTGTTTGGTGTGCGTGTTGCCGTGCGTGAATGGGAGAGAGAGAGTCTGTGGGCTGTTTGTGTTTGGTGTGCGTGTTTCCGCGAGTGAAAGGCAGGAAGCGGTATGCTTGGAAAGAGTGCACGTCTGAATGTTGTCGACGTGTGCGTGTTGCCGTGCGTGAATGGGAGAGAGTTTGTGCCGTGCGTGAATGGGAGAGAGAGAGAGTCTGTGGGCTGTTTGTGTTTGGCGTGCGTGAATGGTAGAGAGAGAGTCTGTGGGCTGTTTGTGTTTGGTGTGCGTGTTGCCGTGCGTGAATGGGAGAGAGAGAGTCTGTGGACTGTTTGTGTTTGGTGTGCGTGTTGCCGTGCGTGAATGGGAGAGAGTTTGTGGTGTGCGTGAATGGGAGAGAGAGAGTCTGTGGGCTGTTTGTGTTTGGTGTGCGTGTTGCCGTGCGTGAATGGAAGAGAGAGAACACTGAGTGAGGGCTGTGTGCACTGTGAGTTAGGGCTGTGTGCACTGAGTGTGTGCTGTATGCACTGAGTGAGGCCTGTGTGCAGTGTGAGTGAGGCCTGTGTGCAGTGTGAGTGAGGCCTTTGTGCAGTGTGAGTGAGGCTTGTGTGCAGTGTGAGTGCTGTGTGCACTGTGAGTTAGGGTAGTGTGCAATGAGTGTGTGCAGTATGCACTGAGTGCGGATTGTATGCAGTGTGATTGAGGGCTGTGTGCAGTGTGAGTGAAGCCTGTGTGCAGTGTGAGTTAGGGCTGTGTGCACTGAGTGACGGCTGTATGCACTGAGTGAGGCCTGTATGCAGTGCGATCAAAGACTTTGTGCAGTGTGAGTGAGGCCTGTCTGCAGTGTGAGTGAGGCCTGTGTGCAGTGTGAGTGAGGCCTGTGTGCAGTGTGAGTGAGGCCTGTGTGCAGTGTGAGTGAGGCCTGTGTGCAGTGTGAGTGAGGGCTGTGTGCACTGTAAGTGAGGCCTGTGTGGAGTGTGAGTGAAGCCTGTGTGCAGTGTGAGTGAGGCCTGTGTACACTGAGTGAGGCCTGTGTGCAGTGTGAGTGAGGCCTGTGTGCAGTGTGAGTCAGGGCTGTGTGCACTGAGTGAGGGCTGTTTGCACTGAGTAACGCCTGTGTGCAGTGTGAATGATCCCTGTGTGCAGTGCGAGTGAGAGCTGTGTGCACTGAGTGAGTGCTGTGTGCACTGTGAGTTAGGGCAGTGTGCACTGAGTGTGTGCAGTATGCAGTGAGTGCGGACTTTATGCAGTGTGATTGAAGGCTGAGTGCACTGCGTGAGGCCTGTGCGCAGTGTGAGTGAAGCCTGTGTGCAGTGTGAGTTAGGGCTGTGTGCACTGAGTGACGGCTGTATGCACTGAGTAAGGCCTGTATGCAGTGCGATCGAAAACTTTGTGCAGTGTGAGTGAGGGCTGTGTGCACTGAGTGAGGCCTGTGTGCAGTGGGAGTGAAGGCGGTGTATAGTTCCACAATATTTGCACTTTGTGTTCACGATTGAGGTTTGCAAAACATGGCGATAAAAAGTATGAGCAAGTGTTAAAGGAGCACTCGCAACACAATTATACAAATACAAAAGTGTTTCGCGTAATCCTAGTACTCATTTTTTTTTGTGTCATACTAAATGTGGTATTTTTCTTAATCCGCACACGTAAAATGTCTAGGCATTTGCAGTGTTGGTGTGTGTGCATGGCCTAAGCAGGCACTTACGGCTGGTGCTATGCGTGTTTGGTGTGTAACTTTGCACTAACAAACGTAAGAATAACAAATACCATTTTACCTGCATGTAATAGTATGTGTAAAACAATGTGGTGCTTTCCACAGTTTTTCAAAAGTTGCTTCCCTTGTATTTTATGGTATTCAGTGAGAAGGCGAGTTTAGCTCCCTTTAGTTTATATTTGCATTTCGCAGCGGATGGCCGACAACAGATTAGAATCTTTACGACTGTCATAAAAGCACTCCAGTCTCCTGGGTTGGTTAGGCCCCAGACGTTTTGCTCTCGCCCCCTCCCCACCTTAGAGAGGGTAGAAGGAAGAAGCAGATGGTGTGCGTGAATGTGAAAGAGTCTGGGGACTGTTGGTTGTGTTTTAAAATGTTTTGAGAGAAAAGCGGGCATAAAAGTAGAAGGGGGTGGGAGAACGTGCAGATGAATGAGAGAGAAGCTATGGTGTGCGTGTTGCCGTGCGTGAATGGGAGTGATTCTGGGAGGGGGGGAGAACGTGCAGATGAATGAGAGAGAAGCTATGGTGTGCGTGTTGCCGTGCGTGAATGGGAGAGAGACTGGGAGTGTGGGGGGGTGGGAGAGAGAGTCTGTGGGCTGTTTGTGTTTGGCGTGCGTGAATGGGAGAGAGAGAGTCAGTGGGCTGTTTGTGTTTGGTGTGCGTGTTGTCGTGCGTGAATGGGAGAGAGAGAGAGTCTGTGGGCTGTTTGTGTTTGGTGTGCGTATTTCCGCGAGTGAAAGGCAGGAACGTGCAGATGAATGAATGAGAGAGAAGCTAAGGCAGGGGGGGTATGCTTGGAAAGAGTGCACGTCTGAATGTTGTCGACGTGTGCGTGTTGCCGTGCGTGAATGGGAGAGAGAGAGTCTGTGGGCTGTTTGTGTTTGGTCTGCGTGTTTCCGCGAGTGAAAGGCATGGGGGGTATGCTTGGAAAGAGTGCACGTCTGAATGTTGTCGACGTGTGCGTGTTGCCGTGCGTGAATGGAAGAGAGTTTGTGCCGTGCGTGAATGGGAGAGAGAGAGTCTGTGGGCTGTTTGCGTTTGGCGTGCGTGAATGGGAGAGAGAGAGTCTGTGGGCTGTTTGTGTTTGGTGTGCGTGTTGCCGTGTGTGAATGGGAGAGAGAGAGTCTGTGGGCTGATTGTGTTTGGTGTGCGTATTTCCGCGAGTGAAAGGCAGGAACGTGCAGATGAATGAATGAGAGAGAAGCTAAGGCAGGGGGGGTATGCTTGGAAAGAGTGCACGTCTGAATGTTGTCGACGTGTGCGTGTTGCCGTGCGTGAATGGAAGAGAGTTTGTGCCGTGCGTGAATGGGAGAGAGAGAGTCTGTGGGCTGTTTGTGTTTGGCGTGCGTGAATGGGAGAGAGAGAGTCTGTGGGCTGTTTGTGTTTGTTGTGCGTGTTGCCGTGCGTGAATGGGAGAGAGTTTGTGCCGTGCGTGAATGGGAGAGAGAGAGTCTGTGGGCTGTTTGTGTTTGGCGTGCGTGAATGGGAGAGAGAGAGTCTGTGGGCTGTTTGTGTTTGGTGTGCGTGTTTCCGCGAGTGAAAGGCAGGGGGGTATGCTTGGAAAGAGTGCACGTCTGAATGTTGTCGACGTGTGCATGTTGCCGTGCGTGAATGGAAGAGAGTTTGTGCCGTGCGTGAATGGGAGAGAGAGAGTCTGTGGGCTGTTTGTGTTTGGCGTGCGTGAATGGGAGAGAGAGAGTCAGTGGGCTGTTTGTGTTTGGTGTGCGTGTTGTCGTGCGTGAATGGGAGAGAGAGAGAGTCTGTGGGCTGTTTGTGTTTGGTGTGCGTGTTTCCGCGAGTGAAAGGCAGGGGGGGTATGCTTGGAAAGAGTGCACGTCTGAATGTTGTCGACGTGTGCGTGTTGCCGTGCGTGAATGGAAGAGAGTTTGTGCCGTGCGTGAATTGGAGAGAGAGAGTCTGTGGGCTGTTTGTGTTTGGCGTGCGTGAATGGGAGAGAGACAGTCTGTGGGCTGTTTGTGTTTGGTGTGCGTGTTGCCGTGCGTGAATGGGAGAGAGAGACAGTCTGTGGGCTGTTTGTGTTTGGTGTGCGTGTTTCCGCGAGTGAAAGGCAGGGGGGGTATGCTTGGAAAGAGTGCACGTCTGAATGTTGTCAAGCTACGGTGAGAGAAGCAAGAGGCACGCGCAGGACAGAGAGAAGGTGGGCGGAGGGAGAAGCTTCAATGAGGCGTGGACAAAGTGAAGAGCCAATGAAAAACAACAAAAGCTCGTGAAAAAAAAGTTTATGGCACAAAAGCGCGTGCCTGTGGCCACGTGAACTCGAAGAAAACCGCACAGAAAAAACCTTAGTTTGACAAGTATTTTGACCACTAGAATTCTCTCCATTTTCCATTCCTGCGGAATGGAAAAGGCGAGACCTAAAAAGATGCACATCAACTTGCTAGAGATGATGGCAATTTTTCTCTCAATGAAAGCGTTCAAAGTACATTTATGCAACAAAAACGTGTTGATCCGGACGGACAACATGACAGCAATGTATTACATACAGAAACAGGGAGGAACACACTCTCCACAGCTATCACATCTATCCCAAAGCATGTGCAAGTGGGCCATTCAAAGAAACATTTTTCTCATGGCGGAACACCTCCCAGGCAAGGACAACCAAATAGCGGATCTGCTCAGCAGACACAGCCAACAGATGCACGAGTGGGAGATTCATCCCACAGTGCTACAACCATACTTCCAACAGTGGGGACAACCAGAGATAGACCTGTTCGCCACAAGGGAAAACGCAAAATGCCAGTACTTTGCCGACAGGTTTCCACATCCGCAGTCGCAGGGCAATGCGATATGGATGAACTGGTCAGGCAGATTTGCGTATGCTTTTCCCCCAGCACCAATAATACCGCTAGTGGCACGCAAACTACGCCAGCATTCACTGACACTAATCCTGGTTGCTCCAACATGGGCGAGGCAACCGTGGTACACCACTTTCCTAGAACTATCCGTGGTGCCTCATCAAAGACTGCGGCTAACACCCACTTTTCTCACTCAGAGCCATGGAGACATACAGCACCCAGATCCGCAACAATGAACCTTGCAATTTGGCTCCTGAAGTCGTAGAGTTTGGGTACCTAAACTTACCTCCTGACTGTATGAACATTATCAAAGAGGCAAGAAAACCTACTTCCAGAGCCTGTTACGATGCAAAGTGGAAGCGTTTTGTCATTTACTGTAATAACAATGACCTAAACCCACTAGATGCTTCAACGCAAAATAACATTTGCTATCTTTTGTACCTACACCGATGCAATCTAGCTTATTCATCTATAAGAATACACTTAGCTGCCATTGCAGCTTATCTTCAAAACAGACAGCATCTTTCGCTGTTTAGAGTGCCTGCAATTAAAGCATTCATGGAGGGACTCAAGAGAATAATCCCCCCCAAAACACCCACCTTCACCTGTCTGGAACCTAAACATCGTCTTAACCAGACTAATGGGACCACCATTTGAACCGTTGCATTCATGTGAATTACAATTTTTAACATGGAATGTGGCTTTTCTAGTAGCAATTACTTCGCTTAGAAGAATTAGCGAGCTGCAAGCCCTAACTATTCAAGAGCCATTCATCCAAATTCATGCAAATAGGGTAGTTCTTAGAACAAACCCTAAACTTATGCCCAAGGTGGTATCCCATTTTCATATCAATCAAACAATAGAACTGCCAGTGTTCTTTCCAAATCCACAGTCAGTACCTGAAAGGGCTCTACACACACTAGATGTCAAAAGAGCACTTCTATACTACATTGACAGGACTAAGGATTTTCGAAAAACTAAACAGTTGTTTGTTGCCTTTTCACCACAACACAAAGGCAACGCCATTTCATAATCTGGATTGGCCAGATGGATAGTTAAGTGCATTCAAATATGTTATCTAAAAGCAAAACGCACTTCAACAGTTCCCCCAAGAGCGCATTCTACACGCAAACTAGGGGCATCCATGGCTTTCCTAGGAAACATTCCTCTAGAGGAAATATGTAGAGCAGCCACATGGTCTACCATACATACTTTCACAAAACACTATTGTATAGATGTACATTCCAAACAGCAAGCGGCTGTAGGACAGGCTGTTCTAAAAACTATGTTTCAGACTGCTGCAGCTGGCACAGGTAGCCACCGCTAAGGGAGAGACTGCTATACCTTCTATGCACAGATGTGAATTCAGCAGCCCACATGCCTCGAACGGAATATGCTACTTACCAGTATGCATCTGTTCTTGGCATGTAGGGCTGCTGACATTCACATCGCCCACCCTCCTCCCCGGTGCCTGTCGCAGCTGTAGCATTCTTTCTTACTTTCCTGCATTGACATCTCTTACTGTACCATACTCCATCTCTGCCACAATGGCGAAAAACAATCTGAGGATGGAGAGGATGCCCATGCGCACTGTAGTCCACGGGAGGAGCCACCTATCTCGTGATACTTCGAAGACTCTTCCAGGACAACAATGTGCAATCATCCGGACCCAACACTAGGCGGCGATCTATGCACAGATGTGAATGTCAGCAGCCCTACATGCCAAGAACAGATGCATACTGGTAAGTAGCATATTCCTATTTGTTTATGACCAAACTAAAAATGTGGGGAACTTTTCTGAATACAATTTAGATGTTCCAAGTTGGCGCTGCATTAATCGGCTATATGCTAAATAGATTCGAGGGTTTTTTAAAGACATGAGGATTGAGATGGTTGAAAATCATGCCAAATTTATACTCTCTCAAATTCCTAACATAAACCGGTGCACCTCGTGATTACACGTTCCTGCTTAAGGCGCTAGGAATTCCCCCTTTTTTAATTTGTTAGTTGATAACACAAGAGGAGCTTGTAACGGAACATAGGTTGAAATAGACGCACCAAGATGGCGCCATTTTTGTAATACTGTTTTTTTAATCAAGGTCTTTAGAGTGATGGTAATACTCGGTCTGGGCTCATAAATTTGTAAAATACACAATACGATGCTCCTTTATAAATCAAATCTCTTTCCTTAAAGAAATTTGAAAATTACAATAAATATTATAAATATGACATTGATGACATAAATAAATATCCATGTAGTAAGATCGTACTTGATTAGGTAGTATGAACTTAAAAAGTTCCTAATATCCCTTGTCTTCCTCTTTATAGTGACTTACTAAAGGAATTATTGCTTTTTGAAGTTATTTGCCATACGTGAAAGCGGTTCACCATCGACTTAGAGGAAGTACAATTATTAGAAGGACCTAAAGACCTTTTATGAGGTATGAATTCAGCATGGGGGACTTAATTATGACACTGGTGTGTGATCATATGCCCTTTTTATGCATAATGCGATAAATGATATGGTGAAAATTAAGGGTGATATTTTCTATTTCATTATAGATTTATGATGTATAATTGTCTTTGATAGAAGACACACTGTAAGTGACTAACGACCACTCTATGACACAGAGTTTATTCGGTAAGCTAACTCCAGAGAGTATTATTTTCTTTAGTAACCCATTAAGATCTCAACTGTATGTGGGATAAAAAAGAAGAAAAAAAAGAGATAAAATAGGCCCTAGTGTGTTTTTGATGTTTACCTACAAAAAGTTATAAATGTATAAAGTTAAATGATGCAGAATCTTGGAAGGAATTCATAAAATTATGTATCTTAGACTACACGACTATTGTAAATATTGTGTAAAATGTATATATCGAGAATAGGATTGTAAAAATGTCTGTAATTCGTTAAATGTTTTAATTATTTTATCACTAATTTTGATAATAATTTTGTATATATGTGTTATTTGTAGCCCTAAAGAAGTCCTTGAAGGACGAAACGCGTTGGCTATGGCTACAGACTTTTAAATGAAGATTTAATAAAGAATGAGCTTCCACAAGACAACTGATTCTGCTTTTGAATGATTATTCTGTATATATAAAAAACGTGATTATTTTCTGTTTAAGTGTGCTGGACCACTTTTGTATTGAGCTTGTATGTAAGGACAGTTCTCTACCCAGGGAGATTTAGGGGATTGTGAACTCCCGGTCCGTGGCACCAAAAATTGTATATCATAGGACGTAAGATAGGTGCAATCCTTTACAACCCCATTCCCCTGAAACGCTTATTCAAGCTGTTTTTCGTTTATCCTCCTCCCTTAGGGGAACCTGCCAGTAGACTTTTGTCAGGTCTAAAGTTATGTAGCGTGATTCCCCTATCCTTTCCACCAACTCGTCCACCCAGGGTATGGGGTAGGCATCGAATGCAGAAATTGAGTTTAATGTCCTGAAGTCCATACAAAATCTTGTTGAACCATCGGGTTTCGGCACCAACACTATAGGTGATGACCAGTTGCTACGTGAGGGTCGAATTACTCTAAGCATATCGTTTATTTCTCTTTTGACTTCTTGTCTCCTAGACGCTGGTATCCGATATGCTTTCTACTTTATTATTTTTCCTTCTTCAGTATCTATTCTATGGTCTGTTACATGGGTCAACCCGGGGTTGTCGGAGAACATGGGGGAGAAAGTCTTCAGTGTGTCTAGAAGCTCCTTTTCTTCTTCTTCAAGTAAGTCAGGATTTATGGGCAACTGCTCTAAAGTGGACTGGTTCCCCATTACCGGTAAACCAAAATGGGTTGACTTGGGCGGTGGTCCTATCCATTTTTTTAACATATTGATGTGAAAGCTCTGCTGTCTTGATGGAGAGACCTGTACCTTGTATGTTGTCTTATCTAAAGTCTCCACTATAGGATAGGGACCTAGCCATTCACTTTTGAATTTTTGTGTAGAAGAGGGGAGGAGTACCAAAGCCCAATCTCCCTTCTCCAATGTCCTCCATTTCTTTCCTTTGTCATAATAAAACTTCTGTTTCTGTTGGCTTTGTTCCAGATGTGAATAAGCCAAGTCTCTTAGTTTCCCTAGTTTTGACTTCAACTGATGGGTATATTCTAATAGGGACCTTTGCTCTGCCGTTTCCTCCTGCTCCCAGGCTTCTTTTGTTATTTCCATAAGGGAGCGTGGTTGTCTGCCATATAGCATCTCAAACGCAGAGCAACCGAGGCTACTCTGTACTTGAGCTCGTAGTACATTGAGGGCCAAGGGCAATAGTCTATCCCAATCCTTGTGCCCTACGGTCAACATTTTCTTTAATGTGGTCTTTAGAGATCGGTTATATCTCTCGACGAGACCGTCAGTTTGAGGATGATATGCAGAAGTTTTTATTTAGTGTAACATTTTACAAACTTCTTTCATCATCCGTGAAACGAATGGGGTCCCCTGTTCTGTTAGGATCTCTCTGGGGAATCCTACTCTGGTGAACAATTCTAACATCTTTTCCGCTACGTTCTTCGAGGTGGGGGAGCGCAGAGCAAAGGCCTCTGGGAATCGGGTGTTGTAATCCACCACTACTAAGGCATACGTGTTTCCTCTTGAAGTTCGTGGTAGAGGACCGATGAGGTCCATCCCGACCCGCTCAAAAGGGTTGCCTATTATGGGTAGGGGCTGTAGTGGGACTGCCGGAGGTCTGTACGTACTTTTCTTTTGACACACTTCACATTGTTTACAATATATTTCCGCCTCTTTATAAATACCTGGCCAGAAATAATGTTTTGTTATATTCTGGGTTGTTTTCTCAGCCCCTGAGTGTCCTGCAGTGAGGTGTGAGTGGGCGTAGTATAGTATTTGCTCTCTAAAGTCTTTAGGCACCACTAGTTGGGGAGGATCATTTGCTTTTCCCTCTCTATACAAGATATCCCTTTTAATTGTGAATCTGGGATATGTCACTATCGGCTGGGTTTGGGCCACATGAGCTGCCTCCCAGGCATTAAAAAGGGTAGCATCATTGGATTGAGCGAATTTAAAACTCCTATCCAAGACCCAGGGCTCCGCTGTTTGCAGGGCAGTGTGTGTTGGGGAGATGTTTTCTTTTCCTCTGTGAATCTTCGATCTGAACATAGACATGAAGTCCGGGTTATCAACCCCTATGATTAAGTCTTCAGGGAGGGTTTCTACTACTCCTACCTTGACTGGGATAGGGGTTCTACCTTCGGGTCTCAGGTGGATCCGGGCTACAGGATATGGTTTTACATCCCCGTGTACACATCTTATGTGTACCAGGGTATTGGGAAGGATCTGCGATGGTAACACCAGTCTCTTTTGGACTACTGACTGTCGGCACCCTGAGTCTAACAGTGCTTTGATAACCCTTCCGTTTATCAGTATACGTACATAAAAAGAGGGCCCCATCTCCGCAGTGTACATGACCGCCTTGGGGATATACCCCACCTCCAGAGGCTCCTCCAGAGGTCTTCGGGGGTACAACCTGGCTATGTGCCCCCAGTCGCCGCACTCAAAGCACTGGGGACCCTTTAGTGGTACCATGTCAGGCCTTGTTGGTCTTGGTTTCATTGGTACTGGTTCGGTTTTCTTTTTCTCCTGCTTCATAGATCCTGTAGATTTGGGGAGTTTATCAGAGTCCCACGGAAAGGAGCGTGGTTGGGCTCGTGAATCGTTTGCGGCCACTTCAATGGCTTGGGCCGCCGTCAACCCCGAGTGTTGCCTTAACCATCTTTGGGTCCCGTAGGGCAAAGCCTCCATAAATTGTTCGAGGTAGATGCTGGTAATGATTTCGTCTTTGCTTCTTTGTTCTGGGCGTAACCACTTGTCCGCGGCCATTTTCAACCTCAGGAACAGGGTTTTAGGATTTTCTCCAGCTATACCTTTTTCGTTCCGGAAACGTACTCTGTATGCCTCTGTATCCAGGCCAAGGTGGTAGAGTATGACCTCTTTGTTTTTTGTATATGGGGTGGTTCGTGCATGGTTGGCCACCTGGTATGCAGCTTGTGCTTCTCCCGATAACAATGGGGCCAGGAAAAATGGCTATTTCTCCTTAGGCCACCCACAGGCCTGAGCTGCCCTCTCAAAATTCGATCGGAAAGCTTCTGGGTCTTCCCCTGGTACATATTTTTGCAATGAAACTTCTGAGGGGTGAGGCATAGGTGGTCTTCTTTCGATAACCGAACCGCTGCTTGGCGTTTGCACCGCTTGTTTCAGACCTTCTATTTGTGCATTAATGGTGATTTTGAACATTTCCCTATCCGCATCTGAGGTTGAAATCTGATGTTTTATGGCCCACTCCAGTTTTTCTTGACCCTCTATCAAGCGTTGAATAACCTGCTCCATCTGTGATTGCTGGTGGGAACTAGCCAATCCCACTTCTGACACCAACTGTGACGTGGGTAGAGTTGGGGACTTGAGACTTTTTCGGGTTAAAGAGGGTTTTATTTTCAATAAAGGATTCCAGCTACGGAATGTAAGTCTCTCGCGAGCAAACGCTGATTGCTCCGTTGTGGCTCCTGCCTTCTATTGGTCTCGACTGAAAATAGGTCTTCTCCCGTCCGGAGTGGGGGGGTCTTGATTTGTTCTTCTCTCTCCCTCTCTCGTTGGTCCGGGAAGGTATGTATACAAAAGGAAGAAAAGAGAGGACCATTAAGTCTCACGGACTTCTTCTGATACACCCTGGGGAACCCGGTAAGTGACGGGGCACCGCTGCTCAGTCTCGTGCTTTACAATCCCGGTTGTGATGAGGTGCGTGGTGGGGAAAGGGTGCAGGGAACGGGAGGTGGATGAGGAAAGAGGGATTAGGAAATATATAACTATGTACAGGAGTGAAGGTAGCTTTATCCTGAACTACGGAGGTGTAGTACCCCGCTTCCCCACCCAACTCGCAAACCACTGCTGTACCTGTCGCAGCCACACTCCTCCCTCTGGAGTGTGGCACGGCAAATCGCATGTTCGTTGGCCTCCTGGCTCGTCTGCTTTTCGTCTTCCTGCCTTCAGCGCTCCGCTCGCTTCGTCCTCTGTTCTCCTCGAAACTCCCTCGTCTTCCTCCTTGGTGTCGTCACACGCCAGACGATGCCCTTCTTGGGTTTTCTCCATTGCGGTGTAACCCACGTCATGTATGGGCGTGTCTTCCTCCTCCTTGATGTACGCCCAGTTAAAGGAGCCGCTTTCTTTTTCCTCGTTGTCTGACAACAGTTGCCATGATTCGCGATCATCCTGAGGGGAAGGAGGGGAGGGATCAGTGACCCACCAATTTGCATAGGGGTCGTTTTCTTCCAGCCGGCGACCCTCCTGGTTACAAGACCCTAAGAGAATTCTTGGAATAGATTCTTGGCAAAGAATACTAAAACTAAGCTACACCTCACTTACTTCTTCCCTTGTACTAGACCTAGGTTAGGTACACCGGGGTAGGCGTATTTTAGAAGTTCCAGTTGAGTACTTTTAGTCATTATTTATCACTGTATGTATTTTATGCATTTTAGGTATTTTTATGGCTTAGAAACCATATCATGCTTTTACAATATTATTTTATAATACTCTTCGTACTGTACGCTTTGTACTTTACCGCAAGTATTACGATTGCAGCAGTTCATTTCTTATGCTTGAGAAAAAAGACTGTTCAATAAATAAATTTTATTGAAAACGCCCGTCTCTCTATTTCTCTGCACCACTGGTGAAACGAAGCATACACGATTGACTGAGTAAAATAACTATCTATTGTTTCCGCGACTCTAGAGATATATTTTGTATTCTTGGGAAACAAAGTTGTCATGTTTATGCGGTTTTCAGGAACGAATCCCTTCTTGTTCCTTTGAGAAAGTTTCTAGTGACCTCTGAGCTAGCTGGCACACACACAATTAAGTTTAGTATATTCGGTAGAGACCTAGTCGACTTAAGTCCTACGTCAAAACTACAGGATACACTATTCCAATGCACAGAGCCTATTGGGAATATAGGAACTACACTACATGGCGCCCAACGTTTGGTAAGGCGATAATTTAACACTAGATACTCGAGTAACTCAGTCGTGCTTTTCACACAGACCCTTTTTTCCCGTAAAATACTCCAAAAGATGTCTGGAGTGGGTAAAAAGGATAAAATATCCACCAAAACTGAGTAGGACGAAAATCCTATGTATTAGTTTTTGGGTTGTTCAACTTTGAAGGATACGATGTTCCAAAATATTGTGCACCTAATCTTTGTTTCAGTGAAACTTGCTCTGCAAACTTTCATTAAACAATGCCGGATAACGACGTCAATACCGCAACCTGTGGAGCTACAGTAAATGCAACACAGCCGGGTGTAAACGTTACAGGGTTTAATGAAGAAGACGATGATGCTATAATCATCCCGGAAAACTTAAGGAAAACTATAGCTATAAAACTTATAGAAAATGGTCTATCACCCAGAGGTAGTAGAGTTATATTTGTCATAGAGGCACATGAAAATCGGCAGACAGAGGTATTCTATTCATGGAGTTTCTTTCCACAAGCAAATCCAACAACACATGTGTTCCACTACTACAAAATGGAGGAACCTCCAGCGGAATACGTTCCTTTCGAGGACCTTGAAATTCCACTAACTTACCAAGACCATCAGCTCTGGTTTAATGCCGCCCTACAACATCAAAATCACATTACCAGGCTCGGTCCACTAGGTAGACCAGGAGCAACATGGCCGGTACTAGCCATATATACACCACATCCTGACATTGAAAGAATGACAGGTCCAGAACTATTAGCTCAGCTAAAACAACTAATTAAAATACATAGACAATTGGTTCAATATGTCATGCGGACTTTAACAGTCCAACCTTCTATAAGGATTCCACAGCACACCCCTCATCAGGGGAACACAAACAAAATTACACCACAGACTATACAGTCCGTCATTGGTAAATTGCCCGCAAAACGGGAACAAATTCTGTTCTGGTTAGCACAACAATTTACTCAAATAGAGGCAGTATTCCCTGATAGTACACCTCATGAGAAACACAGGATTCTAACAATCTGTTTACCAATGGGGATTTCACCACACGTAGAAGACTGCAACACATGGGTACAGTCTTTACTTCAATATACGCAAAAACACATGGTGTCCCGTCTATGGCGGTAATACCAGATGTTCTAAGACCGATTCAAAATGAATACGGTCCAGAACCGGCCTTAAATCTGGGTATGAAATTACTAAAAGATTTCAAACAGGTCTCGGCTACACTATTAGCAAACATAAAAGGTGAAGCAGCATCAGTAGCGATCCGCCAAAAACTAAAAGAAACAGATATAACGAAACAACCTTTTGAACTTGCCAGAATTATTGAAAAATCATATGAAGAACTAGGTAGAGATAGTTTGGGTGGGAAACCAGTAAAACCTCAAATAACTGAAAATCCTGAAAAAGTTTTTTATTAAAAATCATCTCACTACTCCAAAGAAGAAGTGGGAAAACATCTAAGAAACTTGCTTATTTTTGTTTTTCGAACCGCCATCCGGGTTCTGCTGCTAGGGCCGCGGTTGATTAAAGTCTTTGGGGTGCAGCTGACGACGTTAGGTCGGTAGTTCTGGTTGGTCCAAGGGAGTTGCCATAGACTGACAGAAGCATCCCTTAGCAGAGGCAACCTACCACCGCGGGCAGCACTTTAGAGAGGATGGAGTTTCCCGATGCGGAGAGACCTGCCAAACGAACGAACTTAAAGCACAAATTGTGCAACGTGATGACAAGGAAAAGCTTTATAATATTGTGTATTTCCATGCTATTCAGTGTAATGATATTTTTGATAAGTTATGTCTTATTTTCTTTTCGTGTAACATTTGCACCCACTGCATCACCCATACCTCCTCCCACTGTTTCCTCTCATTCTTTCCACCCTCTGCCTGACCACGGATCAAATAGGAGATTGGAGTTCATTAATAACCCCTTTGTTCAGTTGTTACACCAACACCAACTTGTAATGAACACAACTAACTGTTGGGTGTGCGGTCTTATGCCTCACACAACGGATAAAGGTATCCCTTATTTGGTCCTGCCATTTAGTCACAATGGTTCTGTATGGGCATATAGGACAATGTTCATATATGCACACGAAATCTACCCCCTGCGTTCTGTAACAGACAATCCTAGAAAAAGTGCTCTAGTCAAGGGTATATTAGACATGATTAAGGAAGGTATTTCTTATGAGACTATCCCTAGAGATGAGACACTATTATACATAGGATGGAACATGACTGGATATGGAGCTACTCTGAGTGAGAGACAGCAAGCTAAGAGATCGTCCCCGATTTGGATTGTACCCCATCAGGGTCATCTGTGTCTGCAAGGTAATGGCACGAACCCAGGGCTCAGTTAGGGAAGAGTGTCTGTACTGAAACGTATGTTTTTGGATCTCAGACTTCCCCTGCGTTTTTAGCAGCTAAGGGTACTTATTTCATCTGCCACGATAGAGCCTATACATGGTTGCCCCCTGACTTTTCGGGCTCATGTTTTGTTTCCTTCCTGTTGCCTCCCACCTACACAGCAGCGGCAGACTACCACAGGACAAGGATAGTTAGAGGTGTTTTGAGTGAAGAAGACACTGCAGGTCAAGAATTTGGAGACTTTGCAAAGGGTTTTCTGCCGTTCTGGGGATCCATGGCTAACAGCAGGAACATTAGGCAATTGACAAGGGTAGTTGAGTCCACCGTGATTGAAACTACAGGTGCCCTTAGTAACTTGACTGCTGAGCTCCAGTCGGATCGACTTATGACCCTTCAGAACAGGGTCGCTTTAGATGTCATACTTGCAGACCGAGGTGGGGTATGCAGATTGATCCAATCTAGTTGCTGTATCTTCATCCCTGATAACGCTCCAACAGTGTACCAGGCCATCTCCAAACTACATAAGATTTCCGAATCTATTCATGTGGATAAAGGAGATTGGTCGTTAATGGGATGGTTCTGGGAACTGATATCTGCCTGGGGATGGAAAATTCTAATGGTCATTGGGATGGTCTTAGCCATTCTTTTTCTGTTCTGTCTGTGCATACAGTGTGCTCCTGCAATATGTGGCCTCTGTGTTACATCATGTGTAAGGAAGCCTGTATCAAGAGATGAACTGAGTACTAAAATGATGTTACAGCAACATCTCAATGACTTTAGGAATATAGATCTGGACTCAGATTAGCATGAGGATAGATTAATTGCCTATGTAAGGGCAAAAGGAGGGTTTGTGGTTCTGAAGATTCTGGATTCATGTAATCGTTCTGGACTCGAGAATTAAAACTTCGTCGAAACATGACGAAGTTGGTATCAAAAGACCGAGAATGACGAGCACACCATGTACATATATTTTCAGCATATTCGAGTGACGATTTCACCTTGAAATCGTCACTTACGTTCTGAACCCTTGGCTTCCATTTATGTGTTGCCCTTTACATAGGCCTTAATCCAGCTGAATTCAATTCCACAAGGACACATACTCCTTAATCGACTTCCCTATGACCTGTGCAAGTTGGAACCATTGCCCCAGGCCGAACTCGTTAGGACAGTTCCCCTCCCAGTGGCCGAACAAGATAGCATCAAGGCTCAACAAGCCATAAATCCATTTCAGCGCGCACACCTGCCGTATCTTGCTCCCATCTGTCTCTACTCTTTCTGCTTCACTTACTTTATGGTGGGGAGGTGCCTGTTTTATTGGGGGTCCACCGATATCTGATGAAATGTTGGGCCTCGCCGGGTGATTTGTTGTGGGCAGCACGACGTGAAATATGTACATGTCATCATGACTCTGCTTTTTCTTTGTAACCAAGACCTGTAAATGATATATTGCAAATTCGAAGAATGTTTGCCTGAAGCTGAATATTCTGTATAAAGAGAGAAGCCTGACTTTGTAAATTCGAGCAGTCTCCTGAGAATATAATTCCCCATGTGTTGTACTTCTAGGACACTTGTTACCTTGGTTGCAGCCAATAAATCGATCTTTGACTTGACCTAGAAGACTCTGAGTTTCTGTGGTCTGGATCAAGGAAGAACCCGAGGTCTCTGGGTGTACCCTGACACCGCTGGGTTGCCGGTTCTGTGCCGGTTCTTAAAAACCCAGTACCTCATCAGGTGATCCTCCCAGGTGGAGCTGAAGACAGCAATATCATCTAGATATGCTGCACAAAAGTCATCCAACCCAGCAAGGACTTGATTCACCAACCTTTGGAAGGTGGCAGGTGCATTCTTCAAACCAAAGGGCATCACCACAAACTGATAATGTCCACTGGGGGTAGAGAATGCTGTTTTGGCCTTAGACTCCTCAGCTAACCTGATTTGCCAATAGCCAGCTGTCAAATCAAATGTGCTCAGATATTTGGCAGAAGCCAATTTATCTATGAGCTCATCTGCCCTTGGAATGGATGAGCATCTGTCCTAGTGACAGCATTGAGACCTCTATAGTCCACACAAAATCTCATTTCTCTCTTTCCATCTTTGGTATGAGGTTTTGGCACAGGGACTACTGGGCTGGCCCAGGGGCTCTCTGATGGCTCAATCACTACAAGTTCAAGCATTTTCTGCACCTCAGCCTTTATACAATCCCTGACATGGTCAGGTTGCCTGTAGATCTTATTCTTCACAGGCAGACGGTCACCAGTGTCCACCTCATGGGTGCACCAGTTAGTTTGACTGGGTGTAAGAGAAAACATATGTCTATGGGCCTGCAACACCTGTCTGCAGTCCATCTGTTGCTGGTCAGAGAGGCTGCCTGCCAAGGCTACACCATCCACTGAACCATCATCAGGGTTTTGGGATAACAAGTCTGGGAGAGGGTCACTCTCTTCCTCCTGTTCCCCATCTTTAGCCATAAGTAAACCCATGTCTGCCCTGTCCACATATGGTTTCAATCTGTTTACATGGAGCACCCTGTGGGGGCTCCTAGGGGTGCCAAGGTCCACCAAGTAGGTGACCTCTCCCTTTTTCCCAAGTATGATGTGGGGTCCAGACCACTTGTCTTGGAGAGCTGCTGGGGCCACTGGCTCCAACACCCACACCTTCTGTCCTGGCTGGCACTCAGTCAGAACAGCCTTTTGGTCATGCCAAGCTTTCTGTAATTCTTGGCTGGCCTCCAGGTTTTTGGTTGCTTTCTCCATGTATTCAGCCATCCTGGAGCGGAGACCAAGTACATAGTCCACAATATCAAGTTTAGGCTTTTTGAGAGGTAACTCCCATCCTTCCTTCACAAGACACAATGGACCCCTCACAGGGTGGTCAAACAAAAGTTCAAAAGGGCTGTAGCCAACCCCCTTCTGTAGGACCTCTCTGTAAGCAAAGAGTAAGCAGGGTAAAAGGATATCCCATCTACGCCTGAGCTTTTCAGGTAATCCTTTTATCATTCCCTTTAGGGTCTTGTTGAATCTCTCCACAAGCCCATTGCACTGAGTATGATAGGGTGTGGTGAACTTATAGTTCACTCCACACTCTTTCCACATTGCTTTCAAATATCCAGACATGAAGTTGGTACCTCTGTCTGAAAGTACCTCCTTTGGAAAGCCCACTCTGGAGAAAACTCCAAGTAGGGCCCTTGCCACAACAGGAGCTGTTGTGGTCCTCAGGGGAATTGCCTCTGGGTACCTGGTGGCATGATCCACTACCACCAGGATAAATCTGTGCCCAGATGCTGTTTGGGGATCCATTGGTCCAACAATGTCTATCCCAACTCTCTCAAAGGGCACCCCCACCACAGGTAGAGGTATAAGGGGGGCCTTTGTGGTGCCACCTGATTTGCCACTGGCTTGGCAGGTGTCACAGGAGCGACAACACTCCTTGGTATTCTCTGACATATGAGGCCAGTGAAAGTGTGGGACTAGTCTTTCCCAAGTCTTGTTCTGGCCTAAGTGTCCTGCAAGGGGAATTTCATGGGCTAAGGTGAGAAAGAAGCCCCTAAATTGCAGAGGTATAACCAACCTCCTGGTAGCACCAGGCATGGGGTCTCTAGCCTCTGAATAAAGGAGCCCATCATCCCAATATACTCTATGGGTACCTTGATCATTCCCAGCAGCCTCAGCAGCAGCTTGCTGTCTGAGGGGTTCAAGAGAAGGGCAAGTTAACTGAGCCTGCCCCAGGTCTGCCCTTGAGGGTACCCCTGCCCCTAGAAACTCAACCTGATCAGGTTCAAGCTCTTCAGGGACAGTCTCCTCTTGGATCTCAGAATCATCCTCCTGTGAGGTCTGATCCTCAGCCTGGGACAAGTGGGAAGGCACTGCCTTAACCCTCTTGCTCTTTCTCTTGGGTTGTGGATGGTCTATTGTTTCAAGATCCACCACAGGTTCAGGTAGGCTCTTCTTAGCCTGGGACCTGGTTACAGCAAGGACATGTGCTGAATCCCTAGCATTTCTGCATGAGTCCTATACTCCACCTCTGACCATAAGGATTCCTCAAGATCATTGCCCAAAAGACAGTCACCTAGGAGGTCTGCACTAACAACAACTTTCTTGAGTCCAGTTACCCCTCCCCAGGAGAATTTAACAACAGCCACACTATGTGTAGTAGTGGCATTGCTAGCATTGGTCACTAGGTAGTTCTCACCTAGTATGATTTGTCCAGGGTCCACAAAGTTAGGTGTCACCATAGTGACACTGGCACAAGTGTCCCTGTAGGCCTGAGCCAGTTTCTCATTAATCAAAGGCGTCTGTCTATATTTGCCCAAAGTACTGGGACTCATAGGTGTGGTCACAGATATGTCCACATCATATAGCAGAAGTGCCTGAGTAGGGATTCTGACTAGACCAGACTCCATCTCAGTACCCAGGGTTAACCCTACTATTCCCTTAGGTTGTGCACTACCACTGCTAACTGTACTAGGGGCTGCAGGTGCCTTAGGGGCTGCAGTGGTAGGAACTGGATTTTTCTTAGTGCATTCACTTCCCCAGTGGGAAGTGGACTTACAAGTATTGCACCAAGGTTTCTTTGGTCCATCATTCTTCTTTTTCTTGTTTCCATTTTGGGAACCACCCTCCTTATTAGAATTATTTTGGGAGCCTGTAGAAGACTTCTGGTCTTTTTCTTTCTTATCTCCACCCTTCTAGTCTGCCTTCTTTTGATCACCTCCTTGGTTCTGGGGTTTCTGCTTAACCCTTGTTCTGACCCACTTGTCTGCCTTCTTACACAATTCTTGGGGAGAGGTCAGATCTGAGTCAATAAGGTGTTGATGCAATTGCTGGTTCTGACAGCTATGAAGGATCTGCTCTCTCGTTATAAGATTGTACAATCCTGTATAGTCTGAGACTTTACTTCCCTGCAACCAACCCTCCAGAGCCTTAGTGGCACAATCAACAAAATCATTCCAGTCCTGAGTCTGAGCTTTTTGGGTATCCCTGAACAACAACCTGTATTGCTCAGTGGTTAGGCCAAACCCCTCAATAAGAGCACTCTTCAGGACAGAATAGTTTTTAGCATCCTCAGGTCTAACAGTGAGGAGCTTATCTCTCTCTTTCTCAGAAAAAGAGAGCCACAAGATTGCTGCCCACTGATCTTGGGGGACCTGCTGTACCATGCAGGCCCTCTCCAGAGCAGTTATCCATTTGTGGATATCATCCCCATCTCTGTAGGGGGGCACAATCTTACTCAGGTTTCTATGTAGACCTGTCTTTATCCTTAGGGATAATGCTGCCACCAGTGGGTGTCTCCCTACACAATTTTTGTTCCCTTGCTAAAGCAAGTCTAGCTTGGGCCAGGGCTACTGCCTCCCTCTCTATTTGGAGTCTAACAGCTCTCATCCGGCCTTATGCTCTTTCCTCTGGGGGGGAAGTCATTCCCCTCTGAGATTCTCTTGAGGCACTAGAAATGTGAGAATCCCTGGAAGGAGATCTCTCTCTTCTATTGCCTGGGCGGATTTTGCTATTGGGTCTGGGAAAGTTATTCCCTTCTCCATTCCCATGTAGGACCAAGTTGGCTTGGCTAAGCCTCCCAACTGGTACCTGGTTATCCCCTTGATGATTTTCTAAATCATTATCATCTGACTCTGGGTCCTCCTCCTCATTTTCTGGGGTGGTGTTCTCAGTATCTGGGGGGATCACTCCTTCTCCTGACCCTGAGGGAACTTCTCTAGCTTTCTCAAGATCATCCTTCTCCAGGATGCCTATCAGGATAGGGATGGTAGGGTTGTTACCCTTTTTCAGCCTCCTTGCAGTGCACAAGGCACTCAAGTCTCTGTGGCTGAGTTTCTCTTAGCTTGAGGGTGCCTGGGCAAGGTCACCCACCACAGGTATAGCAATGGTTTGCTCACCTGTGCCAGACATGACTCTAGTGAGGTGTAAGTGATGCACTTACCTACACTAAGTGTTTTCCTACTGTACCTTGCTAGTGAGTTGTAGGCAGGGTGTGCTAAGCCCTTTTATCTACAACTAAGTTCAGTAGAACTTAAATATGCTAAGCTTTGTTTATATGTACCTATGGTACTTAATGTGATCTTTCAATTTGATAAAAAGATTGCAATGGTAAAACAACAGCAAGCTCAAATCCCAACCGCTGCACACCAAGGTGAGAAGTTGGCCTGATGTATGATGTCTCCAATTCTGGGGGCATCTTATATCAGTCCAAACAATCCCTTATGGCGATGGTTGTAAGTCAACCTTAAAGACAAGCTATCCTAATGGTAGCATGGACTAAGCAGCCTAAAGGCTTAACTCAAGAGGGCATGTGAAGCCAGCTGTTTTATCATATGCAATCCTGTAATATCAAATGAAAGGACACCACACAAGTTATATATTATAAAAATATATGCATTTATTACTAGAATAATCCCCTGTACTCTTTATGAGTATGGAAGCACAAGCGTTTAAACAAAAGCACAGTATAACATATGAAAGTTGCACAATTATGGATGAGGCTGGTGGCCACTCAAACCATATATCAAAAAAGTGGTATAAGTATCACCTTTCGAACTGTGGTAAGACCTGGGGCCTTGGGAATCGCTGGGACTACACTGGACTAACAACAGTTAGGACGGGAGTAGCCCGCGGGATTCGGGTGCAGCGCTAAAAGCACACGCATGCACCAATGCAAAGTCAATGGTGCGTAAAAGTTATCGAGTTACACTTTTAAGAGTCTTCCGACTGGACTAGAAGGACAAAACTTTAGACTTAGACACTTGAGGTGTAAACCACTACAGGAGCACCGGCGTTCAAGAGTTACCTCACCCACAGGAAGCGGGTGCACAGGTGCAAAGGCGTGTCGGGTCTCGTCATGTAGATCTATGGAGCCTGGAGATGAAGATGCTGCAGCCGGCCAGAAGAGAAGAGTCCGGTGTGATCCAAGGGTGGATCGAAGATGTAGAGTACCTGAAAGCAGAGGGGACAGAGTCTGGGTCACTAGCCAGTGACCAGGAAGGAACCAGGCAATGTTGGGCGCAATCAGGTGTTTGTCATGAAGCTTGTCTCCGCTGCCACGTGGACTCTGGGGCACAGAGGATGTCCTGGAGTGAATCACGAGCTGTCCCACGAAGGCTCTCGCTGTCGGCGGTGTCGGCTTCCGGATCGGAGTTAACAGGCCTTGGCAAATGCAACCCATGCAGGATTCGAAGATCGCTTCTTACTCGGACCAGCAAGGTCAGAGCGGGTGCTCCTTTTCAGGGGAGCGAGGGCCAGTCTGGAGCAACCAGACTAGCAGAGCAAATTCAAAGGTTCGTCGGTACTGGGGCCACTAGCCAACGGGCAAGCGACCGGACCAACGCGTCGAGTAGGAAAATGCAAAAGGGCCCCACGCAGCACTCGATGAGTGTGGAGGGGTGAGCTTCGGTGCAAAAGCTGCTCGGGGCTGGGGCTTCTCAAACCCCAATGCACAGCTTCGAGGGAGCTTCAGGTCGCCTCCACGGGTCTCAGATTCGCTGGGACTGTGGATCGGGCTGTTGGAAGGCAGGAACGCTGGGTCTTGTCGATCTCTGTCGCTCGAGGTCCGGCGGGAACTGCAACAAAGCAAACGGTGAGGTGCTGGATGATGCCTGTTTGCTCAGGGTGGTCACTCCTTGACCACAAGGGAGATTCTTCAGTCTTCCACGTCGAGTGGGATGTCGAAGGGTCCAGAGTTATGTATCAAAGTTTCAGTCAGGATAATCTGATGTGCATCAGCACAGCTCCTACCTTTATTGTATGTATGTATTTTATTGCTTGTTAAGCGCAACTGTCACCCAAAGGGCATCCTGGCGCTGAGACCGATCCAGAACCATCTATTACATGAACTACACTACCCTTGGAAACAAATGGGTCTTTAAGTCCCTTTTAAAAGTGAGTAGATCAAGGCTACTCCTCAATGTCAGAGGAAGAGTGTTCCATAACTTGGCGGCCGTAAAACTAAAAGCACGTCCGCCCATCCTCACTCTATGTATCCTGGGGACCCTAACCAGGAACGCCGAGGAGGGTCTCAGAGGTCTAGTGGCCTGATACCAAGAAAAGAGACTCTGAAGGGGTAGTGGTCCCAGTCCATGCAGGGCCCTGAAGACAAGGCACGAGGCCTTGAATGCAATTCTCTGCTGGATTCCAAATCAAGGGGCTGGATTACCTGCTAGGTCCCTCCTATGGGTGGGACCCAGGAAGGGGTGGTTACACCCCTTTCCCTTTGTCCAGTTTCGCGCCAGAGCTGGGGATGGAGTGCCCCAGAACCGGTTTGACTGGATTTTGCATGGGACACCTTGTGTGCCCCAGGCAGTGTCTAGTTTCTTTCAACCCTCCCTGCTCCAATCCACTATCTCCTGTCTGGGGTGGTGTAGCACCTCCCTGTGACAGGAAACCCTTTGTCCAGGCCTCCCCTGCCAAGTTTCGGTCAGCAGCAGGAGGTCAGTCTTGTGTCGGAGCAGCAGCATCCATTTTGTGATGCTGAGGCTCTGGTTAGGATGAACCGCGTTTTAAGTAAAGTAACATGTCTTCTCCCTCTAGAAGGGTGGAATGCTACCCCCGTCGCCAGAACTGGCGAAGAGGTAGTATTCCAAAGTGTATGACACCAAACACGACATGTTTTGATAAAGCCAAACCAAAGTTAGCATTAACCGCGAGGATTATAATGCATTTAAGAGTATATGGTATGGCCGTATCACTGAAACAGCAGTAAGGAAATGGTTCCGAACACTGCAGACAGGCTCAGCTCATGCTAGAGCACCATCTCACATAAAACCAAGCACTCTGCCTCCAGAATTGTAATGGCCTGCCATAGGAGTGACTTATAGGTGCATATGTGTCCAGATATAGGTTTAGACATAGGTATACTATGTCTAAGCAAGGGGTGAGTACACCACCTTGCCCCAGCTGAGTGATCAGCCAGTTGTGTCGATTTAAGTGACCAGCCAGGGGTGGCAAAAGATATGCTGCAGCCCCTGGTGGCCTTGAATGCATCTATGCCCTGGGCACCTATAGTGCACTGTACAGGGACTGATAAGGTGTCCAGTACCAAATTGGTGATGTACCTATAGTACATGGTTATGAATTTAGACAGAGAACAGCAGGCTGTGGGTCTGATTAGCAGGCCCACAGCCACATTAAGTCGAAAACCAGTGAAGCAAAAAGCAAAAATTGGGGTGACCATAGGAAAGCAGACCCTTCTCTCCTACAATCCCCATACATGTCCCTCCCATACATCCGTCGCCACCTACACTTGTGTATGTCTCGCACCACCAGTGCCCATCCTCACCACTGAGGTCTGCCCCAACACCATGTCCGTCCTTACACCAGTAAGAGTCTGCCTGTCTCCCTACACTGGCACCAGTCCCTCAGCAACAGTGTCTGTCCCCAAATGTTGCAGTTTCTGTCTCAGCAAGGAGGGAGCACATATTTGCAGACTGTAGACATGTGAATAGGTCTGCAGCTGTTAGGTGTCTTGGAACCACTAGGAATCCATTTCAGAAAGGGGCCAATGCCACCAGGAAGGCAACATTTTCCCTCTACATCCCTCCACCAGGCATGCCCTCCACAGACATTTAGGAGCAGTTAGAAGTGTGAGTGCATAGAAAGGAATGTGGGGTCTGCCCATTATGGACACCAATTGCTGGAGTCGGTATCAAAGGGTCACCTCTTCCTCGCTTTCCAAGAAGCAGACTCAGTTATCGGTGAGACCCTATGTGTGAGTGGCTCTGTGTGTGTGTGGGTGGCTCTGTGTGTGTGTGTGGGTGGCTCTGTGTGTGTGGCTCTGTGTGTGTGTATGTGTGTGTGTGTGGCTCTGTGTGTGTGTATGTGTGTGTGTGTGTAGCTCTGTGTGTGTGTGTGGCTCTGTGGATAGCTGTTTTTGTAGGTGGCTCTATGTGTGGGTGGCTCTGTATGTGTGTGTGGGTGACTTTGTGTGTGTGGCTCTGTGTGGGTGTAAATGCAATAGGTCATGCATTTGCAAGCGATTACGCTATTGGCATTGTAAATGACAATGCCATTTATTTAACGATTAAGCTATTGGCAATGTAAATGACAATGCCATTTATTTATGATTTTCAAAAAAAAGTCATGAGCAATGCCAATCGCTCTACCTTTAATAATGCCGAGACCATTGCATTGTAAATGCTTGTTCTGCTACTATGGCTCATTCTTGTTTTGAGTTTGGGACAAATAATAGATGGAAAATACAGTACAATGGACACTGCATGTAAGAACATCAACTTGCTCCTGCAACCTTACAAGTCAGCTCATCGTGAGCGAAGAGACCTGTCATCAGTGAACATCACAGCCATTCCTATACCTGGTGGTATAGCATGGGACACAACTGATTATGACATTTATGGCCCGGTGGAACTGCTGAAAATACTACACCAGTTCAAGGTTTCTTTAAGTGATTTTGTTTCATCAAGCACCTTTTCTGATGATTGGGACTTTGAAACTGTTAATAATATGATGTCAGACTTAGAAATGTCAGCAAAATTTCAAAAACTTGAACACCTTGAAGGTTCAACAAGTTATGAAGAACTGTATTGTTATAATCATTTTGGTCACCATTATCTGCACAAATCTGTAAATCCTAGAAATGTTTTTACTTACAATCAATGGGAACATTGTCCAACGCCACCAAAAGGCAGCTCTCAAACATTTTATGACAAATTTCCATACTTTACAGGTTTTGATGTCACAAACCCAGAAACGTTTTATTTAAAAAATGTGAATAAGACAGGAATGAAAAACATGTTGACCAATACTAAACAAATTTATTCTGAAAACTTTTATGCTCAGCTGTCTACATTAGGGTACAACTTTTGGAGAGACAATATTGAGACAAAAACTGTCTGGGGCACAAAAGAATGGCAGGTGCAGGGTTTAGAAGCCTTGTTCAGAGCCTGCATTATCCAGAACAAATCATATTTTTGAATGACGCCGTTCAACAAACATCATGTCTTGGCTTAGCTAAGATAAAAGATTCAAACAAACCGTCATACCTAAGGCCTCACCTGACAATAATGGCTCTGCAGATGAGGAGCATTCGGGACGATTTGGGAGCCCGTACATTTACCTGCTTGGCTGTTTGCTGTCTGCTGCTGTCCGTTCACGGCTCGCCGCTCCCGCTGCGCGGGAGCCGCTTCGATACGTGGGACCAACTAACCCACCAACGCTGTTGCCCTCGCTTGCTGGCTGAACACACCATCGACGGAGGCTGCAGGGGTAGCGCGGCAGGGACTCACTATCCCAGGAGTCCCTGCTTGACCACGTTACATCCGGTCAGCGCCCCCCTGCGTGCCCCGCCCCTCGCCACCCTTCCTACAACATCGGGAGAGAGCACGCTCTGCGGGACGCAGGCGGGACGCCAGGCGAAGCCCGGGCAAAGGGCGGGCCGTCTGTGGCCGTCCGGGGCCAGCAGGGGCCGGGACGGGCCACCCCCCTAACGCCTGAGGCGACCCAGAGGTCCGTCGCGCAAAGGTATATAGTACCTAGATTTTATTTTAATACTTGCTAAACATTCGTACATGTCTACATACTCCCCAATGTCAACTCGCTCAGGTAGAAACGCACGGAGAGGGGGGAATTCTACAATAGGGACCATGGATAACTTTATTACACGTGCAGTTTCTGTTGTGGAGAAGGAGATCATTCTAGCAGAACGCAGACTTTCACGTGAATATTTGGCGCACAAGCGATCCTCCATAGGGTCTCTTGCGCACGCCAAATCTCCTCCGAATGATGCCCAACCTGATCCATCTACTTTTTTTGCCCCAAGCGACCAGTTATTATGTACTGTTTACCCGAGACCGGACAATGACCCTTTTCAAATTATATCTGATCCTGTATCAGTAAACGCAATGCCAACTAATATTGGACATGGAAATGCTTTGAATCCTATAGCGTCAGATGCCCCTGCTCTTCCTATAGTAATCGTACATGATACACCGACAGACCTAAATTTGCAATCACCTACTCAGAAGGTTTGTAGGGCTGCAATAAAACGAAAAAGACAACTCACCCCGCGCAAGGCATACAGACTAAAGACTCTAAAAAGAATTCGTAGAAACTATATGAATGTGGGAACAAATATTAAAGCAGTTGTCAATGATCCTACGATTAATGAGGTGGAACGTACTGAACCTCCGAGCAGTGAGCAATCTAATGTTTTGGTTGACATTGATGTTGCTGATGTCCCGGGAACTAATCATGAAGAACTGCCAGCAACAGATTTGTTGATGGAGCGGATCCAATTGCTTATGACATCCTTATTGCTGCCAATAACTGATAGGTTAAAAGGGTTATCAGACCGTCTGGACAGATTCGAGCAAACATCGTTAGACAACTTTTTTTCTATAAAAACGTTGATTAAACTTCACTCGAAGTCTGGCCAAGATACTGTAAGGGAGGAGAAGAGTACAGTATCACCCAAACCTACGCAACCACCATGCCCATCGAGGACTGGTAGGGCTGCAGCAGATCAAAGCAGAACTAGTGCTGTACTGGGAGACTTAAGCCGGGAGCTCCCGAAGGTTTTACCACTGGGCAGCGGAAAACAATTGGTTGCTCCCCCAAAGCCTGCACCACGTAAAATACATCATATATCAAACATTACTAACCCCCAGATCTTGGAACCCACAAAACAACTTAATGGATTGGGACCTTCAGTTAATGGTAAAAATATCAATGCCCAAACTTCTGTTCCCACTATAGGATTACAGATGTTAAAGAAAGTCCCAAATGCCCATTTGCCACCAGGATGCCAACCATATGTGGTAGTTCTTACCGGGGTTCCCCCATTGAAACCGAATAAAAGGGAGTCGTATGATGAACTAAAAAACAAGACTTTATATTGGCTAAAGGAAAATAGACCTCTCCCTCACTCTGTAAATTGCCAAGTTATTCAAGTTCGTAGAGTCAGTTGGCTGGGTACTAGGTCCAAAGATATAGAAGGGGACTGTATCCTGGTTAACTTTAAAGATCCTTCTGTAGCAGAACTTGTATATAGTCAACATCCACGTAGAGGCAACCAAGTAATTGGAACCTGCGATTTAAGCTACTTTTATCCAATGCAACAGAATCAAGGAAGCAGAGCCCCACAATACTCGGTCCCAATCACCAATAGATACTCATTTTTCGATCCTCAAACTCCAGTTGCAAGGAGTTTGGAATCGGATAGTAATTGGTCATGGCTGGGTCATTGACAAGAAGATAAGGTCGATCACCCTAATGGATTGTCCTCCTCAATTTTGAGTGCATATCAGCATGAATCAGGTGATACATTAAATTCATGTACTATTGTATCGAATCCGGAAATAGAGATAACAGGGCCTTTGCTGGCAGAGAATATGCCTGGAAAACATCTGGTTAACCATCAAGGACTGGTCCCAAATGACGACAGTAAAGCTTCGGGCCGCGATTCATTATCATGGGATAATAAAGCATCCAACGATCAGGTCTGTGGGGAAAATTTTACGGAGTTATGCAACGAGGAGGAAATATTGATCATAAGTAATAGCGTCCCAACTCACCAAATGCCCAGTAAGCCCGCCCGAGCTCTAAAAATAATGTCATGGAACATCGCCGGCCTGTCTAGGAATCTCTGTGACAGTAACTGGGGCTCCTTCATGGAGGAGCACGACATTATTTTTCTACAGGAAACCTGGGCTATCAATATTGTACATCGACTTGGTTATAAAGCTTTTTATTGTGGGGCAATTGCATCGGTGAGAGGTAGACCCTCAGGGGGACTAATAATTTGGACAAGTATATCTTTAGATGCTATTGTAACACCCCTGAACCTTGCTTCCAATGATTTACTTGGTGTTAAGGTAACTACGAAAGATATGGGTCATGTGTATATGATAAATGTCTACAATAGACCTTCCCCACAAAATAAGGAATCTTTGATTATTGAACAACTTAGCTCTTATTTGTGCAACCTAGAGCCCGATTCCAAAATATTTATAGGTGGGGACCTTAACTGCCAGTTCGAGCCCATAGTAGGGCTCGAAAATCTATTGGAAAATGAAGATAAATCACTTGATATCCCAATCTTGGATAATATTAAATCTGTAAAATGTTCAGTTGCCGCTATGCAGATATATGAATTGACTGTGACCCATGGTTTGAGGGCATGCAATGGGCGACTTGATCCGGATAAGCCGGCTAATACCACATTTAGTAAAGGGCTATCCAAATCTCTGATTGATTTCATGTTGATCTCAACTAACTTATGGTACCTATTGCTGGCCTTTAAGGTCGTGAACAGACCAGAGAGTGATCATTTCCCATTAATACTAGAGTTAGTGTCGGATCCCTTTTTGACACATAACAGTATATTGGAAAGTGAGAAGGAGGTGTCTGAGGTTGCTGTTTCCAATAATAGGAAAGCCATTAAATGGCCTCATATTTTAGAAAAAGAGGAGACGCTTCTGGGAATTTACAATGCTTTTATAGATATCATCCCTTTATATGAAAACTTAAGGTTGGGATCCCCTGAGGTTTTGAAAATGCATTATCATCTAGTCGAATCTCTAACTCCCCTTCTGAGTAAAAGCTGTAAAGGTAAAAAAGATACCACAAAGAGGCGATTGGAACTAGAGACACCATGGTTTAATAAACAGTGTCATCTAGCTAAAACTAAGTTAATCATTGCCGTGAAATCCAAAGACCAGTTGAGGGTAAGAGAATGCAGACAGGAATATAAAAATCTTCTGCAAAATGCAAAAAGAGAATGGGATGATTCAATCTGGGAGGATCTCCTGAGTGCTGCTAGGAGTCACGATCAATGTACCTTCTGGAACTTGATAGCCAAGAACAACAAAACAGGCAGCTCCAATAGGGATTTTTATCTGGATGAAAATGTGTGGTTTGATCACTTTGTTGGTTTGTATGATGAGGTAGGGTCACCCTCTGAGTACAATAACTCCGTTTCCTTACCACAGGATATAGACATAGTGAAGTTTAGTACCAAAGAAACTTTGTGTGCAATACAGGCAATAAAGGCAGGCAAGGCCCCAGGCCCTGACAAATTACCTGGTGATTTATTCTCTCATAACGTTGAAGTATGGTGCCCCTATATAAATTTTTTATGTAATTCTATTTTACTGGGAACCCCGATCCCTGAATCGTGGAAGGGTGCAGAAATTGTGACAATCTACAAAAAAGGGGATCGTTACAATCCGGGTAACTACAGACCAATTAGTTTAATTGATATTTTACAGAAAATATTTGCCAGACATATTTTAAATCGGCTTTTAAACTGGATTGAGGAATCCGAAATTCTTTCTAAATTCCAAGCTGGATTCAGAATAAAGACAAGCACGGTAGATCAGGTGTTTAGGTTTATGTGTATATGCTGGAAATACATTAAGATAAAAAAGTGTAGTATCTATGTTGCATTTGTAGATCTACGCTCAGCGTTTGATCTTGTTCCCCGTAATTTATTATGGGATTGCTTAAAGAAAATGGTTGTCCCGGATGAATTATTGGTTAATCTTATAAGACTCCATACGGGTAATTTTGCTAAAGTTAGGTGGGGAAGGAATGGTGAACTTACTCGAGCCATCCCAGTAAAAAGGGGGGTAAGGCAAGGGTGCGTATTGGCCCCAACCCTTTTTTCCCTATTTGTAAACGATATTCCCCACTACTTAGCCCAATGTAACCATGATTCTCCTAAACTGTGCAATGAGGCAGTCACAGCATTGCTATTTGCGGATGACACCATCCTAATATCCCAAACGCCAAAAGGTTTGCAAAACCTAATAAATAAATTCAACAGTTACTGTGAGTTAAAAGGGTTAGAAATTAACTCATCTAAGACTAAATACATGGCTATTAACCCCTCTAAAACATTCAAGAAGAATTTAGTCTTAAACAGCACCAAACTTGACTATGTGGATTCATTTGATTATCTGGGCATTAGGCTGGATAGCAGACTGTCTTGGATAAACCAACTGTCAAAAAGTAGGTTAATATTGAAGCAGAATTCCCTCCCTATTTTAAAAATACATGGTGGGAGTACATCAAAAGCCATAACCCCGGCTATTGAAGTATTCAAAGCCAAAGCACAATCCGCCACCTTATATGGTGCCGAGATCTGGGGACCCTACACAAAAAAATCATTTGACATAGAGGAAAATATATTCGTCAGACGTCTATTAAGAATCCCAGTAAGAACACCACTAGTGCCAGTCTATCTGGACATTAATTTAAAACGCACAGGTTATTTGTGCTGGCTAAGACCATTGCTTTATTGGGTGAGATTATGGTCCACACCGGAACTGGTTGATTATAGAGCAGGTTTAGTGGAAGTAAGGGAGTTGGATACCTTTAACTCAATTAAGTGGTTGAGACATGTTTCCTATTGGCTGATAAAAATTGGCTTATCACATTTCTGGGAATCACCAGCATTGTCAATCACTTCGCCAAATATCTGTAAGGAACAAGTGAAATCTGCTTATTGGTATTATGTGAATGTTAATGTATACGGTCAAGCTACTGGTATTTTAACTCAAAAGTTCTTGCAATTTAAGGACCAACCCTCGTCTGAATATTTTATGGATGAAATTGAGCCACCTCTGGCCAAATCTGTTTATTTGCAATTTAGATACGGGGTCTTGCAAATTAATGCTAATACGTATCGGTGGGGTGGGCTATGTAAAGACCGAAATTGCAAATTGTGTGACTTAAAATGTAAAGAAGACGAGGCTCATATTCTCTTTTTTTGCCCGTTATATGTATCACTACGTAAGAAATGGATTATACCTCTTTGTAGAGATATGGGTACAAGGTCATTCAAAGAGGCAGAGCGTATACTTAGATCTTCTACTACGAAACTATTAATATTTGGTTTAAGTAGGTATCTCCATGGTGTTTGCATAATTAGAAAGAAATTTGGAATGTTATTATAAGATTGTTTTATCTGGCATTTTTAATTATTTATAATGTTTTAATCGTTTTTAACTTATGGTCTTTTAAGATATCCGGATTGAAGATTGTTTATAAATGTATGGAATCACGTTATGAATTTTTGTAAAGAATGGCACTGGACCTGCACTTTATGTATACTTGTACCTATTGAATATGCACATTAGTATGGTTGATAATGTATTACTAATTTTAATCAAAACATTCTTTTTTCCTTTTCTTTTTTAATGATGACTAAATTGTATGTATTATATGTGTATGTCGGCTTTATGACAAAGTGTCGAATAAAAGCTTTACAACAACAACAGATGAGGAGGTAGACGTGAAACAGATTTTAAAACACAACAGAACCAATCCTTATTGGAAACAATGGTTAATCTGGCCCATAGACACGAATAACTGTCAAGATAGATCCATGAACAAAACAGAAGTGTTCAAAATGAATAGGCCAGATCCAAGATACTCCCAGACACAACATCCAGGGATAGTCACCACATACAGTGTAGGAAAACTATGCCTTGATTGGCTACAGAAATCCACACTTCCAGAAATTAAACAACACTTGACTTTACTTAAAGAAGACGTTGACTTACAAGACTTTCTTACTAAACCTTGTAAACATAATCAAAAATGTTTCATATACGCCGGTATATATTCTGCTTACAATGAAGCTTGGAAAATAGCACAAATGGAAACTGCAGATAAAATACGAGAAATTGATCGTATTAATTTAGAGAAAGCACTCCAAGTAGTGGACAATGGGTTAACGACTCTGTCCTCCAGAATGTATTCTTTGGACAGCATTGTATCATTTGCCATTGACATAATAGAGCAGGATATGCTGATGTTACAACATGGCCAGTCTCAATTGCGTTCTATATTGCTACTAGGCTGGACGTTACAAAATCTCCGTTCAGGCTATGTGCCGTGGCGTCTAATCAATACCACGTCATTGTTTACTGTCTTTAACCTTACAGATAAACAAATCTCTCTGGCACAAAGACGAGCAGACTATACGGTGCTGAGCATTGAAAAACTGGAAAGATTACCATTGACAGTTTCTGAGAAACCTGTTGTTGAATGGATAATACATGGCACCATCACAATACCAGTGACGATTTTCCAATTTCAGTATTGTCTACAACGTATACCAGCAGGCCTGTATGACAGGTTGGGTAAAGGATACATGAAGTCAACCTGGAATATACCATACACACACAAATGTTGGAGTGGGGGAAACTAGGTATTTCTTAGTACAAAAAAATTGTAAAAACTCACTAAGGGGTACACTTTTATGTGTAGGTATTAATTTACATGGAGCCTGCGAAGGTTCTTTAAATAACCTTTCTTGCCACTTGCACGGTACTCCAGCGGCCGTGATAGACCCGATTTGCAGGTAGCTTTCCAATGGGAGCTGCGTTATGCTCAACGATCACAGCTGTTGTGGCATGTTGCCAGGAAAAGCCTATCTGGTTAGTGTGTCGGCCAGGGTCCAAGTTCTAGTGCATGCGGCGAGCGCGAGACACAAACACGAGGATACAACATTGTTGTATGCAAGTATTATATCCAAAAAGTAATACAGACAGGGAGACGGCGTTATAGCCTTTACTGAATATCTCTTCTATACAAATTGAAACTTTAAGCAGAATGAAAGCCATTCTTTTCCAAAAAACTGTGCCACTGACCTCGTCTAGAGAAACGTATGATCTGCAAGTACATGACTTATTATCAACAAACTGCCCAGTACATTTCGCAGAAATGTTAGGTCAAATCTTAAACATGTCTGATACCAGTGGCAAATCACATGTATTTAAGACGATCTTTTCAGGACTGTTAACACCATTCAAAGCAGTCCTCTGCATTTTTCCAAATTTCGTGCACTCTGTGTTCAGTGGTCTGCCTCTACTTTTGGGACTCGTAGCAGGAATTCTATTTTTGTTTTTCCTGCTCCGATATGGCAAGTCCAGTCACTGACGATACCCAGATTACAATGGAACGGGCTCCCCTGTCCATGCGGTATCGTGACAGAATTACACAGATTTTTGGCTTGGCTCGTTTAAGAGATCTGAATACCACTTGGATCCTTTCATTCAGACCAATCTGGCAAGATTGCATCCTACCTGTTCTATGATGCCTGCTTTGCGGAGAAGAATGCGTGTTAGACATCTGTCTTACACTTCCATCAGCACTGCCAACGGATGTTGACGCATTGCTAGATCCGGAAACGACTCATGCATCGTGTTGCCCCCAACGGCTGCCAATCCTGATGGTGGCATTCATTGAGATCTCACCAGCGAATCCAGCTATTGGTGAGGTACGTGGAACAACAGGCACACAGGTACCATCTACATCGAACATTGCTAATGCAAATGACGCTGACGATGATGCTTCACATCTATGCACATTTGATCTACTTGATGAAGTAGTTCCACTTTCACCAACTGTGGTAGATGGTTTCTTTGGCAGCGTAGATGATTTGAAGTTTTCTCCCGACACCGAGAAGAACTTCTGAAAGTGTACACAGCGTTCCATGAACTTTGAAGTTCGGCCTTCGGTTTTTCAAAACAAACCCTCTAAGTTGGGAACTGTATGTTTCGGCAAATCTACATTTGAATTTTTTTCTTCCTTTTTTAGAATATAACTTTTTCCCTTGGCACAAAGTAATCTGCTTAAAGTAGAACTATTCTTAGAGAACAAGAAATTCATTTGATACTTCCTATAGACAAATATTTGGCATTATCTCATGAAAACGATAACAGTTTATATATTCTGCTATGGAATGGTCTCGACCTTTTTTCTTCTGTAAATTTAGAGCCATTTTCATAACTGGCATTTAATGTTTCATTTAGATAGCATTTTTTAATAACAGCTATTGCTTGTAAAATGCGTGCAAGACAAATACTCATGAATGTGTATAAACCATGTTTAATGCATTTCATGTATTTTGGGTGGGATTATGAACACATGCTTTAGTTATGTTTTTTATGCTTATAGATTTAGTAATATTAGACATAATACGTGGAGTGGGTGTTGTATAGCGTTTTAGGACCCTAGTGTAATTTTCCCGATTCATGCCCTTATATAGGTATAAAATATTGTATCCTTATATAGGCATAGAAATCATAACCATATTAAGACATAGCTCAAGTAGTTCTAATACGGCTTGGCTACTTCCACTAGTTCCGAAAATCTACAACGATTTCTTTGAAAAACCCGCCTTCAGCAGTCAGGGACTTCCCCCTGCATGAATATTAATTTATCTAAGAACTCATGGAGTTTTCAGAGAATTAAGTCCCTAATTACGTTATTATGTCCAATCTTACGTCAAACTCGGCACCTTCAAGGTATAACTATGCCCACACTTGTCCAAATAAACATGCGGTGGTTTGGAGCAGTTCGTCTATCTACTTGCCCGACGCGCCCTGCTGCAGCAAGTGCCGAAGGAAGCCGACCCTCGAGCTGTCGCACTGAGAGACGCTGTACTTTCTCCTGCCGAGAAATCCAGCTCCAGTGTTTCCAGGCTACCCTTGCGGGTTGCTGGGAAATAGAGTCCTGAGAGAAAGATACAAGACCTCCTTCATTCTAAACCAAGGTACGGAGCTGATTAGACCCTAAAAGAATTATTGGAATAGATGTGGTTCTCGAAAATCCGGACCCTGGTGTTTTCCCGATATCGAGGTCCAATACCCGTGTCACAAAACCTCAACGCACCAAGACGATTTTGGTATCTATGAACCGATAATAATTAGGACATCATTCCTATGTATTTGCGTCACAATCGAGGGTTGCCAACACCCCAAAATCGTAGTTTCCGTCCCCATCCCTTAAACTCCATTTTGTGAACGGCATTCATCTTGCATCTTGCCCTCATGTTAAGTCAATTAAAGGTCGAGCTTGATCAAGAGGGACACGTCCACTTCCGTGACTTCCCCCTGACCTGTCCCAACTGACTCCATTGCCTTCGGCCAAACCTGTTTGGGCAGCTCCTCGCCCAGTGGCCGAATACGATAGCATCAATACATAACATTCCACAAACCATTCACGACATACAGACCATGCTTTCTGCAAACATGCACCTGTCCACATTCCTTGTTTATGGCCAGTTTTATGACTGGGTTGTACCTTTCTTTATTAAGGTTTCATCGATATCTGATGGGAGTTCCAGGCCTAACTGGGTAATCTATCAACAAACTGGACATCTAAAATATAGGCTTGCTTACATGACTCCGCTCTTTGTATTATTGTAGAAATATGTGTATAGCCATATCATAAACTCAGGAATTCTTGCTTGCAGCTATTATTTTTGTATATAAGGAGACGGCTGGTTCTGTAAAAACGAACAGTCTCCCGAGAACCTACACTCCGTGTGGTGTACTTCTGGGACACGTGTTACTTGGTAGCTACCAATAAAACTTGATCTTTGACGGTAACTAGAAGACTCCGTGTTTCTGTGGTCCGGAACAAGGGAGAACTCCGAGGTCCTCGGGTGCTACCCCCTGGCACCACCGGGTTCCTAAAAACCCGGCACCTCAGTTGGCGCCCAACTCGGGGCGATATCAAGCGGTGACGGTCCAAGCCAGATGTTCGTGAGGAGCTTCGTGTGAAAATTCCGGAGGACGGCCAGCCACTTCAGCGACCCCTGTATGTCGACGTGGTTCCGAAGGTCTTTGCTGCGAGGTTCCCCGCGTCCTGACGGCTACGAAGGACTGCTGCCCTGACTATCGCCTTGTTTTGGACCCAGTGATCCTTGGTAAAGCGAAACGATAGACGAGTCTTCTAGCGACGTCACAGATCTTCAAATACTTCAGTTAAGTATAAGTGGAGCGTCTCCCAGTCCTTAGTTTGTCCTTAGTTTTTGGTATCCTTGAGATACGCTTTGATTTGGTACTTGCAAGCCCCAAAGCCGAAGGACTTGTGTTTTCACGAGAAATATCGTAATTGATAATCCTTTGAAGTTTGAAGCTAGACTAGTGAGCAAAGATGCCTGGTTTTAGCAGACTTGGAAACTTGTTTTGTCTTGGTTGTAGTAAGGACTCCCGATTAGAGGAATCTTGTCCGGTTCCTCCAATTGGAACTCCAACGTATGAGCTCTATGTAAAGCACGGCGTAGGTCCTATAACATATAACGAAGTATGGATAAAATACACCCGCAAGGATGGTGTTTTAAAATGGCCCCAATACGGTAGTTTTGACTCAGAAGTTTTAGATAACCTAGAGGTCAAACTATTCAAGAAGAAAGCCCGACCGGCGATGTTTGACTCTTTCCGCTTATGGCGTAAAGAGGCCAAACAGAAGGAAATTAAATTAGAAAAAAAGAATAAGAGGGAAAGAGGTATTTCAGTAATGCAAGCCGCGATAAAATTTAAAGACAACGAAGAGGATCAAATAAGTGAGCAGTTGCACAGGCAACATAAAATGGCAATAGATAAATGCTATCCCGTTTTGCCATCTCTTCAGCGAGAGACAGTAAAAGAGCGTGAGAAAGATCCATTAATGGCTCATTTGCTAAGTTCGCCACCACCCTATGCACAAAATGCCACAGCACCTCCGCAACCTTTAGTTGCACCTCTGGTAGCTGTTATACAGGCTCCTTTACCGCACTCACCGGCTACTGTCCAGCTGGCTCCTGTTTCTCTGGCGCAGCCTCTTCAAGGCTCACCGATCACATCTACTTCTCCTACTGTTCCTTCTAAAATTTCGCCTAGCACATCTTCTAGTCTCTCTGATACTCGTTCTACGAACATTTCTGTTTCTACTTTGCGTGACTCTGTTCTACCACCAGTTATTCCCCCACTTTCACCTTCCGTCTGGCATAAAATGACCAGCATTGTTACTAACCTTCCTTCACCACTTTTTCGGTCGCCTAAAACGACCCCTAACACGGAACGAAGACAATTACGAAGCCAAATGCCCGATTATCAGGAAAGGGAATCATTGAATAAGTTAGCATGAAATTGGGCTATGGACACAGCAAGATATGATGTAGAGTCTGTCATGAACGTTTTCCATCAATGGGATGAACCAACGCAAAGATACGTCTTTGAGCAGATGTGTGTTTTTCTGTGTGAGGATTTGGTAGATAATGGTCAGAAGACCAACCAGCAAGAGTTGTGTAGTGTACGATTTAAATTTGGGGAGGGTATGATAGTTGGTCCCGACGTTGAAAAAGCAGTTGAGATATTATTATCACATAGAAGTACGGGTGGTAATTCTGGGTCACCCTCTGACAGTGGTACATCCAGCAGGAAAAGAGCGAGACAGTACCCCATGAGAGAGGTTCCTCCGGTCTGGAGGGAAGGTGACGCAACTGCAGTTCCACCGGTTCTGCCTCATTTCCAGCGTGTATGGGTACATGTCCCCTGGAAAAGATCAGAAGTTTTAGCACTAAAGCAGACGCTACCCGATCCCCGTAAAAACCCGACTGGGTATTATAAGGAGTTATCCCAAACTGCCAGCTCATGTATAATGAATTTAGCGGATATAGACATGTTGTTTGGGAACGTTGTTCCACATCCTTTATGGAGTAAGATACGTCATACAGATCATGACCAAGAATTAGGTGACTCGTGGGCGAACATTGCGACTACAGATGCTAGACAAGTCGGTGGTTTCAAGCCTGAGCCGTTAATAGCTGAACTTCCCGGTAGAATTATTGCGTACATGAAGACAATTATGCCTGAAGTACGCGTAAACTGGGACAAGCTATCAGCGTGCAAGCAGAAGAAAGACGAGAATGTGTCTGACTTTTTCACGAGATTTGAGGAAACTTTCACTGACCATAGTGGTCAGGATATGGCTACCGAGGGTGGCCAAAGATTGTTTGTAGACAAATTTGTACACAATCTGCTTCCCGAACTATGTGCTAAGCTAAAAGATTCAGAGAGTGCTTGGGCTGCCTCTACGTCAGCGCAGATTCTAGCAAAAGCTCAGTACTACGAAAACAGGCGCAAAGACGAGCTAGACAAGGCAGACAAAAAGACGAAAGATTTGAAAACTAAAGTTCTTCTCCAACAGGCCTATCCGCCTCGTATGGCTAGCCAGCCCAATTATCAACAGAATAAGCAGTATTGTAGAGACGCGCAGGGAAACGAGTCTTCCCACCAGCGTGTTCCGTATGGCCCGAATCAATGTGCGTATTGCAAGGAAGAGGGTCATTTTAGGAGTAATTGTCCGGCTCTTGCGCGACGCTTAAACGGTGTTTCAGGTGTAAGAGGGAGAGGTGTTCAACACGCCCCCAGAGGTAGGGGCCGTGGAAATTTCTCCCAGAACACAGTTTCTTTTCCGCCTCAGAATTCCATGAATAGCTTTGACCAACAGAATAACGCATCGTCTAGGTCAGCTCAGTACTATGCTGACGACTATTACACCGAACACGACAATGAGGGTAACGATTGCTAGGACAGCCATGGACAAAGAGAGGGAGTTGTTTCAGTTCCAGTAGACCAGGATGGACCTTATGTCGAGGTAATTACCTCAGGAGTGTCAGAGCCATTTCTGCTGGATACTGGTGCTACGAAAAGTTCTATTATGCACTCAAAACTTCCTGGCGCACCTTTGTCTGGCGAAATGAATATCTCAGTAGGCTTCTCTGGCGCCCCTGTTAGGAACCCGATCTCTAGTCCTATACCCCTTTCTGTTGGCCCCTGTGAATTAGAAGCACCCCTCATTCTTACAACAGGTTGCGGTGAAAATTTGTTAGGATTGGATTTGCTAAAAAGGTTGTATGCGACTTTGTACTGTTCTCCCTCGGGAGTACAACTTACCTTGGGGAAAAAAGTCATTTCTCCAATGTATTTGTCGAAAGAAGGTATTCCAACCGAATTGTCATCACTTCCTGATATACTGTGGGTTAATGGTTCCAATGACGTAGGTCGTTTGGAGATAGCACCGTATGTCATAACTTTGAAAGCCAACGTCGGATTGCCACGTATTCCCCAATACAAAATATCTAACGAATGCGAGAAGGCGTTGTTAACGATCATTTATGATTTGATCGATAAAGATGTTATTGAAGAAACAACAGGGAACGTTTGTAACAGTCCAGTTTTACCGGTCTTAAAACGTACTGATCCTTCACAGCCCCCTGTGTATAGGTTTGTGATTGACCTCAGAGAGGTAAATAAGGTAGTTATCCCACAGTTTCCAGTTGTCCCCGACATTACTGCTTTATTGACAATGGTTCCAGCTTCAGCAGACTGGTTCTCGGTGATCGACCTGAAGAACGCTTTCTTCAGCATCCCGATCGCCGAAGACAGTAGAGACCTTTTCGGCTTCAATTTAGGAGGACGAAGCTTCTGCTTCAAATGCGCTCCTCAAGGCTACTGCGAAAGCCCATCTATATTCAGTCAGGCACTGAAAACACAACTAGACACAATTGTGCTGCCAGATGGGTCAACTTTGATCCAGTACGTAGACGATCTACTGATCGCCGCAGACACTGAGGAGATTTGCAAACAAGCCACGTTGTTACTATTGCGTCACTTATGTGACATGAAGCACAAAGTCTCTCTTTCAAAGCTGCAATTTTGCCGACAAGAAGTAACCTAACTAGGTCACATCTTATCGAAGGAGGGAAGGAGACTGACACCAGAAAGAATACAGGCAATTACCGAACTAAGTGCCCCAAGGACACAGAGAGAGGTTTGAGCCTTCTTGGGCATTACATCGTACTGTAGACAATGGATACCGAATTTCTCACTACTAGCCAAGCCCTTGCTGGCACTACTCCGCAAAGACACGCCTAATCCTATGCCTTGGTCTGAAGATTGTCAGATGAGTTTCCACGAGTTGCGCGATGCATTGTGTTCAGCCCCTGTGTTGGGAAACCCCAACTACAGTAAGCCTTTTACATTGTATGTCCACGAAAAGGAAGGGTGTGCATTATCAGTCTTAACGCAACACTTTGGGGACAAACAGCGCCCATGCGCGTATTTTTCGCAACTCTGGATCCAGTGGCTAAGGCACTGCCAAGTTGTCTAAGAGCAACCGCCGCAGCAGCTGTCTGCATTCGACAGTCTGCTGGATTAGTCATGAATAACACTCTGATCGTTATGGTTCCGCATGCAGTTGACATTTTGCTAAATAGGACCAAGACACAACATCTTTCTAGCGCTCGACTATCCAGTTACGAACTTACCCTGCTAGCAAGTCACATCCACATAAAGAGGTGTGATACACTCAACCCCGCTACGTTATTACCCATCCCGACAGAGACAGACAAGATTGACAAACACGACTGCTGTTTCAGGACAGAAAAAGAGACAAAAGGGAGAGTAGACTTACAGGACACTCCCCTTCCCGAATGCAATGATACTTTATGGGTTGATGGTTCATGTTTCAAGTTGCCGAATGGCGATACGACCACAGCATACGCCGTAACGACATTACACACCATTGTAGAGACTGCACGCATTTCCCACAATTCTGCATAAGCTGCAGAGCTGATTGCGCTTACTAGAGCATGTGTGTTGGCGAAAGGAAAGCGAGTGAATGTGTACACTGACAGCCAATATGCCTTTGGTGTGGCTCACAGTTTTGGGAGATTGTGGCGTGAACGTGGGTTCCTTACGTCCCATGGTACGAAGATACAACATGGCCAGCTAGTTAATGAGCTCCTTGAGTCACTCACCTTGCCCCTACAAGTCGCCATTATAAAATGCAGTGCACACAAAAAGATTCAGGATGATGTTGGCCGCGGAAATGCATTGGCAGATGAGGTTGCGAAAGAAACTGCAAGGAACACAATGAGTCGGATGTATGTTATGGGTCCCGCTAGATGGACTACTGACGTGGGAATGTGTGAGGACACCATTGAAAGCGTAAAATCGATACAAGCCGAAGCAACTGAGAACGAGGTGAATGAATGGAGAGAAAGCACAGGTAGATTGGATGCGAATGGTTGTTGGGTCGAACTATCAGAACACCAGCGATGGCTATTACCTAATGCATACGTACTTGCAGTAGTAACGATGGCTCACGGAATTGCACACATCAGTTCGAAAGGAATCTGTAAACTATTGGCCCCAGTATGGCAGAATAGCAATATCCCAACATATGCAAAGAATGTGGTTAAAAAGTGTATGGTGTGTTTGAAGTACAATCCCGGTAGGGGAACCCCAACTCCAGCTGGTCATTTTGCGCCTCCAACGTACCCGTTCGAGGTTTTACAGCTCGACTTCATCCACATGGAGAGGTGCAACAACCTAAAGTATGTGCTCGTTGTTGTCTGCGCCTTTTCAAGGTGGGTGGAAGCGTACCCCCTTAAGGACAATACCGCTTTATCAACTGCCAAAGCACTCGTCAAAGAGTTCTTTCCGAGGTTCGGAATGCCTAGAATTGTCTGGAGTGATAACGGAAGTGAATTCGTAGGATGCGTGATGAAGAGAGTGTGTGAGTGTTTAGGCATCCACCAAAAATTCCACGCTGCAAATCACCCCCAATCAGCTGGATTAGTAGAGTGCTACAATGGCACTCTAAAACTCAAACTAGCCAAGATCCAAGCCAGTACAGGTCTTAAATGGCCTGACGCCCTGCCTCTAGCGCTTTTGTCAACCAGAATGACTGTGCATTCCAGATTAGGACTTAGCCCCCATGAGATCGTGTTTGGCCGCCCAGCCAACGTCTGGGGCGTGCCAAGACCCAAGAAACTAAGTGAGATAGAACACCCCGTACTACTTGACTATTTGTGCGAATTGACAACTAAATTGCGTGTTTTACACCAACAGGTTCACAGTTCCTCTCCACCAGCCTCTGACGATCCAGGTCACCTCATCGAGCCCGGTTCGTGGATTTTGGTGCGGAATTTCCAGCGCACCAACAACGGACAGCCGAGGTGGACCGGACCGCACCTAGTGCTGCTTTCAACGAGATCTGCTGTTCGGGTGGAAGGCAAGAAGAATTGGGTACGTGGGACCCACTGCAAACGGGTCCCTCTACCCCTTCCATACGACCGGTGGGTCAACAAAGGACTTGCCGACTCCGAGACCGAATCCGTACCTCGCTTCATCCCTTTCAGCGATGCACGTTTGAAAGAAACTAGTACTGAAAAGGAGAGTGATCATATTTTACAAGGACTTGTGTCACCGTCTATGCAATTGGACACTACCGAACCTGAGACGCTGTTTGAAGACCACACCATACCTGGGAAACGACGACACGACCTGTGGTCTAAACAAAGAGACTAATAAACGATTGACCTAATGTGATTTCCTTTTTCCCCTAAGAACTATTTTTTGATTTTTCAGCTCTCTCGTCCCAGGGGAACTAGCTCATTTTTGATTTTTCGAACCGCCATCCGGTTCTGCTGCTAGGGTCGCGGTTGAAGTCTGGGGAGTGCAACTGGGAAGTTCTAGGTCCACGGTTCTGATTGGTCCACGGGAGTTACCCCGGACTGAGCAGAGCGCGCTCCCTGGGAGAATCAATCAACCACCGCGGGCAGCAACTAGAGGATGGAGTTTCCAAGGGTAGAGAGACCTATCAGACTCACGAACTTCGGAAAACAGTTATGCACAATACTGTCCAAAAGAAGATTCCTGATGCTATGTGTTTTAGTGTCAAAGTATGTTTATTGAGTTTTGAAACAGAAGAAACAGGCATGGCATGGCAATAGACAATCAGCAGGCAAGGAAGGCAAGCGAGACAGACAAACACGTCTTCTCTTAGAAGCATTAAGTAAGCGGGGTGAACATGCCCAGATGGCGAGGCGCTGCCCGGGGATCGAGAAGAGCCCCTAAGTGGAGCAGTAATCAAAAAGGCCAGCCTTAAAAAACACAAAAACCCCGCCCCCCCCCCAACATCCAACTCAAACACCCTCCCCCCGCCCCCACCAGTACGCCAGTCTTCCGTAGTGATCGTATGCGTTATAGTCAGTCCAAGTGTATCAGGGTGCCTGCGGTCGCTCGCGGTCCACCATGCACTCCGTAAGGCGTAGGATGCGAAGGTACTTTGGGCAAGTGATTTCATGGAATTCCCTGGAGAGTAACGTCAGGAGCGGTTGCCAAGTGGTTCGGAATGAGTCAGGCGTGTGTGTGAGCGTGGCCTGAATCCGCTCCATGCCTAACGTGAACCACAACTTATGCAGCCAGCCTGTGTGGGTGGGAGAGGTGGTGGAGCCCCAGAGCGACAGGATGTGTTGGGACGCCGCCTGCATAGCGATGCCCATCTGTTTGCCGCGAGCTGATCTCAAGGGGAACATAAGCGCATTAGGGAGCCCTAGGATTGTGTAAGCTGGGAAGCGTGGGATTTCAGTGTCGAATGTGGAATCAATGTCGTCCAAGACGACCTTCCAATATTCCTGCAGGGCGGGACATTCCCATAGGAGGTGAGTCAGCGTGCCCCGGCCGCCACAGCCCCTCCAACACAGCGCACTTCGGGTAGGGTTACCCTGGTTGAGTCTCGCTGGGGTTAAGTGCCAATAGATCGCCAGTTTTATCGCCGATTCCCTAGCTTTGGTATTGCGGGTGGTGTGGGCGGCTCTATAGTGTATGTGGTTCCATTCTAATGAGGAAAGAGTTCTCCCGAGTTCGGTTTCCCATCGTCGCTGGCCAGCAGTTTTAGCAGGGTCGGCAGCAGGGGTGAGCATCCGATAAAGGTCTGAGATAAGATGTTTATCTGAGTCTTTGGACACAAGCCATCGTTCGAACGGTGTCATTTGCCGGCCGACCAAGGGGGCAACTTCCGGGTGCAAGAGCCAGTGGCGAATTTGGAAATATTGAAACATGTGTGGTTTATCCACCCCGTAGGCTTGCGAGACGTCAGCGAGAGAGAGAAAACCCTCCAGATCAAAGAGGTGGCCGGCCGATCGGCAAGGCGTATCGCGCCATTGCAGGAAAGCTCGAGCGTCCGTGCCAGGTGGGAATGCGGGATTATCAAAGAGAGGGGTAAGTGGAGACGGGAAGGTCGTGAGGCCCCGTTTGACCGCCACCATGTCCCAGGTTGCCATAGTGGTCCGAGTAATAGGGGAGCGGAGGAGATAGCGCGGTCTGTGCTGGCGAGCAAGAAATGGTACCTTCCACAAAGAGGTCTGAGCCATTGCCCTATCCTGAAAAAGCCATCTCTTCTCTGACTCGGGTCGGTACCATTCTACCAGGTATCGAATTTGCGAGGCCTGGAAATATTGCAATAGATTCGGGATCCCAAGGCCGCCCTCGTCCACGGTCCTGTGCGCAACTCGTCTATGTAGTCTGGCGCGTTTCTTCTCCCACACAAACTGGTGAATGTCGTGTTGGAGGTCAGCTAGCATTCCCGGAGGCGGGGATATCGGGAGGGTCTGAAAAATGTACAATATCTTGGGCAGGACCGACATCTTCACCGCCGCGATCCTGCCAAGCAGGGAGAGGGGTTGCTTCGACCAGCGCGCGAAGTCGGCCCGGATCTGGGATGTTAAAGAAGAATAGTTATGATTGACCGTCGAGATCGTGGAAGAGGTCAGGGTGATCCCCAGGTACGGAAGCCGAGCAGTGGACCGTAATTTGCAGCCGAAGGTAGGCGGCGGGCTGTTGGGAAGGGCATGGCGTCCCAGGGGCAGGATCAAGGATTTCCCCTAGTTAACTTTGAAACCGGACACCGCGCCGAATTGCTCCAGCTCCGCCAGGAACGCCGGTATGGAGCTGGACGGACGGTCCAATGCGGCGATTATGTCGTCCGCGTACAATCCCACCACGTGGGGTTCGTTGCCGAAAGACATCCCTGTAATGTGAGGGTTGTCCCGAATTTTTTGCGCCAAGGGTTCCGCGTACAGGGCGAATAGTAGGGGCGAGAGAGGGCATCCTTGGCGGGTACCCCTCTGTATCTCGAAGGGTTCTGATTTGAGGCCACCCAACCGGACACGGGCCAAGGGACGGTGATAGCAGCTCGCGATCCAGGCCTGAAACCGGTCGCCCAGGCGGTAGCGTCGCAGCACAGCCCGCAGGTAGGTCCAGTCGACACGGTCGAAGGCCTTCTCTGCATCGATGGCTAGTAGGGCAGAATCCGATACCTGAAAGTGAGCCTTGTCCACGAGATGCAGGAACCTTTTTGTGTTGTCGCTGCACTGGCGATTCGGGACAAAGCCCGATTGGTCCGGTTCGAGGATGCCCGGGAGGCATGGACCTAAACGAGCCGCAAGCACCCCCGTAAACAGCTTCAGATCCAGATTGAGCAGGGAGATGGGGCGGAACGCGGAGCAATGCGTCGGGGGTTTGCCCGGCTTAGGCAGGACCACGATATCAGCTGCCAGCATATCGGGTGGGATGGAACTCGGGCCTTCAAAGGAGTTAAACAGCCTGGCGAGGACAGGCGCCAGGACCTGGCCGAAGGACTTATAAAAGCCTGCCGAGAAGCCGTCAGGGCCCGGGGATTTAAGCGGGCGCAGGCGCGCAATAGCAGCGAGGATCTCGTCGGCACGGATAGGGGCATCTAGGGCTTCCGTGCTTGCCGGGCATAGCGGCGTGATATCAGCAGATTGCAGATATGTATCTATGTCTGCCGGTGACGCCCTGTCCGCGCTGTACAGAGAGGCGTAGAAGGACCGAAAGGCTGAAGCAATCTGTACGTCCTCCGTAACGGCGTCGCCGGCGTCGTCCAGTAGTGTCGTGATTTTGGAGCGTTGAAGCTTGGCTTTCAAGGCGCTGGCCAGAAGCCGGCCGGTACGGTTGCCCCCCACATAATATGTGTGGCGAAGGCGGAGAGCGGCAAATTCCGCTCGGTCGGTGTCGAGGCTGGCTAGTTGAGCCCGGGCGGCTTTAAGTTGGCGCCAAATTCTTGGGGCGGCTGTGCGCTCTCTCCAGCTCCGCGACCTTGTCGGAGAGGTCACCTCTCTTCTCTCTGCGAAGTTTAGCGTCCGCGGCCGATATGGCTATCAACTCCCCTCGGACGACAGCTTTCAAAGCCCCCCACAAAGACGACACCGATACATCAGGGGTGTCGTTGGTGGCCAAGTAATCTGATATGCATTTATGAAGCTGGTGGGCTACCGCCGGCTTCTGCAGGAGGGTTTCATTAAGCCTCCACGACCCCGGGGTGCGTGGCGACCTGGGCACGTTGAGTGACAATTCCAATGCCGCATGGTCGGAGAGGGCTGCCGGGACAATCGACGCTGTGGCGATGTGAGGAAGGAGGCCTGATGATCCTAGGAAGTGGTCTATGCGCGCGTAAGTGTGGTGTACGTGTGAGTAAAATGTGTACTGCGTTGTGAGGGGGTGTGTATGCCTCCAAAGGTCCGAGATGTCTCTATCATGCAGCCAGGTAACGCCTTTTTGCGAAAGTGCCCCGGTGTCCCCGTAGCGGCGCCCCGATCTATCCCTGTCGGTATCCATGACGAGGTTGATGTCCCCCCCCGAGTAGCATGTGGGTGTGAGGAGCTTGAAGCGCTTCAGAGATCGCGGAGATTAAGAAGGGCTCTTGACCTGTGTTGGGGGAGTAGATGGATCCTATTGTGTATGCAGTGTCGCCTATTAGGAAAGTGTGGGCTAGAAGGCGTCCTTTGATTTCCCCTACCTTGGCCCCCACCTTGCCCTTGAAGCGCCGAGATATGAGGATAGCCACCCCGGCTTTCTTAGATGGGAGAGAGGAGAAAAATTGCTGCGGGAAGGCGCGGGAGCGCAACCGATGCCAATCTTTAGCTAAGAGGTGGGTTTCCTGTAGTAAGCAGATGTCGGCTTCAGAGTTCTCCAAGTAAGAGATGATAGCTCTACGCTTTATCGGATTGTTAAGGCCCTTGACGTTAAGAGATAGGATTTTAATCGTATCAGGCATCACCACGGCACAAGGGAACAAGCTGGATTATGAGTGCAAGGCGCTGCGCAGCGACGTAAAACATAGGGAGCCCGTGGTGTGTGTAAAGGCCCCATGGCGTACTGGATCCCTCCCACAACTCCCTCCCTCCCTCGGCCACCCTAACCCCAACAGAGTGGACCCTCCCAACCCCCTCCAAGTATTGAACCCTTGTCCCCCAAACCCCCCTCCCCCTCCCAGAACAACCCCCCCAACAACAACTGGTAAAAGTCTCGGGCCTAGTCGTGCAGGGCACAGGTCCGCAGAAAGTCAAAGAAAGGGGTACCATGGCTGCAGCCCAATTGGCGGCTCCCCGGCCCAACCCCCAGTTAAGCTACGTGCGAGTGAAAGCGCACCCCCGACAAGGTCAAAGTTCTACTGATCGGGTGCTGTGTTATCCGCCACTTCCTGTACTGCAGCTTCACGTTCTTGGGCGACCGTGATTGGGTCCGGCTTTGGGATGGGTCTCGGCGTCCTCCTCCTGCGAACTGTCTGCCAGCCGTCTCTTGTAGGGCGAGATGGGTCCTCCTGTGACCGGGACGGAGAGGCGTCTCTGGAGTTGGAACCTTCCGGCATGGCTATCCCTAGGAGGGAGCAGGCGTCACGGAGTGATCTGAGTTGATGAAGGGAGCCGTTCCATTTGAAGATCAGGCGGAACGGGTGACCCCAGGAGTAGGGTATCTCGGCATCTCGCAGGAAGTTCGTCACGGGCCGGAAGGACTTACGCTTTTGTAAGGTGATGTTGGAGAGGTCCTGAAAGAGGGCTACAGGGTCTTCTCGAAATCTAATGGGCTGTGCTTTCCTGGCTTCTCTAAGGATGCGTTCCTTCAGAGGAAAGTCCGGGAGGAACGCCAGAATGTCCGGAGGTGGTGCAGGTGCTCTGCGTGCCATGCCTACCCTGTGAGCCCGGTCGATTCGGATTTCAAAGTCGCTCGGCTCACCCAGGATGTCCCTGAATAGGTCTTGGAGATAGCTGGTCACATTGTCTTTTTCAGCCTTCAACGGAACACCCCTGACCCGTATGTTATTCCGCCTGGAGCGGTTCTCCAAATCTTCAGAGTGCGACTGTAAATCCACCTGCTGATCCTGAAGTCGCAGGATTTCCTGCTGGAGTCTCTCCACCTCCCCGCTGCGGGACCGATCAGCGTCCTCCAGAGAGGCAACCCGCTCACCCAGACCATCAATGTCACGACGGAGTTCGCGCTGTTCCCCGGCAATGTCCTGTTTCAAAGTCTGGAAGTCCTCTCGCAATGTGTTGAAAAGGGAGGCCAGGAAGGCCTTCGTGATGGGAGCGGAGTCCTCGTCCGGTGTCTGAGGGCTCGTGGGGGGCCTCGGGGACGACTGTGGCTGGGTCTTATCTCCCTTCGCCGCTGCCTTATGCATGAGGTCCACAACATTCCGGCCACCTTTGCGAGTAGATTGTGTCATGATGTCCCAAGCGGGGTGAGGGGCTCGGCCAGCGGGCGTCGTCGGAGCCGCCGAGTGATCGCCCAGCCACCGAAGCGAGGCCAACCGTGAGGGTCAGCGGGTGATGCGGAGCCGGCCCTGGGTAATGCGAGAGGTCAAGCGCAGAGATGCAGCAGGGGGGTCCGCGGGCTGGTCCGGGGACCGCTGTCCGTCGCAAGGGAGTCGCAAGGGCGGCGCTCAGAGTGCGTAGTAGCCAGTGAGAGATTGATGGTAGGGGTAACCAGAATGTCCGGGTTAGGGCAATGCACTAAGCGGGGTTATATGTGGCCGGAGGAGGAGCAGTACGGGCCCAGGGGGAGCGTCTGGGCGTCAGGCAGGAGAACTGAGCCCCGGCATTAGCAAGAAGAGAGTCTCGTGAGGCTCGTGAGTTGGATGTCGCAGAGGGATCCACGGACTGCGCGGGGATCCCGGTGGATGGTGGGCAGCAGGCAGCCGGCAGGCAGCTGGAGCCAACGGCCCCTCCCAACAAGTCCGCGATGTCGACCACAGCAGCCGAGGGCCACTACACAGGAAATGCAGGGTCCGGGGGAGGGGAAGGCTGGCAGTCCAGGTCGCAGTGCGCAGCTCACCTTATATCTCCCGTCCAGAGGGTCACTGCAGCTGGGTGGTGTCTCACGCCGTCGGAGTGCTCCTCCACCGGTAGGCCAGGGGGCGGGGAGGCCGCAGGGCGCAGGCGGCGGGCCGATGTCTCCTCGTGTGATGACCGCAGCAGATGGCGCGGTGGATGGTGGGCCTTTCGGCCGTCCAGCAGGCCCACGCCTGGCAGCTAGTGGAAGGGCCCTGCGTCTCCGCCCGGTAGGCCCACGCCGGGACCTAAAGTGTTCTGAAGGCTGGTGCTGCCTCGTTGAGTGACCGCCGTGCGTGGCGCAATGGACTGCGACTCTTCCGGTCGCCCAGCAGGCCCACGCCGGGGCGAGGGAGGCCAGAGTCCTCGTAGGTTTCGGAGAGGCCGGGGGGGAGGGGTAGGCCGCAGCACAGGTGGGTCCCCCCCGCCGGAGGTCAGAGGTGCGAGGGGGGTCCGGAGATCCGTGGAGGGCAAGCGACCAAAGTCCCGCCCGGTTTGTAGCTCTGGGGGGGGCGGCGGGGTGAGCCTGTGTCACCGCCCTGTAGGCCCACGCCGGGGCCTAAATTTGTAGAGGGCCGTTCAAGGCCCCGAGAGGGTGCAGCCGCCGGAACTGGAGCGGCCTCTCCGGAGGCAGCCGATGAGGTGGGGGGGGCTGGTGAAGGTGCGCTGGGCCGGCAGCCCGTCTTCTGTGCAGGGCAAGTCCCCACAGGCCCTTCAAGAAAAGGCGCGGGTGGTCGCCTGAAGGCCCGCGCCGGGGCCTGGAGTCGGCGGTTGGCTGGCGGCTGGGCACAGGCCGTCCGGGGGCGGCCGGGATCACCAGCTGATCGGGCTCTCCGCCGTAGGTCGCCCAGGTCGCCTCTCTGTGCTCCGCCGCTCGTAGGTGTGGAGCTTCGGTCAGCGACCGCAGCCGCCGATGCGTGGGTGTGCGGCGGAAGGGCTCTAACCTTCGTCGCCGGCGCACCGGGTTTGGCAGCAACGGGAAAAGCGGGGTTCCAGCGGTCGCCGGCTCATGAAACTCGGCTAGTGGTCCCCCAAGGGAGTGAGGTCGGCGTGAGCCGAATTTGGGCAGGGGCACAAGGGGGTGGCAGCCAGGAAATCGTGCGTGAGGGACACCGGGCCGGGGAGCCTCGCAATCCGCGTCCTTTCAAGCCGCCATCTTGGCCACGCCCCCGATGCTATGTGTTTTAATGTTATGTAGCATACTTGTGTTTTTTACTGGTTATACTCTGTTCGTATTTAAAGTTAGCTTTTCAAATGACACCCAGCCACCATCTCCTCCCACTATTTCTCCACACTACTTTCACCCTCTACCTGAACACGAGTCTGCCCGAAGACTCGAATTTGTAAACAATTCTTTCATTCAGCTCCTACACCAACACCAGTCCGTAATGAACATATCAAACTGTTGGATATGCGGACTTATGTCACACACAACCGATAAGGGGATCCCATACTTCATTTTGCCATTCAGCTACTATGGTTCTCTGTGGGCTTTCCAGACCATGTTCCTATTCGCCCTAGAACCATACCCGACCCGTTCCACTGCGAGCGATTCCAATAACAAGGCACTAATTGCAGGGATAAGAAATATGAGTAGGGATATCGACACATATCTGACAATGCCCAAAGATGAACTCAGTCCCTACACCCGTTGGAACGTGAATAAACATGGGGTTTACCTGGTCAAGAGCCAGGCAGCAAAGAAATCCCGCCCAGTTTGGATAGTGCCCCACCGAGGTCACTTATGCTTACAGGGTATTGGTAGGGACCCCACAGCACAGTTAGGAAAGAGCATTTGCACGGAAACATATGTATTTACTTCCCGAACTTCCCCTATACTTTTGGCAGCCAAAGGCACGTATTTCGTTTGCCACGACCAAGCCTACACGTGGTTGCCCCCTGATTTCTCAGGTACATGTTTTATCTCATTTCTGCTGCCTCCCACCTACACGGCCAGAGCAGATTACCATCGGACAAGGACAGCTAGGGGTGTCGTGAGTAAAGACGACACCGCGGGTCAGGAATTCGCTGACTTCGCAAAGGGTTTTCTGCCATTTTGGGGGCCTATGGTGAACAGCAGAAATATTCGCCAGTTATCGAGGATAGTTGAATCCGCCGTGACTACGACGGCCGGAGCACTTGGCAATCTGACAACCGAGCTTCAGTTGGATCGACTTATGACCCTTCAGAACCGAATTGCCTTAGACATCATACTCGCCGATCGTGGTGGTGTGTGTAGAGTCATCCAATCCAGTTGTTGCATATTCATCCCTGATAACGCACCGACAGTATACCAGGCCATCTCCAAACTACACGAAATATCTGGTTCCCTTCACGTTGAGAAAGGGGACTGGTCCCTGCTGGGGTGGTTCTGGGAGCTGATCACTGCCTGGGGATGGAAAATTTTGATTTTCATTGGGATGACCTTGGCACTTCTGTTCATGTTTTGCCTATGTATACAGTGTGCTCCTGCACTATGTGGCCTCTGTGCTACCTCGTGTGTACGGAAGCCTGTGTCACAGAACGAGCTGAGTAACAGAATGATGCTACAGCAACATCTCCACAAATTTCTTCATACCGATTTGGACTCAGATTAGCATGAGTTATTGCCTTATATGAGGGCAAAAGGAGGGTCTGTGGTTCTCGAAAATCCGGACCCTGGTGTTTTCCCGATATCGAGGTCCAATACCCGTGTCACAAAACCTCAACGCACCAAGACGATTTTGGTATCTATGAACCGATAATAATTAGGACATCATTCCTATGTATTTGCGTCACAATCGAGGGTTGCCAACACCCCAAAATCGTAGTTTCCGTCCCCATCCCTTAAACTCCATTTTGTGAACGGCATCCATCTTGCATCTTGCCCTCATGTTAAGTCAATTAAAGGTCGAGCTTGATCAAGAGGGACACGTCCACCTTTCCGTGACTTCCCCCTGACCTGTCCCAACTGACTCCATTGCCTTCGGCCAAACCTGTTTGGGCAGCTCCTCGCCCAGTGGCCGAATACGATAGCATCAATACATAACATTCCACAAACCATTCACGACATACAGACCATGCTTTCTGCAAACATGCACCTGTCCACATTCCTTGTTTATGGCCAGTTTTATGACTGGGTTGTACCTTTCTTTATTAAGGTTTCGTCGATATCTGATGGGAGTTCCAGGCCTAACTGGGTAATCTATCAACAAACTGGACATCTAAAATATAGGCTTGCTTACATGACTCCGCTCTTTGTATTATTGTAGAAATATGTGTATAGCCATATCATAAACTCAGGAATTCTTGCTTGCAGCTATTATTTTTGTATATAAGGAGACGGCTGGTTCTGTAACAACGAACAGTCTCCCGAGAACCTACACTCCGTGTGGTGTACTTCTGGGACACGTGTTACTTGGTAGCTACCAATAAAACTTGATCTTTGACGGTAACTAGAAGACTCCGTGTTTCTGTGGTCCGGAACAAGGGAGAACTCAGAGGTCCTCGGGTGCTACCCCCTGGCACCACCGGGTTCCTAAAAACCCGGCACCTCATAGATTCTTGGCAAAGCATACTAAAACTAAGCTACACCTCACTTACTTCTTCCCTTGTACTAGACCTAGGTTAGGTACACCGGGGTAGGCGTATTTTAGAAGCACCAGTTGAGTACTTTTAGTCATTATTTATCACTGTATGTATTTTATGCATTTCAGGTATTTTTATGGCTTAGAAACCATATCATGCTTTTACAGTATTATTTTATAATACTCTCCGTACTGTATGCTTTGTACTTTACCGCAAGTATTACGATTGCAGCAGTTCATTTCTTATGCTTGAGAAAGAAGACTGTTCAATAAATACCTTTTATTGAAAACGCCCGTCTCTCTATTTCTCTGCACCTACTCTAGAGATATATTTCTTATTCTTGGGAAACAAAGTTGTCATGTTTATGCGGTTATCAGAAACGAATCCCTTCTTGTTCATTCGAGAAAGTTTCTAGTGACCTCTGAGCTAGCTGGCACACACACAATTAAGTTAAGTATATTCGGTAGAGGCCTAGTCGACTTCAGTCCTACGTCAAAACTACAGGATACACTATTCCAATGCGCAGAGCCTATTCGGAATATAGGAACTACACTACAGCACAAGACAGGTTGGGGCAGGGTCTCGGAGGGTAGGGGACACCCCTGTGCACACACATCCCAGCTCTGGCTTTCTTCCCTGTGTGTAGTGGCAGCAGCACTGCCCCCACTCGATTCCTCCAGTGGCGAGTGTAGCGCTTGCAAAATGGCGGCCGTGCCTCATGTTGCTGGCAGCCCGCGAGTCCGTTCGGTGGCGCGCTCCCGCAGCCGCCGGCTGTTTGCACTGCGCGTGTGTGTGCTGGGGTGGCAAGTTCGGAGAAGTGAAAACCGATATTATGGGGCGATTTTCACCCCATCCCAAAGGCACAGCTATTCTGAGTGCATCTTGCCTTCTCAGTTCAAACCTCGTTTCAATCTTTTTCTTCTGCGTAAACATCCATTTACTCATTCTTTACTTTTTAATCCACTTAATTCTGCATGCTTAGAGTAATGCCATTTCTCAAAAGTTTCTCATGTTTTTGATGTGCCCATCCAGACCTCTCTTCAAAAACACGTACTGACGCATATATTTATCCAGAAGCAGTGTTTATTAAAATCCCAATGCATTTCGGGCTGCTGGGGCCCTTCGTCAGGGGTCACTACAATGAACAATAGAACACATATGTATTATTTAATTTCACCAATGTGTAAATTAAATGTCATCTGTACAAACATTTGATTAAAAATACATCTCACTCTTCCTCTCCCTAATATCTGCCATATAACTAAATAATCACATATTTTACTCAGTGTGTAATCAGGAAACCTCTAGCAACTCTTATTTTAAATCCAGAGCTTGTGCTGTAAACTCCTCCCATTTCATTGTGCTGCTAATTAGCCACCCGGTTTCACTTGCTGATCACACTACGAACTTAAACACTTAGTACTACATTACCCACAATGCAATAAATATACTCAGAAAATCACCACCATGAAGCTGCGCAAATGTAGCCAAAAATCTTATGCGACATTGTGAATTGTCCATCTTAATCAAATAAAGCATTAATAATGTTTACAGCACAAGCTCTGGATTTAAATTGGAGGGAGGTTAGGGATGGGAAACACTTCCTTTTGTCAGAAAGATGAGGACGGACCGGTTTATGAGCAGGTACGTGAGGTGAAAAAAGCGAGGGAAAGCACAATTCGTGACCGTGTGGGTAAATTAAATGTTGCAGGTTTGTGATTAGAACTGAGAAGAATGATGCGCAAGGTTTGAGTTGTGCAAGGGGAACAGAGAGATGTTTAAATAATAATGGTGGACAGGATCCGGTTTGGCGAATGTGTAGAGTTATGTAGCTGAAAGCTGGGTAAAGGGAAGGGTTGTTTCACAAGTAGAGGGTTCGATTTTGGAGGAATTTAATTAAACAAATGGTTAAATATGACGTTGGCAAAGGGTGCTTATTTTAAAATAAGAGTTGCTAGAGGTTTCCTGATTACACACTGAGTAAAATATGTGATTATTTAGTTATATGGCAGATATTAGGGAGAGGAAGAGTGAGATGTATTTTTAATCAAATGTTTGTACAGATGACATTTAATTTACACATTGGTGAAATTAAATAATACATATGTGTTCTATTGTTCATTGTAGTGACCCCTGACGAAGGGCCCCAGCAGCCCGAAATGCATTGGGATTTTAATAAACACTGCTTCTGGATAAATATATGCGTCAGTACGTGTTTTTGAAGAGAGGTCTGGATGGGCACATCAAAAACATGAGAAACTTTTGAGAAATGGCATTACTCTAAGCATGCAGAATTAAGTGGATTAAAAAGTAAAGAATGAGTAAATGGATGTTTACGCAGAAGAAAAAGATTGAAACGAGGTTTGAACTGAGAAGGCAAGATGCACTCAGAATAGCTGTGCCTTTGGGATGGGGTGAAAATCGCCCCATAATATCGGTTTTCAATTCTTCAGTGTCATCGGGCATGGCACTTTTCCAAGGAGCACGCAACACTAATTAATATGGATGAACTTGGACTTTTGAAAACAAAGGTGTGCATTCCCTACCCCTTTAAAGTTCGGAGAAGTGACAGGAAGAAGCAGAGCCGGGATTTCCTGGGCATCGAGGAAGGGGTTACAGTAGCTCGTAATTGCACGCTTTCCGATTCATGCCGAATCCATTCCCAATTCTTGAACGCTTGCACAAGTCCAAGCGCGCGCACGCCTCCGCTGCACTCGGGGGATGGGATACGTCATTAAAGTCAGACAGTGTTCGTGACGCTTCTAGTGTGCCCATGTGTTGGCATTCGGCGGTAGGGTAGTAGCATTCTAGTAGTCAGTACCCAAGCCAGCTGGCGAAACTAAACTTTTAGGATGTGTCTGTTGCATGGCCCAGAGAATGTGCGAATTCGCCAGGGAGTCTACAGAGAACGAGGTTTGCAATGGTTTCCAGACGCATCACTCTGAAGTGTACATTTTCACTATAGCATTATCATCGATATACTTATACTTATGCAAGGTAACTGTTGATAGCGCAAATATGTCATAACCACTTAAGATCACACTGTTACCGATTTAGACACAAAAACCTGAATGGGCAAATTTCACTAGACGAACAAAGTGATGCACCTTACCTGCCAAAGGACAGGGTGCCACTGTGTATCATATGGCTTCATCTCCCTTCATAGGGTAACCAGAATTTTAAAGCCAACAAGCATTTGCAATGCAATAGGTCTCGCACTGGCGAGAGTTTAAGCTATTGGCATTGTAAACGACAAAGCCTTTTATTTAGGTTTTAAAAACCAACACGTAAATAAAAGGCATTGCCATATACAATGACAATAGCTCAAACTTTCACAACTGTGAGACCTATTGCATTGCAAATGCTTGTTCCTCTTCTTTTATTCTTTGTTGTATCTTTTCTTTCCTTTATGCATTTACAAGACCTATACGCTGTTAATATTACTAGCGCTACTATCAGTATTGAAAGTATTGGCATTATTATTTTCCCTAATAAGCTACTTCCAAAAGTAGAAAACCACTTACTAACGGCAGAGTTACTATTACAAAGTTTCTCCCAAACACCGTCAACCTCCAGTTGTGTTAAATCATTATGTAATTTGGTAATATTTCTAGTATATATCCTTCTATCCCTTTATTTTTATCTGGGATATAAGTACAGCAGTGTTGAATTTTCAACATGCCACAGACTCCACCCTCTTTTGCCAAAAGGATATCAAGGGCAAGTCGATTTTGCAAAACCATTGATCTGAATCCCACCCTTTCGGTATCAATCATCAAGAAACCACCAGCAGTATCTGTTGCTAAACGGTCGACCACTGTGGACAATTTTGGAATTTTGTGTGAATTTAAAACAACTCCAACTGAGGGTATCAGTGCACCAAATATATCACCAACTATTTCTGAAAAACTTGCTCTCTTTCTATGTATTAGCCCTTGTTTTATTTCATTTACACTATTATCCTCACGTTGTAAATGGTACATTTTGAGAAAAACAATCCCAAAATAGCAGCTCCAGTACCAATGTGCATTTAACCTATAATAGACTTTCTTGCCACACACATAAAATATCCCAGGGAAAACAGGAGCCGTTCCATCTTTAATTCCCATTCTCCTGTAATATGGAAAGTATGCTCACATTCACTATGTCAGGTTCAGGGTGTATCCAGACAGAAGTCCAATACCTCAGGAGCGAAGCTGATGCCTCAACCTTCCCTAGGATTGCCTCCACCACTGTGTCCAAGGGACTATGAAGGGAGAACAGGCAACCCCAGAAAAGGAAGAGACCAAGTCAGTGGTCTATCCGCTGAAGGGGTTGTCAGGTAGGAGGGGCGGCTATAGCTGCAGTGGAAACAAGAAAAAGAACAGCACAATGTTACTCTACTAATGTGTATGTACCCAGTAGCTTTCCCGCTAGAAATACTAAGGTGTGTGTGATGTCCCACACTTACCCGTAACATCAATGCAGCAGGACTTTAGTAACGGTGACCCAATAGTAGCGACTTGGTCTCTAACAGAAAACAGGTTCCAATAGTTCCAACGAAGAAAGAACAAACACCACTCAATATCCGGTGGTTTGGAGCAATAACAAAAAAAAATGATTTCCAAAAGAATGTAATGTAAATGTAATGTAAGGGACACTTTTATAGCGCACCTATCACTCCAAGGAGTATCTTGGCGCTCGGACAACCAGATGACATGGTTGAGGGAAAGAGATCAACTTAATGGAAACGCTTTACACTTTACGCCAATGCTATGCAGGCCGCATCTGTAAGAGAAAACACCCAAGTTTTTAAAGCTTTCCTAAACTGGGTTTCATGGGACAATGACCTAAGGTAAGGTGGAAGCTTGTTCCATGCCCTAGCACCCAGGACGAAGAGAGATTTTCCTCCTTTGGTAGCCAGTCTGAATCTGGGGATTATTAGCAAGTTCTGATTAGCAGACCTCAGGCAACGGGTAGGATGGTACTGTTTAAACCCGTTACACAAGTATATAGGCCCTTGCTGTTGAAAGGCTCTAAATGTGATCAGCAAGATCTTAAATAGGATCCTTTTGCCAATTGGTAACCAATGCAGCGCTTTAAGCGCAGCTGACGCAGATGACTTACGGGGCCAACGTAGCACCAGCCAGGCAGCAGCATGTTGGACCATCTGTAGCCTATGGAGTACGGACTTATTGACTCCAGCATATAGGCTGTTACAGTAATCCAGCCTCGAGGTTATTAAGGCAACTGCGACTGATTTTCTGGCTGACGGAGGAAGAAGATCAAAAAACTTCCTCAGAGATTTAATTATGTGGAAACACATACCAGCTCCGGCCACCGCTTGCTTTTTAAAGCACAGTTGGTCATCAAATTTAATGCCCAGGTTTCGAGCAGACAAGATGGTATCAGGGGGGGCTTCAGCATCATCCGGCCACCAGTTTTTCGGGGAAAACAGATTTTGATTTCTGAAAGGCAAGATCTCCGTCTTGCCGGAATTGCATTTAAGATGATTCTCAGTCATCCATTTAAATGTAGCTGTTAGGCAATTTTTCAGGTTTTCCTCCGCCCCAGGCAGTTCCCCATCCAGTACCAGAATGAGCTGAGTGTCATCTGCATATGATATTGTACTGATATGAAATGATGCAATTAGCTCAATCAGGGGTACCATATATAGGTTAAAAAGAACAGGGCTTAACCTCGAGCCCTGGGGGACCCCGGAGCTGATGACCTTAGCTTCCGACTGGAATTTGCCCAGAACTGGAATTTGGCGTCTGTTGTTTAAAAAGTTCCTAAGCCAACCCAAGACCGCCCCTCCTATTCCTGCGGCCACCAACCGGTCCACTAAGATGTTGTGTGAGACCGTGTCGAAGGCTGACGACAGATCTAATAAAATCAGGACAGCCTTCTTTCCCTGGTCTATGGCCATTCGTAGGGTCTCTGCTGTGAACAACAGGGCAGACTCATAGAATGTTTCGACCGAAACCCAGACTGGTTGGGATGTAGGATATTATTCTCCTCCAGAAAGCTCGTAAGTTGGCTGTTAACGAACTTTTCCACCAGTTTGAACACCAAAGGGAGCAGGGATATAGGTTGCATGTTAGAGAGGGTCGTTGGGTCAGCTAGGGCCTTTTTGTGGAGGGGCTTAACTGCTGCGAGCTTCCATTCATTAGGAATTGCTGCTGTGGCTAGCGATGAATTTATGATGCTGTTAATGGTAGGATTAACAACCTCCACCGATGCCTGCAAAACCAAAGGGGGGCATGGGTCAAAAGGAGATCCAGATTTACTAGCTAGAATGGCTTTAAAGGTCTCCTCAAGGGAGACAGGTGCAAAAGACTCGAGGCAAGGGATCCTCCTTACTGTCTCAACTCCTTCAACCAGTTCTAGGTTGCCTGGAGTAGAAGGTGTCGGGGGAAAGGTCTTCACAATGTCAAGGATCTTATTTTCAAAGTAATCAGCGATCGAATTGCAGAGGTTTTGAGATGGAGGAATCTCTTGTGACAGGGCCGATGGGTTAGTGAAATCTTTTACTATTTTAAAGATTTCTTTTTGTCCAGAGCCCGCCATGGATATGGCCTGTAGATAGTGGGCTTTCTTAGCTAGTTTAATCCCTGCATGGTAATGCCTTCTGGCTGATTTGTAGATATTACGAGCAGCCCCCTCGTATTTCCTGCACCATCTCAGCTCAAGTGCTCTCACTTTTCCCAGCTCTAACTTCAGGGCAGGCGAGAACCATGGGGCATTCCTTTTGCCCTTAATGGCAGCTGAATTTTTCCTGCCAGCTGGTCCTAATAGATCGCCAGCCGTACCTATCCAGTCACAGAATTTCTGATTGTCTATCGAAGTATCGCCTGTTAGAACGGGCGTGCCTTCTTTTAACATTCCTATCAGATCTGGTCTGCTGGAAAATGTCTTCCAGTTAGATTTATAAATGTTGTCAGATCTTTCATTTTTCATGATGTCAGCTGAAACGTTGTTGTTTAGTGCAATATCAAAAGGAATGAAAAAGTGGTTGGACCAGATTTGAGGGCGCGGCGATTTAACCATTAACCTAGCTGAGTTGGAGCAAATACAGTCCAGCAAGTGTCCAGCTACATGGGTCGGCTCTCGATTTCGGAGAGTGAGACCAAGAATGTCAATGATATCTGTGAAGCCACCCACTCCTGGCTCCTTGGGGGAGTCTAAGTGCAGGTTTAGGTCTCCTAACACCATAAAGTGTGAGTATCTGAGCACCAAATCACTCAGTGCATCTCCCACAGTTTCAAGGAACTCAGTAGGAGAGCCGGGGGGACGATAGATGAGGGCGCCGGAAAAAGTGAAGGAATCATGGATACCTAAACAAAAGGCTAAGGCTTCAGCACCTTTGATGGTCGCCAATTAGTAGATGGAACATTTAAGTGAGTTGTGGTAGATTATTGCCAACCCTCCTCCTCGTTGTTCACTCCTATCCAGGCGCTGTATCCGATAATTATGAGGGAGAGCTATAGCCAAATCAGGGTTGGACCAAGGTCTTAACCAGGTTTCCGTGACCAAGAGCCAGTCCAAATTGATCTCAACAATCAGGTCGTTTATGTTCTGGGCGTTTCTACAAAGTGATCGAGCATTAATAAGTCCTCCTCGCAGCACGGCGTTGTGAGAGGGAGCTTCCGGGACAGGCTCTGGGGTCAGCGGGTCCATACCACTTGTCAGGGGTTACAATCCCATGACAGTGCGTGTTAGTAGTATTATAGGAATATAGTAACTCCCTGGACATACCTGTGAGAGCCCTACAAGGAACCTGAAGCAGCACAGAGTCCTCCACCTCGAGCGCCACCTTAGCGCTGACGGGCGCAGACGGGCTGGACTCTGGCTCGACTCCGGCGCAAGTCGGGCGCGCCCGCTGCGCGTCACCGCTGCGCGTCACCGCTGCACGTGTGCATGGTAGGTTTAAATAGGGCTCACCTGACCTGGCCGTCTGAGCCCTAGAGCGCTCAGCGTGATGTCACAGGTAGACCTCCCCAACTACACCCAAGATGGCGGCTACACGAGGATTCACCGGTCAACTCGGCCCGCTAAAAGAGCGGTGAGGGCACAATTGCAGTGCAAGTGTGTGGGCAATGGTCCTGGTAAGATACGGAATCAATTAAACAATATTAGACACTTTAGTAAAAAAACGGTAATAATTTAAAATCGCGTTTTAAAATCGCGTTTCTGCTTATTAATGAGCTCGCTTAAGCACCAAACAAGTATGAAGCGCGGCACACGTAAAATTAAACTTTCCCAAGACTGAGCTCACGCAAGTGCTCGTGGCCAATTTCCAAAAGGGCCACGAGGGCTGGTTATGGCGGCAAATAGCACTAGATATGTCCCAGCTTATGAAATGTACTCTGAGCAAGCGTCTCGCTAAGAGAAGAGAAAGAGCAGCGTCTCTCACACGCTGTTCGTCGAATGCGCGGAGGAGTCAATAAAGTTTTCCAGACGCTGTGCAAAAAGAATGGAAAACAAAACAGGAACGTGTCGACCCGTTGCCTTCACGGGGACACACCTCTCAGAAACAAGAAGTATACAATGCGCAAACAAAACTCCAAGATAGCACCCGACCTAATCAAGCCGAGCAGTTCCAAGGTTAAGCAGAAACCCGACCCAGACACGCAGGGCGCTTCAGCGGGCAGTCCGGTAGGAAACACGAACAGCAGTGAAAATCCAACGAGGAATCAGGAGGGCGGGCAGGGAGTGAGGGGGTTGACAGGATCCAAGGGGAAGTTGCCGGGATCACCGAAGGGGGAGCTTGACACGACGAGGAATCCAACAGAAGTGCGGGACTAGGAAAGAAAGCCTAGTGCCGCCATCATCGCGCTAGGTGCTTAAGATTCTCCCTTCCTGGTCAGCTGACCAGTCTCAGGTCAGTATGGGACAAAACACCACTCCTCCCAGTGCAAAGCATTATGGTATTTGTGGTGCAGCCTGTGATCCCCTTCTAGAAGACCTAACAGTTCTCCCCCCTAAAGGCCTCCTTATAGGTCGGGGTTTTGTCGGATGTAAGGCGTGGAATCTTCTAACCAGTAACCATGTACATGTTCAGCAGGTTCCCAGGTTCTGTCTTCTGGAGAGTACCCAACCCAGTCTATTAGATACTGAAGTCTGCCTCTTACCCTCCTGGAATCAATCACTCGTCTTACTTCATATTCCAGTTCATTATTCACAGTTATGGGGGGTGGAGGGGGTTCGGGACAAAAAGGAGGTAGATAAGGTTTCAACAAGGATGTATGAAAAACAGGGTGAATTTGCATTTCTGGAGGGAGCTCAAGTCTAAAGGCTACAGGATTTATGACTTTAGACACAGGAAAAGGACCTAAATACCTGGGTTGAAGTTTGCGTGGCCCTTCTAATCTGAGATTTTTTTAAGCTAACCAAATCAGATCCCCTATAGTATACTCAGGGGCAGTACGACGATGTTTGTTAGCTTGTATTTTAATGTTTTCTTTGGCTTCAATTAGGCTTTCTCTAGCTTGTTCCCAAATCTTCAATAAATGTTTGTGGTGGTCTGCTACTGCTGGTATGTGTGACAATGAAGGGGGAAGGTCTAATGGAAGAAATCTAGGATGATATCCTGTGGAGAAATAAAAAGGGGAGGTTTTGGATGCAGAGTGCGTGGAGTTGTTATAGGCGAACTCCGCTAGTGGTAAAGCTTGAACCCAATCTCCAGTAATGGTAGTAATCAGACATCTCAAATATTGTTCCAGGGTTTAATTAGTTCTCTCTGTTTGCCCGTCTGTTTGGGGATGATAGGAGGATGATAGTCGATGGTCGATGTGAACGGCAAGACACATATTTTGCCAAAATTTGAAAAAGAATTGAGGGCCCCTATCTGATCTGATAATGGAAGGCAACCCATGTAACCTTACTACGTTCTGTATGAAAACTTCAGTGAGTTCTAAGGCTGTGGGGATTTTCTTCAAAGGGATGAAATGTGCCATCTTGGACAATAAATCCACCACTACCAATACAGTAGTGAATCCTCGAGTCAAGGGGAGATCAGTGATAAAGTCCATGCTAATGGAAGACCAAGGACTGTTGGGCACTGGTAGGGGTTGTAGAAGACCTGCAGGGGCACAATGTAAAGATTTTTGTCGGGCACATGTGGGACAAGCAGATACATAAGCGGCAATGTCTTTTGTCATACCCTTCCACCAAAACCACCTCTGACATATCAATCTCGTCTTCTCTTCACCTGGATGTCCTGCAAGAGGAAGAGCATGACTCCATTGAATGATCAAGTTTTGCTCTTCTTTTGTAGGAAGAAATAGCTTGCCTTTATGAAAGAAGAGATTATCTGCGATGGTGTTGGAAGGGTTTCTTACCCATTCTTCTCGATCTATGGAGGAGTATACCTGTTCGAGATGTGTCATCAAGGTATGAGAATCAATACCCTTTTCCCCAATAGCCACTATTCGATCTTCTGGAATGATGGGAACAGGGAATTCGATCGACCACTTATGTTCTTTGCCCAAACGAGATAGGGCATCAGCCTTGCCCTGTTTTACTCCAGGTCTAAAGTGTATCTGAAAGTCATATTCTCCAAAAAAGGAAACCCATCTCATTTGTCGAGGAGTTAGGGCCTTGGCCGTTCGGAAGTATTGCAGATTGCGAAGGTCAGAGTAGACTGTGATAACATGAGGGGATCCTAACAAGTAATGACGCCACTCTTGGAACACTAGCTTAATGTCTAACAATTCTCTTTCCCCTATGGTGTAATTCTGTTCTGCTTGGGACAAGGTCTTGGAGAAATAATCCACAGGGTGTAAGACGCCTGTGTTTTGATTTTGCTGGGATAAACCCCCCCCCCCACCGCATATTGTGAAGCATCTGCTTCCAGAAAGTAAGGTTGAATTTCATCAGCATGTTTGACTATGGGTGCAGTGATAAATTGTTTTTTTAGAGCATGAAAAGCCTTCTCTGCTTCGGCATCCCATTTGAATTCAACACCCTTCTTTAGAAGTCTCGTGATGGGCGTGATGAGGTCTGAAAAATGACAAATGAACCTCCTATAGAAATTAGAGAACCCTAGGAAGGATTGTACTTCTTTGACCGAGGTGGGACTAGACCAATCGACTATGGCAGAGACTTTAGCTGGGTCCATGTGTATTCCCTCAGGAGATATGATAAATCCCAGGAATGCCACTTTCTGTGTATGAAAAATTCTCTTGTCTAATTTGGCAAAAAGGTAATTTTCTTGCAGTCTTTTTAGTATCAGCTGTACATGCTTCACATGTTCATCCATGTTCTGTGAGTAAATAAGAATATCATCTATATAGACCACAGCTTTCCAAACTGTGTGGCGCGACACGTTACTGTGTCGCGCCCCACGCGCTTGTCGGGCTGCCGGGGGGTGGGGGGTGTTTATCTGTCCATTGACGTGCTGATGTTTCATTTAGCGCGTGTTTGGAGCTCACGCTGCGGTTGTAATTACTGTAATCTCGGCGATCTGTCTTGTTTGAGCCCTGGACAGGACAAACAGAAGAGAAACTTAAAAAACCCATTTGGGGGAAAATGTTCTAATCCTCATCGCAGGCTGAAGGGGCAGGGTGCTTGGAATGTCAAACAATAGACTCCACTAGCATCTTGTGTTTGTGTTCTGTCTTTATTTGTGTACTGTACTTCTCTGGAAAACGAAATGCAGTTCCATGGTTCCATCAACAGTTTATATCTTTTTAGGGCTATGCAGTGATAAAATCCAATATTTCAGTCAGAAGGGGAGAAAGAGAAATTATATAGCGCCTTGTTTACCAATTTGTAGTTACATTGGCAGATAAATTCACATGTACTCGAAGGTCATCCTCAACTTGCCATTCTTCTTTTTAACACGGTCGTTTCAGTTTGTGCCCTTTAGGTAAAATCAGAGCCGACCACTTACAGATGGATTCTGCTGGGCCCAGATGCTACCGTGGATTTTTGACACATTAGAAACTTTTATGAAAAGAGCGCCAGTTAATTCTGGTTGTGTCTTCGAAGAGGGTACTCATGTCTAACATTGTCAATTTGTTACAGTTTGAATTTTTGCTCTTAATCTATAAGACTTCTGCTTGTTTTTTCCTGCTCGGCCAAAAACGCACGTGTGATAAGTGGGTGCAGTTGAAATCATTTGCAGTGAACATTTACATAGGATAAGTACATCCCCTTGAAACGTTTGCAAATGATAAGCTCGAATTTCCTTCATAATTAGTTTATATGATTGATGTATGGAAATCACATTTTATTCATAGGGGAGCATTATAATCACAAGTGTAGAGCGCAGCCAATATAATATTTTGTCTTATCAACATGAAGTATTACAATTTTGAAATATATTAACTTGAAAATTGATGAGCTTAGCCCTTGGAAAAGTGCAAAAAGAACAATTGATGGACAGAATGCAGAACAATGTCATACATTCACCCCAGTACAGAGATCTGGCCTAAATCCATGGTATTTTTGCTCACCATGCCATTCCAGTTTGAACCCAGCCATATGCAAATCAGTCTTGACCCTGCACCCAATGGAAACAGTCTAGCTCCAACTGCCAGGCCAGGCCCTCCCTGGACTGGAACCAAACAACCTAGGACCAGTTTCGGGGTATCACCCCTCATCAGCCAGGATGGCTGGACTCCAGTGGCATGGATAGGACGGGACCCACGTCTGGGCTTACCCGGCCCACTCGGGGTGACAAATACAAAAAGAACAGTTGATGGTGTGTGTGTGTGTGTGTGTGTGTGTGTGTGTGTGCGTGTGTGTGTGTGTGTGTGTGTGTGTGTGTGTGTGTGAGGATGTGTGGGTGGGGTTGTGTGGGTGGGGTTGTGTGTGGGGGGTTGTGTGGGTGTGTGTGTGGGGGGATGTGTGGGGGGTTGTGTGTGAGGGGTTGTGTGTGAGGGGGTTGTGTGTGGGGGTGTTGTATGTGTGTGTCTGGGGGGTTGTATGTGTGTGGGGGGGTTGTATGTGTGGGTTGTATGTGGGGTTGTGGGTGGTTCAGGCTAGCTCGCTGCGCTCACTCGCTCCCGTTACCGTGTCCCTGAAAACATTTTCATAAAAAGGTGTGTCACCAACATGAAAAGTTTGGAAAGCTGTGATATAGACGATTACAAACACATCCAAGTAGTCCCTTAGGATTTCATTAATAAAAAATTGAAACGCTGCAGGCGCATTGCATAAGCCAAAAGGCATTACACAATATTCGTACAGCCCAAACTTAGTACGAAAAGCCGTCTTCCACACATCTCCTTCCTTTATGCGGATCTGGTGGTAAGCCCCTCTTAAATCGAGTTTTGTGAACACTGTGGCCTTACGCACCTGATCCAACAGGTTGGAGATGAGGGGAAGAGGGTACTTATTCTTTACTGTCACCTTGTTTAGGGCGCGATAGTCTAGGCAGGCTCTAAGGCCCCCTTCTCTTTTCGGAATAAAAAAAAGAGGGGAAGAAACCGGGGAGGTTGAATGACGTATGAATCCCTTCTTCAACATGTCTTGGAGATACTCATAAAGATAACTCGTCTCAGGTTCTGTGAGGGCATATACACGACTGACAGGTAGGTCGGCCACTGGGACCAAATCTATCCTACAATCATAGGATCTGTGGGGGGGGCAAAACTGTTGCTTTTGCTTCATCGAACACTTCTGCATATGGTTGATATACTTCAGGGAGGGAGGCACCATCGATTATAGAAAGCGCACAATATACAGGAGTGTGCCAATGAGTCATGTCCTGGTAACAATGGGTGAGGCAATATGAAGATCTTAGAGTTACTGTTCTGGCTACCCAATCAATAAGGGGGTTATGTAGTTGAAGCCAAGGAACCCCTAGTATGGCTCCAAATGTTGGAGTATCGATAAGATCAAAAGATACCGTTTCTGGGTGTCCGTTATCACACAAAAGGATGATTTCTGATGTATGAAAAGATATTAAACCAGAGGACAGTTCAGTTCCGTCAACTGCTCTGACCGTCTCAGGATGTTTTTTGGGGATGAATTCCAACCCCAAGTCTTTTGCTACCGCTATGTTTAAGAAATTTCCTGTAGCTCCTGAATCCAATAGTATCGCCATCGTATGTCTTTTTTGCGAAGGTAGTACAAATATCACATTTATAGCAAATGGTTTTGGGACTGAGGTCCATGTGTGGCCTAAATGTTGGGAGGTCTTTAGTAACACAGGACTTGGAGGAGCGACCTCACTTCTCTCCAAGTCAATCAGTTTTCCGACGTAGAGACTCGCCCACTTTTAACAGTAGTGTCTCTTGCATTCGGCTTTGGTTTTGCAGGGCACTCTCTCGCAAAATGACCCCCTTTTCCACAATATAAACAGAGGTTCAGCTTCCTCCGCTTCTCCTTTTCTTCAGAAGACAGCGGTCCTCTAATGCTTCCTATTTGCATAGGTTCAGAAGTGTTTTCGGGCTCTTTCTTTTCATTTCGATTCAGAAAGATGCGGGTATATTCTCCCTTAGTTTTTTCACCTTTTCGCTCAGGTAAACGGTGTTCTAGCTTTATTACTAAATCCATGAAGGCAGAGCATTCTTCAGGTGGATCTACTATTTGGGATAGTATATCTTTAAGCTCGTCCTTGAGGCCTCTATAGAACAGGGATGTTCTTTTTTCCTCTGGCCATTGGGTTTCGGTCACTAGCCTATTAAAGGTTGTGATATATGTTAATAAGTCTTTGGATCCTTGCTTAAGGTTGAGTAGCTCATTGTCACTGGCCTGCATATAGGAATGCCGGGCGAACAGACTTCTCATTCTATCCTTAAATAAAACAAGATTGTACAAGATAGGGTCATCGTTTTCAACCAATGTTACGGCCCATAAGGCAACATTCCCACTTAAATACAAAATAATGAATGCAACTTTAGCAGCATCATCCGAAAAAGAAGTGGCTCTACATAAAAGTTGCAAATGGCATTGGTTCATAAATACTCCGTATTTAGAACTATCTCCACAGAATCGTTCAGGCATAGCTAAAGGGGTTTGTGGGGGTGTAACCACTGTGACATTAACAGGAGAGGACCCCGCCTCGGGGACAGTGGACGTAGTGTTTACGTGAGGGACCTAAAAGTGTGCAGGTTGTATATAACTACGTTTACATTTAGGTGTAGTGTCTGGTATCTTACTGGTAATATCTCGCTGTGTTTTCAGTACTGCATTTTCTGACACTAAGCGTTGATGTTCCCCTTTTATTAGTTTCAATTCCGTCTGAAGGTTTACTACCGCGGCTGCTAGCTCTCTCATGGTGCTATCAGCCGATTCCCCCTGCATTATTTCATCCATTCTAACACTTCACTCGGGAGGCTTATGTATCGTGGGCTAGGCTTTCTGTCAAGTTCAGGGTGTATCCAGACAGAAGTCCAATACCTCAGGAGCGAAGCTGGTGCCTCAACCTTTCCTAGGATTGCCTCCACCACTGTGTCCAAGGGACTATGCAGGGAGAACAGGCAACCACAGAAAAGGAAGAGACCAAGTCAGTGGTCTATCCGCTGAAGGGGTTGTCCGGTAGGAGGGGCGGCTATAGCTGCAGTGGAAATAAGAAACAGAACAGCACAATGTTACTCTACTAATGTATATGTACCCAGTAACTTTCCCGCTAGAAATACTAAGGTGTGTGTGATGTCCCACACTTACCCCTAACATCAATGCAGCAGGACTTTAGTAACGGTGACCCAATAGTAGCGACTTGGTCTCTAACAGAAAACAGGTTCCAATAGTTCCAACGAAGAAAGAACAAACACCAATCAATATCCGGTGGTTTGGAGCAATAACACAAAAAAATGATTTCCAAAAGAACAATTGAGGCCAATTTCCAAAAGGACCACGAGGGCTGGTTATGGCGGCAAATAGCACTAGATATGTCCCAGCTTATGAAATGTACTCTGAGCAAGCGTCTGCCTAAGAGAAGAGAAAGAGCAGCGTCTCTCACACACTGTTCGTGGAATGCGCGGAGGAGTCAATAAAGTTTTCCAGACGCTGTGCAAAAAGAATGGAAAACAAAACAGGAACGCGTCGACCCGTTGCCTTCACGGGGACACACCTCTCAGAAACAAGAAGTATACAAAGCGCAAACAAAACTCCAAGATAGCACCTGACCTAATCAAGCCGAGCAGTTCCAAGGTTAAGCAGAAACCCGACCCCGACACGCAGGGTGCTTCAGCGGGCAGTCCGGTAGGAAACACGAACAGCAGTGAAAATCCAACGAGGAATCAGGAGGGCGGGCAGTGAGTGAGGGGCTTGACAGGATCCATGGGGAAGTTGCCGGGATCACCGAAGGGGGAGCTTGACACGACGAGGAATCCAACAGAAGTGCGGGACTAGGAAGGAAAGATCCTCCCTTCCTGGTCAGCTGACCAGTCTCAGGGCAGTATGGGACAACACACCACTCCTCCCAGTGTAAAGCATTATGGTATTTGTGGTGCAGCCTGCGATCCCCTTCTAGAAGACCTAACACACTAGTGCCAATGAAATAATTAATATAATTAGGCTTTGATCTGAATAAACATTGTTTCCCTTTCTGTGACCTGTCCAGGGACATCGCAGCGTATGTCTCACCCTTCTCATAATTTCCCTCTCTAAATGCCTAAGATGGTGCCTGTGATTTCTGTTCATCAGCTCTCTTCTGGAAACTTACCCTTCTATTTTCTACCATATCCAGGAATAACTTCTCTTCAATATGCAAGCCACATGTTAGATTATTTTTATTCAAATTCCCCAAGAAGAGGCTTTACAAGTGATGGAGATTTATCTAGACCAGAGAGAAAGACCACATCGGGTGCCCACTGCCTTTATCGTAGAATTGGTGGAAATAGCACTTAGGAAAAACTATTTCACCTTCAATGGTGAGTACTACATGCACGTGAAGGGGACCGCCATGGGGTGTCCTTATGCCCCAGAAATGGCGATTCTCTTCATGGAACAATACGAACAGAAGTTTGTGGAAGCTAACAACCCATTCAGAGATCGAATTTTACAGTGGTATCGTTACATTGACGACGTCTGGCTCCTGTGGCAGGGGAGCCAGGCGGAGCTAATGTCTTTCCATGGGTGGCTCAATTCAAGACACAAGGCATCAAATTCTCAATAGAAAACAGCACTAGCCGCATGACGTTTTTGGATGTTGAAGTGAGATGTGAGGAGGACGATTGGTCACATCGCTCCATAAAAAGGCGACTGATAGGAACACCATTCTGCACCACAGAAGCGCCCATCCACGCAATCTAAAGGCCAATCTGCCCTATGGGCAATTGCTTAGAATTAGGCGTAATTGTTCGGATGTGGCTGATTATGAAAGACATGCGAGATCTTTCTGTCATGACATGCAAGACAGGGGCTACCCTAAGAAGCTCCTTAAGCACTCATTCAAACGTGCTAGATATACGCCGAGAGAATGCTTGCTGCAGCTGAAGCAACGCCCACCGATGAACAAAATGGTGTGTGTTACAACGTTCTGTCCCGACACCCACAAGTTGCGTCAAGCTGTTTTAAAGAATTGGCATCTACTAGAAGGTTTGAATTGTCCATTTCCTAAGCCTATCTTCGCTTACAGAAAAAATCGAAGTATTGGCGAACAATTGATTAGAGCCGATACTACCATTCCAAAACCTAAAAGTGACCTTTTGTCACAATGGAACCTAAAGCCAGTGGAAGGCCATCACAGGTGCGGCAATTGTGTTGCTTGTTCTACCACAATTGAGGGCAATGAATTTGTCCATCAGGGCACTAAGTGGAGACATACAGAATTCTCCAACTGCAAAACGAAAAATGTCGTTTACGGAATACTTTGCCCGTGCCCACTAATTTACATAGGCAAGACCAGCCAACAAGTGAACCAAAGAATCAGCCAGCATCGATCACGCAAAAAGAAAAAACTGGTTGAACACTTCTGTGATAAAGGCCATAATGAACATGAATTTAAATGGTCAGTGTTATTCAATGCGAATTCAATGACACAAGCCACGATATTGAGCGTGCCTTACTGCAGAAAGAGGCTTATCTCATTTTGAAATACAACAGTACTCAAACAGGTCTTAACAGCTTGTCCGAGATAGCCCACATATAATTGACACAGACACATAGTATAGCGGACTGGCATCTGTTAGACATCCCTGGCCTTAATCTGTAGCCTTATGTTCTCTCATTAATATATCCTGCGTATAAAAAATAAGCGTGGCCACCGCCTGGCAGGTAGAGATATGCAATCTTAAAAATGGGTGCAGTGTCACCTACAGACTCCCCACATGCTCTGTTATGAAGTTTGTTTAGGGTGCATACAACATATGATTACAATAATAACCCTTAATGTGCTCGCCGTACTTGTGACATATATGCGATCTAAATCAGCGTTCAAATTAAATTGGCCGGTTTCAACATTAGTGTTTATATACGAATTGTCAATAAAGTTTTGATTTTTTTACCTCAACCAAGCGCGTAGCTAAAACAGTTACAAAATAGGTTTTATACTGCTAGTCTTTGAAAATGACACTACGCAATAGGCACGCCCCTACTTTATATGCGCTTATATGCGCTTCACATAATAAATATAATTTTATTTTTGCGCAAGTTCGAGGACACTACATCGTGCCCTCTTTTGGAGGTGGGCTTTAAATACAGGAAGTGCCTGCGCGGCCATTTCTTGTGAGAAAACTTTGATTGCACCAGCGGCGTGCTGCTATTCCTGAGCAGGTAATTGCCAGGACATGCTTTTGGTCCATTTAACGCTCAGAATCTGTTTGAATGCTTAGACTTTTAGCTACAAGCGCTCACACTCGTTTTTTCGCTAACACAGGACGGGCAATTGAGAGCACATTTTCAAAAACTTTCAAAAACTTAAAAGGGAACAGAAACACATCATTAAGGTAGGCAAAATGACTCCTGCCCATTCTGGTATTTTAATAATGCATGCACTATGCGAATACAGTAATCATCAGCCCTATCACTAAAACAATTTTCACTATTGTTTTAGGAGCTTATCCGTATGGTGGTAGACTACATATAAGTACGCCTGTTGGCGGCAGTCGACAACATCAAGGTATGCTTTAAGTAGTACTGGGTTACGCTTTAGTAATGAAACCACGAGCTGGTTTGATTTACTAATGTACAAAAACTTCTCAAAATTTCTTGTAGGGAGTCCTGCCTGGCCACGTTTAAAATAATTGGTTTGAAACCCTTTTACGCCTTAATGCCCTGCTCTACTTACAAACAAGTTTGGTATGTAGCAATTTTCTTTCTCAGCCCATTGCCTTAAAAGAAGTTTGGTTTTGAGAAGTGATGAGTAAAATATTTTCTTTGCATCTTGCAGATACAAAGAATAAAACAGCCCTGATGAGAGATCAGCGACAATGTGCCTGATCTCGAAACGCGTCGGCACTTTCATAGGGTGGAATAAAATGTCATCTCCACGATACTAGGACCGGCTGGTCCAGTATTGATTTGTTTAAGAGCCATTCATTTGCTTATAATTCCCCCTTGGATTGGTTTTTTCTATATTTTTCTCATTTTTTGAATGTAATGTTTGTTCTAATGTTGTTTGTGATGTATTCTTAGTTTTTTGTAATGTTTGATGCAAGAAATTTTCCTTTTGGTAATGTGTAAAGAATTTGTTTTCCATGTATGTACAAAGTATTTATAGTTGTGTAAATATTTAATGTATTGTTGTTTTCTGTCATACACCTTGTCATAACTTGAAAAAGATTTAAAAAATTGACACTAAGTAAAGTGTCGAGGGTGATCATAATAAATTGATCTTTTCCCTCTCAAGAAGCTTGTGGAGATTTTGTGGTTCGGGCAATTTGTGTTACATATTCTATAAAGGGTCTAGCCCCCACCACGTGTTTATGGACCTATCACCTTTTGTTCATAGATTATTTTTATAGGCATGTTCTACATCTAATGGTTTAGTCATATGGAAAAATTCTCCTATATAGCATGCATTCTTAACACTTACTACTTTATTTAGTTCCCTTACAATGGGTATGTCTGAAAATACTAAATCTTTATCAGTATATTGATACTCCAGCTTACCTGTCATGTAATTAGGCAACTAAGGACACTACATGACACACCATATGTTAGTGAAAGGTGATGGTATGTTATACTTTCAGAAACAGACAAAGGTAATTTCATGCAGACTTAACAATCACTTCCATTCATAGTATTAGTATACTCATACAACAGCTTAGCAAAAACATTTAACGAAAAATCACTAATTGATTTGTCATGATGGAGAATGCTTCTATCCTAATTGTTCTTCATTAGTATGCACAGGTTGTTTAGAAACATCTTTCATTCCTTCAATTGACACATCATTAGTATTATTTCCGACGTTATTCACATTAAAAGTGGGTATGACTACAATTAACAGGACCGATATAATTGTTAATAGAAAAACACTACATAAGGAGGTTTTAATACATCTACGTTTTAGACTAGATTTTGGTTGTTCAGTCACTTCTGTTTCTGCCATTTTGATTTACTACAAAAATCTACAATCTCTTAGTTTAAAATCTAAAAAATCGGTAAAAATCTATATGAACTCTTCCAGTCCCGCACCCAGTTCTTCAATTCCCCGGAGGAAGTTTTTGAATGGACCGACGAGACAGTGCGAGTCAAGGTGAATACCCCCCCTAGGCGGAACTCGGATTCGTCGACCACCGGGAGACCTCCAAAGCCGCCCAGAAGGTCACGCAGCAGGAGTAACTGGAGGTCGCGCTCCCAGAAGCGCCCGCCTCCCCGCGACGAGACGGCCGAGGCACCGGAGGAGACGGACTCTTCCCCGTCGAAATCCTGACACCCTTACTTTCACGCTGACTCTGGCAACGGATATCCTGGGCTGTTGAGGTACCTGGCTGGGTGGAATAGGCCTGGCGCTGCTCTTGGACATGCCACTCATTGATGGACTACATAATTCCTTACTCATGGGTGGGCAGTAGGTCGGGTGACGCTTACCCGAGGGCGGGCCTACTCCCGGAGTTCGTTCCCACGTGTTGGGTGGGAGGTTGTTAGATACTTAGTGGGTAGTTGGGTGGGATCCATTGGTGTAGTGGGTCTTAGACCTCCCGTTGGAGGTTTGTGATTGCCTGCACCGCGACACGTACTTCAGTGTTTCTGAGGTATGGGGTGGGGGGTTGGAGGGGGGGTCGTTGGTACAGATTGGGGCGGGGGAGGGGGCGTAGGGGGGGGACCGGGGTTTGGGGGGCTCGGGAATCATGGGGGGGAAGTTGGATCTAGCTCTAGCACGGTGTTTACGAGAACTTGGGGGCAACTGCATGTGCGCGTGTGGTCTTGGTGGCCCGATACTCTCAAGGTTTGGGTGATTGATGGCGGCTGATGAACAGGGTGCAAGCCTTTCGCATGCTACGATGCGTATATTGAGCTGGAATGTGAGAGGGATGCTTGACAAAATCAAACGGAGTGCGGTTCTGCGATTGGGGAAGACTGAAAAAGCGGATGTTTTGTTACTCCAAGAGACGCACCTCATGGGCACAAAGGTTCTTAGTCTGCGGAGGTATGGGTATGACCAAGTGTTTCATGCTGGGTTCACGAGAGGGTCCAGGGGAGTTGCAATCTTGATTCATCGCAGGGTCCCGTACACACACGACACACAGTGGCTGGATGTGCATGGACGGTACGCGTTTGTCAAGGGGAAGCTGGGGAGTGAGCCTGTGGTCTTTGGCAGTGTGTATGCTCCACCCCCACTACAAGACGCTCTGATTGAACGACTGTTCGATATCTGGACTGACATCCCGCTTGTGTTGACGATTGTGGGAGGAGACTGGAATGACGTGATGGACGGGAGGCTTGATCGCTGTAGACCCGGCGGAGGCCGGTTATTAGATACTACTACACGACTGAGTAGGATGGTGCAAGGGATGGGATGGATTGACGCTTGGCGGCATTATCATGCATGTACCCGCGAATATACCTTTGTGTCCGCGGTCCACAAATCCTTCTCTCGTCTGGACTACCTGTTTGTCCCACAGCCCTAGGGGCCTATCTGACCACTCCCCGATTGCATTGACGTTGAGTCTAGGTGTGCGGCGACAGCCGTTTCGCTGGCGACTATCCACGTGGCATTTGCAGCGCGATGACTACCAATCGCGCATGAGGGAGGCAATAGCGCATTACTGGATAGAGAATGAGGACCCGAGTATGGATGCCATGACCTTGTGCGAGGCCCTGAAACCTGTGCTCCGGGGCGTGGACATAGCGTGGTGCGCCGCGAATCGTAAGGCCCGCACGTTGGCCCTGGCGGACGCGGCTGACCAGGTACGTACCCAAGAGGCGACCTGTCTGACAGGGGAGAGCGAAGACGCGGTGACTGTGTTGCTGCACCTCCAGCGCTCTTACACCTTCTTATTGCTAGATGAAGCCAGACAGAACTGGCTAGCTACGCAGAGTCGCATTTATCAATGGGGGGACAAATCCAGCACGATGCTTTATAGGCTGTGTCAGGATACCTATCAAGCCCAGCCCTTGCTGGGACTCTGTGATGCCGCCGGAAATCCTATATCAGCTCCCGAGATCCTGGCCCAAACCTTTGCCCAATATTACGAGACGCAATATGCCCCCCAGGACTCCCTCCCGGCGGAGGAGATCGATAGATTCCTTGCGGACCTTCCGCCCCGGGCGCTCTCGGACGAGGTTAGGGATCAACTGGACCTCCCGCTGTCTGCTGAGGAGCTGGGAACAGCTCTAGGCGGACTAAACACGGGCAGGGCCCCTGGGCCCAATGGGTTCCCCTGTGAATTCATGAAGTTGTTCCATCTCCAATTGGGGCTGCGCTATAAGAAAGCCCTGGAAGTGGCCAGGGACCGTGGCAGACTGCCGGCGGACTGGCGACATGCCGAGATCGTGTTTTTTTGCAAGCCAGGGAGGCCCCAAGATAGTCCCGAATCTTATCATCCGATATCATTGCTGAACTTCGAGGCGAAAATACTGGCAAAGGCTCTGGTGAATCGCCTACTCCCATATATTACGGACTTGATTCATGCGGACCAGGCGGGCTTCATGCCCCACAGAGCGACAAGACATAATATACGCCGCGCGCATTTAGTGGTAGAAGCGGTGCGGGCGGCGGGCATCCCTGCGGCCCTCTTACTGGCGGACATTGACCGCGCCTTTGACTCCTTGAACTGGCCATATCTTCGGGCGCTCCTCCTCCGGCTTAATCTGGGCCCGCGCTTTTTGTCGTACATTCACTTGCTGTATACGGACCTGACGGCAGCGGTCAGGGTTGCGGGGGCGGTCTCCAGTTCATTCCCCATTGGTCGGGGCACCCGACAGGGATGCCCCCTCTCACCTTACCTGTTCGCCTTGGCTATGGAGCCGCTTGCGGCTTGGGTGCGGATGGACGCTCAATTGCACGGAGTGGAATGGGTGGGAGGCCCATCCGATAGGATTGCACTCTATGCTGATGATGTGCTCTTTTTCCTCACAGACCTCAATAAATCGGGACCGAGGGTCCTGGACATAATGCACATTTTCGGGGAGGTGTCCGGTCTTAGGATCAATGTACGGAAGTCGAAATTGTGGGTCCTGGGTGACCGGGGGACCCTGGGCCCTTGGGCCTCGGCCTTGCAAGAAGTGGCGGGAGGCCTTAAATATTTGGGTGTCTTCTTGACGGACGTTCCGGGAGTGTCATGGTCCCGTAACATAGTGCCAGTCTGGGACAGGATCCGCTCAGATATGCAGACGTGGTCCAGGATGCCCCTGAACGTCTATGGCCGCTCGGCCATCTTCAAGAGGGTAGCCCTACCCCGTATTCTCTACCAATTGCAAAACCACCCGTATCCAGTTTCGTCGCACTGGTTTCGGCAGGTGAACTCTGCCTTGGGTCGATTCCTGTGGACTGGGGGAGCAGTAAGAGTGGCGCTCCGTACCTGCTTCCTGTCGACCTTCTGTGGGGGGCTGGCCACCTCGGACGTCCAATCCTACTATCAGGCGTCACACCTGCTTGTCCTTAACGAATGGTGGTATGGGGATCGGGGAGACCCGACCTATGCCCTGGAAAGGTATTTGATGGACCCGGACACGCTCCATACTATCCTGTACTCGGCTGCTCTCCGGAAACGACTCCCGATGGTCACTCAGGTGGTCTTCAGAGTGTGGCGCGACGCTCTCCGCCGCATGGGATGGTGGAATAGGCTAACGGGTGAGACTCCCCTGTGGCACAATGGGAGACTGCCCGCTTTGGCTTCCCTGCGGGGCTTTGAAGGTTGGGATGCTATTGGCATCTCGGCACTGGGCCACGTATTAAAGGGCACAGTCCTCAAGTCGTTCCAGGCATTGCGGGTAGAATTTGATATGCCCCAGTCTCAGTTCTTTCGATACCTGCAGCTCAGACACGCCCTGACCCCCGCAATAGCGAACTTAACGTCTTTGCCGGAATTCAGTCCTTTGGAAGCTAAAGTATTTATGGGGGAATTGGAGACAAAGAAAATTTCAACCATATACCAAACGCTGGTTACCCATTGTTCCCCCTCCCTTGATAATCTGCGGGCAGTTTGGGAGGGTGAGCTGGGGGGGTTGGAGGAGGAGGACTGGAGGGAAGCCCTGGAGGCCCCTAGGGGGGCAGCAATAGCAGTGCGCCTGCGATTCATCCAATTTAAGTACCTGCATAGAGCATATTATACAAGAGAACGGCTGTGGAAAGCTGGACTGATAGCCTCCCCGGAGTGCCTGAGGTGTGGGAATGCGATAGGCTCCTTCTTACATACGGTATGGGGATGCGTACGGCTGCAGAGATTTTGGACTGGTGTGTGGGACTGTGGAGGAAGTACTGGCATGGGACCTCCCTCGCACGCCGAAGTTGGGCCTCCTCCATGTTATGGAGCAAGTAGGGGGTAACAGATATAAACGCCACTTGCTCCTGTTGGGTCTTACAGTGGCCAAGAGGGACATAGCCCAGGCTTGGAAGGCACCCAGAGCTCCGCTGGTGGGGGTGTGGAAGCGAGGCATGGACTTCAACATGGGCCTGGAACGTCCAATCTTTGAGGCCAGGGGCTGCCCTAGAAAACACTATCGAATCTGGAGGAGATGGGCGGATTATCGGGGCCTTCTGCTGGACCCCCCAGCGACACGAGACACAAGTCTGGACCTTGTTAGTTCTGCCCCTGAGTGAACTGTACCACATGCTGCTGTTACGATCCCTCAGATTATGTTCTGGACAATGTAAACACCGTGCAGGGTGGGGGGTGGGTGTTGGGTTGGAATACGGGGTGGGGGGCTTGGGTAAACGTTGATTGAATATTTTGATCTTCTTGCTCTTTATTTTCACTGCCTTCCTGATGCTACGGAAGCGGTGTCTTGTTTATATTCTGTCAACAACCGAAACCCAATAAAATTTGTTCTGAAAAAAAAAAAAAATCTATATGAACTCTATTCTAAAATGAAAATTCTAAAAAATAAAAATTATTTTGTAATCCTACACCTAATGGCTTTCTTCTTCACCCCTTTCTTTTATTTTCAGTCCTTTTGGTCTCTCTTGAGTCTTTGATTCAAATCCATCTGACAAATTTTCACCTTAGTCTCTTTACAGTTCCTTTTAAGGTGGTCTCAGTTTGTTCGCATCTTCCCTTTCAATGTCACAACTATCATGTTCTTCTCTTAAACCTAAACTTTTAAATTCTTCTAGTATGATGTAGGTCCATTCTGGAGCTTTGTACTTTCTACATGGAATTCTTGCTCTTGTGTTTTCTTGTTCTGTTTGACTTGAGACCTCGTTACTTTGCTCTGGTCTTTTCCTCAATCTTCTCCTTACTATTTTATACTTTAGTCTTCTTGCTCCACTTGACCAATGGTCTCCTTTTCTAGGCCTTTTTTCTGTACTACGCTTTCACCTTCTGTGTTTTGTTCACCATTTCTTTTATATATTCAGTAATTTTTATTGAAAATAAAGAGCATATATACATGGTACAGGGTGGATCACATGGGGAAAAAGTAAAGGAAAAATCTCCTTTGTATCTGTTTTTCTCTATTTTCTTGTACTTCTGCTTCTATAGGTACTATACTTTTTTTTGATTCATCAGTGAGTTCTCCTTCTTCTAGCTCCTTTGTGACTTCACCTACTTCTGGTTTTGCTTCTGTTTCATCAGCTGTTTCACTTTCCTCTGGCTCGACAGCTGTTTCACTTTCCTCTGGCTCAACTGCAACCCCACCTTCTTCTGGCTCAACAGCAGTCTTTTCTGTCCCAGTATCTGGTGTCTATTTTACTTGACTTGTGCTTGGCTGTTCATCATCCAAATGTTCATCAGAATCCCTCACTCCTGACTCTTCAGCTTCGCACATTTCAGCTGCTGGTTCTTGATTGTGACTTAGCAGATGCTGTTCTTCAGGTCTTTCAATTGGACTTGGAACTAGGCAGGAATGGCTTGCATGTATCCAGTTTGGTAAGCCAAAACACTTTAATGCTGTGGTCCTCACCAATATGATCTGGTAAGGGCCGCTCCAACAGGGTTCTAGGCAAGTTTTTCTCACATGCTTCTTGACTAGGACCCACTCACCAGGATTTAGGTAATGTGCTTGGTTCCGCTGTGTCGTTGTGGCATCTCCTCCAACCTGGTGAGACACAGAGCGCACCAGATCAGCTAGTCCTTTGCAATAATCTAGCACACGATCATCAGGCATATTCATCAGTTTGTTCGCAGGTATGTATGCTGGTCTCATCGCTCTTCCCATTAACACTTCATGGGGGCTTAATCCAGTTCAGGAATACTTCTAAAACTCATCAATACAAGGAGTAAAGCGTCAGGTCATTTCAGAGGCTTCTGGACCACTTTGGTAGCTTTATGACTCCTTAGACTTAAAGGTTAATGCTAAGAAGTCCCACGTAATGGTGGCTGGGTCACGGGGGAGGTCTGCCAAGACAAAGGTTTTCACCTGTAATGGATCCGAATTATTGAAAGTCCCTGTCTTCACCTACCTGGGTGTTCTTTTTGATGAAAAAGGCTCCTGGGGACCCCAACTTAAGATCAAGAGTAACGCAGCGGCTAGGTCGACGGCGGCGCTCCTGGGGTTCTCCAAGCGGCTGGGTGCTAGACCTATGGAGGCGCTATTAAAGATTTATAACTCTAAGTGCGTAGCTATCGCCTCCTATGGCGCCGCAATATGGGGGTACTCGCCAACTAATAAAATCCAGGTGGTAGAGAACAGGTTCCTCAGATCCCTTTTGGCAGTTCTACAATCAACCCCGACTTATTCGGTACATACTGAACTGGGGGTGAGATACATTACAGATGATTTAAAACTGGCCCCGGTAATAGCATGGGTAAAAACATGGCTAAATGATGAGCTTACTCTAAATCACCAGATTATTAGGGATTGTACTAAATTAGACATGGTGAGCAGGATCCCGTGGCTGATGTACATTAGAGCGGTGTGCAACAAGCTAGGGCGTCCTGAACTGTACAGCACACCAGGTCAGATGAGGAAAGAGGACCTAGTCTGGATTAAGCAAAACTATCGGCTTGTGCTGGAATCAGAAAGGGAGAACCAGGAGTTAGTGAAGCCTTATGTTAGAGCCAACTACCTTCTTTAACATCTCCCTCTTTAGAACCATACCTTACCATTGTAACTAAGCCATTTCACCGCTATTTGTTAGTTAGATTCCACATGAACTTGATACATCTTAACTTGGGCATTTTTCCTACCTGGGGAAAACCTGAGAACTCGAGACCGTGTATCTGCGATAATTTCACAATGCAAGACACCATGCACTTGGTCATGTTCTGTGAACGCTATTCAGATGCAAGGCGAAAATTCCTAGTACCTATTTTAAGGGAGGCAGGTTTTGCCCAGGTAAGACCTGCCCTGATGCACTTGCAAATGCTTAAAAACTCAAGAGATATTTTTGGTGTGGCCAGTTTTTTGGTCGCTGCCGCTCGGTTAAACAAGAGACTATGCATTTATTTATAAACAATGTAGCCACCCCATTGTGCAGATGCGTTGAGCGCTAGTGGGTTAAGAAGGGTCTTTTTTTTACCTGTGTATATATATGAACTTATGTCTATCTTGTAACAATGCAAGACACCATGCACTTGGTCATGTTCTGTGAACGCTATTCAGATGCAAGGCGAAAATTCCTAGTACCTATTTTAAGGGAGGCAGGTTTTGCCCAGGGAAGACCTGCCCTGATGCACTTGCAAATGCTTAGAAGCTCAAGAGATATTTTTGGTGTGGCCAGTTTTTTGGTCGCTGCCGCTCGGTTAAACAAGAGACGGAGCATTTATTTATAAACAATGTAGCCACCCCATTGTGCAGATGCGTTGAGCGCTAGTGGGTTAAGTAGGGTCTTTTTTTTACCTGTGTATATATATGAACTTATGTCTATCTAGTAAATAAAAAAAAAAAAAACCAATAACTTTTATTCCTTACATTCCATGCACTGAACTCTGCTGTAACCAGGATGCACTGTTTTTTAACTTGCTTTTTAACTTGTATTTTATGTCCTTTTATGATTTTAATTAATTGAAATAAAGTGCAGTATCCAGCCATTCCCAAGAACATTCACACTTCTTTTTGATTTCTGGGTGGATTCATTTTCTTGATCACAGTGATTCCCTCTGGCGTCACCTTTCTGACCCCTTTTTCAATCTTGTGACCTAAATACTAAACTTCCTGTCTACAATATTGCAATTTGGATGGTGACACTTTGTCCTCCTTTTGCTAAATGGTTCAGTAAAGCAATTGTGTCTGATACACATGCTTCTCGTGTTTTTGATGCCACCAGTAGGTCATCAATATAATGAACCAAAACAGAATTTCCAGGCATAACCAAAGTCTCCAAACATTTGTTCAAGATCTGATTAAAGATCGAAGGACTGTCTGTGTACCCTTGAGGAACTCAGCAACATGCCAAGATACGGTTTTAGAACCGGAAGGCAAATAAATATTGACTTTCCCGGTGCAAAGGAATGGAGAAAAATGCCTGACACAAATCAATGACAGTGTACCGCTCAGCATCACAGGGAATTTGATAAAGAATTACTGCTGGATTTGGGACTACTGGACAACAGGTCACTGCAATTTTATTCACCTTTCTCAGGTCTTGAACTGGTCTATATTTTCCATTAGGGTTTTTAATTCCAATAATGGGTGAGTTACAGGGGGGCTGCTTATTATTTCTTTTAGAATCCCCTGTTCAATCATTTGGTCAATCACAGGCGTGACTCCAGGAAATACTTCTGGACTCATTTTGTACTGTGGGGGATTGGGGTATACAGCACCATCCTTTACTGTTATCTGAATTGGATCTACAATCTTCATTAACCCAATCTCTTTACCTGAGAAATCCCACACATCTGATCTCACTGTACTTTTTAACTCTTCAGGCAAATCTTCATCAGTGAGCAGTGAATATAACTCACTCACTTCTGACTCTAGTTGGGCCATCATGACTTTGTATTCAACATCCTCATCAGGTGTCATAAATGCAACACCATCCGGTATACAATAAATAGTGCAATTCATTTTGCACAATAAATCTCTGTCCAGGAGATTAACAGGACTGTTTTCACATACCACAAACCAGAAGTTTCCAATATGAACTTCTGTCGGGGCAGGAGTTCTAATATGTTTATTTGCAATGCCTACAACTTGGATAGTTTTTCCCGAGAGGGATAGGTTTGGAATTTCTGCTGCTTTCACAGTATAACGGGTAGCACCAGTGCCCAACAAGAAGGTGATATCTTTACCTTCTACCTTTCCATCAATAAATGGACCTGACTGATCTACTGCTAAAGATGTGCAGAATATACCCTCCCCCCCAGGCACCGTCATTGAGATGAATCCAAAACACTCTCATTGCAATGCAGCAAATGCAGAGGAAATAGTGGATTCTTACCAAACTGCTCTTCTCCTCGGAATCCAGAACTTGCACTTTACATCTGCATATGATCATTCACATTACAGGGTATAGGAGGTTGTGGCACCTGTAACTGTTGAGTAACTACCTGCTGCTGCTTCTGTTGATTCCCAACCACCTCATTCTGCATCTGTGGATTTATATTTTGATTTATTTCATTACCCTTTTGTCCAGATCTACACTCGTTCTTCCAATGTCCAAACTTTCCGCGCGTATGCCAAGGAAATTTCTTTTTAGCTTCTTCCTTACTCATTTAAAATTTTCCCCTATTCTCCACTGTCTACCTGACCAACCCGAGTCTGACTTTGTTGCACATTAATATTTTCCTTTTGTTGTTCTGCCATCTTCACTTGTCACATATCATTTTCTCCTTTAACTTTTTAAGCCTCTAATCAATATCATCACTACAATATTTTGCATACCTCATCATTTCGTCTATTGACTTACTTTGCCAGCAGAGCATGTGCTGCTGTATCATTGCACTCATTTCTGGTTTCAATCCATATACAAATCGATACACAAAATGCCCCATTCTTTATCTCCAATATTTACAAACCCACTGTCTGCTTAAACACCTGAAGTAATCATAATTGAGTGAACTGATTCTTTAGGCTCTTGGGTTGTCCTGTCAGTCTTAACCCAATCCGTTTCTTTAGGGGAAATCTTCCCTTTCAAGAAAGTAATGACCTTATGGTACTTCTTCATCACCTCTTCAGATAGTGCACCTGTTTTTGCATCCCTGGGATATTCATCTTTCGGCCAGTCAACAGTAATTTTACATTCTGTCCACAAATCAGCCAGAACTACTATTTCAAAAAGACCATCTAAATCTTTCAACAACCCTTTTGAAACTTTTATAAATATGTCCACTTGTTTATACCATTCAACAGGCTCTTCTTGTAACCTGGGAAAATCATTTGTGAATGACAATATATCCTGTTTAGTCCAAGGTAAATGAACATATCCACCACCTGTAACCTCTCTCATGGGACATGCCCTTTCAACTTGCTTGGTTTCCTTTAACGGAAACATGGAAGTTCCTTCACCAGTAGTCTCTTCTTTCTTTGTCATCCATTTACTCCTCCATCGTTCTATAGTTCCCCATTATTTCAACATATTTATTAATTCCTTTATCTGCAATCTTCTCCCTGACATAGTAAACTCTCTAAATCCTTGTCAGTAAATGCCATTCTGTCTGATTTTTGCAACAGTTTCCACTTTTCTATATCTAAACCAAACTCACTAGCAACTTCCGATTTTTTTCATGAACATTTTTTGTTCTCCAAGTAATACTTTTACACAAAAATAGTAACTCTTCATCACTGTATGTCCCTAATATATCTGGATTTACAGTTCCAATAATCATCTCCTCCAAATCTACTTTGAATTGGCTTATATTTTAACTCTGTCGTTGAGCTTTTGGATGGCTCATTTCCATTATCCAATTAGTTAATTCTTCTGCTAAACTCTCTGCTATTGGTATAAAATTTGGCCCTATTTTTCTTGGGTCTAATTGAATGCTTCTCCTCAGGGTTTCTGTTAATAAGTCACCAACTGGTAGGTCTAACAGTGTGTTATTTTGGTCATCTTGTCTATTTTCATTTGTACTGACACTACTTCACTCCTTACACTACTTCTTGGAACTGACAATGTGTGCACTTTTGGCAAAGTCGATTTCTCTCCAAATAATGGAACCACTGGACCAATTGTCACTGGCACCATTAAATCTTCTGCATTCAAATTTAATTGACTTATTTTCTGTACCTGCTCCATTCTGGCATTATTTAACAAACTCACTTCATTTTCTCGCACTATTCTAGCTATTTCAGTAACTTGGGGAGTAAATGGAGTTACCATTTGTGGGCACTTAGAATCACATCTTCTGAGTTTTCTACATATGGCGGAGGTCTTTTATTCATCATATCTACTAATAATTCATCATCAGATTCATCCAAACCTTTTCCAGACATTTCTATATATTTTTTTCTCCTTACACTTAGTACCTGTCTGATTCCCTACTGTCAAAACTAGATTTAAACCCTCGGTCACTACAGCTCTTCTCCACCTTTTCATTTGATCTTCTCGCCTCTCAAATGGATATCTAGGCATAAAGCCTCTGAATCTTCTACCACTTTGATCCTTTTCTCGCTCATAAGCTTCTACTTCCCATTCTTCCAACGCTTCATACTGAGGAAGTCTCGGATTTGGCTCTAGCAAGTTCATCCTAGCTCTCAAGTTCTGTAAAATCCATACATTGAATGTACCAAACTCAGGGAAAGCTAACATCCCATCATCCTTCGTATATTTCATCCAGTTTTCTAACCAAACACACGTATGGTACCCTTGCTCCATCATCATGTAAGAGGCGGGAGTTTTTGGTGGTGGAATTGGAATCCCCTCTCACATCACTATTTGTTTGTCATTCTTGAATAAATTCCTTATTGTTTTTATCAAAGCCATCTTCAGACTTTTCTATTAGTATTTCTCAACAGACAAAATAACAAAACCTCTCCGTAATTCTTCTTTCCCTATTTGCTAAATTCCATCCTATACCAGCGCGACTCGCACAACCAAAGAATCACAGCTCACTTCGTAGCTACAGCCTTATCCAATGTCAATGCGACTCACTAACTAACCAATCAGAGCTTTGTACAGACCCACTGTCTGACCAATACCAACTCGGCCTCTTGTGACGTTAGTTTTTACCCCTTCTACTGACCCTCCCTTTACAATCTGCTCTCGATACACGCCCACTGCTTTACCCAATACCATTGCGGCACTATGTGACGTCAGTGTCACTCCTTCTACAGACCCCTCCTTTACAAAATATTACGACAATATCTTTCTGAGTTTTTCTTAATTAAAAAATCTGTTAGTGACAGCATAAAAAATAATGCTACTTGTCTGCTCTGCTAAATAAAGAGATAGTCTTCACTTTCTCAAGAGATCCTTACACTACAAGTAATAATAACGACCAGCATTATCTCACTTCTCCAACAAGCTCCGGGGAGACCTGTTACTCCTCTAGGGATAAAGCCGAGGTTTCACAAGAGGAATTTTTGGCATTAAAAGGTGTCCTGTTATTCTCTCAGGGATACTGCCAGAGTTTCAAAAGTGGACCCTTTGCTATTTCAGACACTCTACTTACATACACATTTGATCTAATTATAACACTGACAGCCCTACGTAACTTTTCAGTATTATTTCAACAGACAAAGTACTTCTGCAGTGTGATTTATTCACCGCACTATTCTTCTGCCAACTTCCAGCTAATTCCTTCCCGGGATTCCTCAGGCACCTCCGCACCTGTACTTCTAGACAACATAAAACAAGACACTAACTCTTCATGTTAAGACATATAATCAGTATTCAATAACCATTACCAAACTAATCAATAATTAACCCGTCCTCTGCTGCCAAGAAACTGATCCAGCGCGAACCCAAATAAATGGATCAGGGATAAATATTCAATAAATCAAGTACTTTGGCCCATACTCATTCACCCAAATCCCTGATGTGCTGGGGTCAAGTTTGTTAACTTTGCCTCAATTTTACTCTTGTTATTCAGGTAAAATCTTTAAACATACTATATATTTGCGTATCAGAACAAATCATAATTGACTTTTCATCTCCTTGGTCGATGGACCAATTAGTTGAACAGTTGATGGCAATGGAAATTCTAAAGGAAACATTTGATCAATAAACTGACTAAATACCCACAGACTCTCGATGAGATTTATTACATTTTATCTAGTAATAATAATTGCTCATATCAATCACTTCATAAATTCAAATACTGGAAACCTCATGAGAGAGAGAGAGAGAGAAAGAGAGAGCAAAATCTAATCATAGCAATAACGGAACTATCATTTCAGATATACGTTTGCAAGGAATGGACAGATGAAGACACATTAGATACAAGTAAAATTATATCGATTTAACTAACAAATCAGTGGGATAGAGGAAAAGACAGAAAGTACAGAGACAAGAAATACGACTGCAAAAGTAATTCTCTGCAATGCTAATTTAGATCTAATGCAAACCCAAAGGATCTGTAAGGGGAAAACTACCACCCAGGCCTAGAAGTAGTGGGGGACCAAGAGTCAGGGATCAAATAATCAGGAATCAGGACAGGACAGATATAGCCAGGCCTCTCTGCAACTCGGCGAACAGCGGCGTACCCCTCACTCGATCACCTTCAGCCTAAGGGACCTAAACCACACCCCTAAAGCACCTATTCTTATACTCTAAACATACATGTCCATCCCACAATAGTTGCAAAATTCACAATTTCTAGCTTAGGGATTGGTTGAGTTCTGGGGATGGGATGTTACCCCACTGTGAAATCATTCTACTCTTGACTACACCATTGTTCTAAACATTTTTATTTTATTTTAGTTATTTTTTTGTCCTCATTTCACCATTGGCAAGTGCAAATGAACGCCTGACAACCCCATTCCGTCCTGGGCACCCAGGGCTGCAGTTCTTGCTTTTACCTGGAGCCGACCCGGCCTGCCCCTTTATTCCGAGGCATGGTGTAATCATAGGACATTTCGAGGATTCAGACCAGCCTCATTACTGTTCCCCATTCTATCAAAGGTTCCCAAACAGTGCTATTTACATTATGTGCCATTCCAGATTCTAAACGTGCAATTCTAAGTGCAGCTCGAAGCCACTTTTCATACAAAGGGGGACTCGCGTCTTTTCATACCTTACAGATCTCTCTACGTGCAATGAGAATAAGATTGAAAAATAAGGCCACCTGTGTCCCCCTTAGCCCACAAATAAGGTCAGCGTCCAAACCAACCAAAACTCTAACTGTGTTCAAACTAAGTTTAAGCTTAAAAATACTCTCCATTGCCTTCTCCACTGTAGGAGAGTAGGGTCTGCTTTCCTATGGTCAACCCAATTTTTGCTTTTTGCTTCACTGGTTTTCTACTTAATGTGGCTGTGGGCCTGCTAATCAGACCCACAGCCTGCTGTTCTCTCTCTAAATTCACAGACATGTACTTTAGGTACATCACCAATTTGGTACTGGACACCTTATCAGCCCCTGTACAGTGTACTATAGGTACCCAGGGCATAGGTGCATCCAAGGCCTACCAGGGGCTGCAGCATATCTTTTGCCACCCCCGGCTGGCCATTCAAACTGACACAACTGGCTGCTCACACAGCTGGGGCAAGGTTGTGTAATCACCCCTTGCTTAGATATAGTATCCCTATGTCTAAACCTATATCTGGACACATATATACCTATAAGTCACTCCTATGGCAGGCCTTAACAATCCTGGAGGCAGAGTGCTTGGTTTTATGTGAGATGGTGCTCTAGCATGAGCTGAGTCTGTCTGCAGCTTTCGGAACCATTTCCTTATAGCTGTTCCAGGATATTGCCATACCATATACTCTTAAGTGCATTACAATCCTCGTGGTTATTGCTAACTTTGGTTTGGCTTTATCAAAACATGTTGTGTAAGGTGTCATACACTTTGGAATACTACCCCCTCGCCAGTTCTGGCGACGGGGGTAGCATTCCACCCTTCTAGAGGGAAAATACATGCTACTTTACTTAAAACGCGGTTAAATCTAACCAGAGCCTCAGCATCACAAAATGGATGCTGCTGCCACAGACACAAGTCTGGCCTCCTGCTGCTGACCGAAACCTGGCAGGGGAAGCTTGGACAAAGAGTTTCCTGTCACAGGGAGGTGCTACACCACCCTAGACAGGAGATAGTGGATTCTAGCAGGGAGGGCTGAATGAAACTAGACACTGCCTGGGGCACATAAGGTGTCCCATGCAAAATCCAGTCAAACCGGTTCTGGGGCGAAACTGTACAAAGGGAAAGGGGTGTATTCACCCCCTTCCTGGGTCCCACCCATAGGAGGGACCTAGCAGGTAATCCAGCCCCTTGATTTGGAATAAAGGTAGGAGCTGTGCCAGTGCACATTAGATTATCCTGACTGAAACTTTGATACAGAACTCTGGACCCTTCGACATCCCACTCGACATGGAAGACTGAAGAATCTCCCTTGTGGTCAAGGAGTGACCACCCTGTGCGAACATGCACCATCCAGCGCCCAACGGTTTGCTTTGTTGCAGTTCCCGCCGGAACTCGAGCGACAGAGATCAACAAGACCCAGCTTCCCTGACTTCTAACAGCCCGACCCACAGTCCCCGCGAATCTGAGACCCGTGGAGGCGACGTGAAGCGTGGAGCCGGCCATCTAGGAAAAACTACGAAGTGCTGACCGTGCAGCTCCCAAGGCTCCCTCGAAGCTGTGCATTGGGGTTTGAGAAGCCCCAGCCCCGAGCAGCTTTTGCACCGAAGATCTCCCCTCCACACTCACCGAGTGCTGCGTGGGGCCCTTTTGCATTTTCCTGCTCGACGCATTGGTCCGGTCACTTGCCCGTTGGCTAGTGGCCCCTGTACCGACAAATCCTTGAATTTACTCTGCTAGTCTGGTTGCTCCAGACTGGCCCTCGCTCCCCTAAAAAGGAGTAATCTATCGGACCTTGCTGGTCCGAGTAAGAAGCGATCTTCAAATCCTGCTTTGTGTTGCATTTGCCAAGGCCTGTTGACTCCGATCCGGGAGCCGACACCGCCGACAGCAAGAGCCTTCGTGGGACAGCTCGTGATCCACTCCTGGACGCCCTCAATGCCCCAGAGTCCATGTGGCAGCGGAGACAAGCTTCTCGACAACCACCTGATTGCGCCCAACATCGCCTGGTTCCTTCCTGGTTCCATCCTGGTCACTGGCTAGTGACCCAGACTCTGTCCCCTCTGCTTTCAGGTACTCTACATCTTAGATCCAACCGGACTCTTCTCTCCTGGCCGCCTGCAGCATCTTCATCTCCAGGCTCCATAGATCTCCACGACGAAACCTGACACACTTTGGCACCTATGCACCCGCTTCCTGTGGGTGAGGTAACGATCAAACACCGGTGCTCCTGTAGTGGTTTACACCTCTAGTGTCCTAGTTTAAAGTGGGGTAATTCTATTCCAGTCGGAAGACTTCCAAAACAGTAACTTTCTAACTTTTACGCACCATTGACTTTGCATTGGTGCATGCGTGTGCTTTAGACGCTGCACCCGAGTCCCGCGGGCCTCTCCCGACTTCATCACTGTTAGTCCCGAGTAGTCCCAGCGATTCACAAGGCCCTAGGCCCTACCATTGTTCGTGTGGTGGTACTTATACCACTATTTTAGTATATGGTTAGAGTGGCCACCGGGCTTATCCAAAATTGTGCAACTTGTGTATGTTTAACTGTGCTTTTGTTTAAACGCTTGTGCCTCTGCACTCATAAAGAGTACAGAGGATTATTCTAGTAATAAATACATATATTTTTATAATATATAACTTGTGTGGTGTCCTTTCATTTGATATTACAGGATTGCATATGTTAAAACAGCTGGCTTCACATGCCCTCTTGAGTTAAGGCTAAGACTGCTTAGGTCCATGCTACCCCTAGGATAGCTAGTCTAGAAGGTTGACTTACAACCACCACCATAAGGGATTGTTTGGACTGATACAAGGTGCCCCCAGAATTGGAGACATCATACATCAGGCCAACTTCTCACATTGGTGTGCAGCGGTTGGGATTTGAGCTTGCTGTTGTTTTACCATTGCAATCTTTATATCATTTGAAAGATCACATTGAGTACTATAGGTACATATAAACAAAGCTAACATACTTAAGTTCTACTGAACTTAGTAGTTGTAGATTAAAGGGAGTAGCACACCCTGACTACAACTCACTAGCAAGGTACAGTAGGAAAACACTTAGTGTAGGTAAGTGCACCACTTACACCTCACTAGCCATGTCTGGCACAGGTGAACCTTCCAGTTCTCTACCTGTGACAGGTGACCTGCCCAAGGCACCTTCCAGCTATGGAAAACTCAGCTTCAAGGACTTGAGTGGCTTATGCGCCTCAAGGGGGCTGAAAAAGGGTCACAACCCTACTATCTTAATCCTGATAGGTGTCCTAGAGGCAGATGATCTTGTTAAGGGTACAGCAGTCCCCACAGATAATCCAGGAGATGAGGTAAACCCCCCAGAAACTGACCCCATCACCCCAGAGGTAGAGGTGGAGTCAGAATCCAGTGATTCAGATTCAGATCAGGATCAAGGGGATAGCCAGGTACCAGTTGGAAGGCTTAGCCAAGCTAACTTGCACCTACATGGGAATGGAGAGAGAGACCACCTCCCCAGACCCAATAACAGAATACTCCCTGGCAATAGAAGAGATAGATCCCTCACCGCTCACCGTGTCAAGTGTCCACGAGGGCTATTGTGCCGATTGTGAGGAGCTCAGCGGGACTCTGTGGAGTCTGTGGCTTTTATTCCTGACTTTCCATCAACTGTTCACGGCCCCCGCTTCGCGGGAGCCGTTCACGTGCTCCAGCTACTGATCGCCTACCACTGAGGGACTGCGAGGTCCAGCAGGCTAGGCGAGACACACCTGCAGCCTCTTCCCCCAGTGGCCGCGCCCCCTGCCTGGCGTGTTAAATACCTTTCACCGTGTCAAGTGTCCAGGAGGGCTATTGTGCCCATTGTGAGGAGCTCAGCGGGACTCTGTGGAACCTGTGGCTTTTATTCCTGACTTGCGAGGTCCAGCACGCTAGGCGAGACACACCTGCAGCCTCTTGCCCCAGTGGCCGCGCCCCCTGCCTGGCGTGTTAAATACCTTTCGCGGCCCCCACTCTGCGGGTGCCGCTCACCGTGTCAAGTGTCCAGGAGGGCTATTGTGCCGATTGTGAGGAACTCAGCGGGACTCTGTGGAACCGGTGGCTTTTATTCCTGACTTTCCATCAACTGTTCAAAGCCCCCGCTTCGCGGGAGCCGTTCACGTGCTCCAGCTACTGATCGCCTACCACTGAGAGACTGCGAGGTCCAGCAGGCTAGGCGAGACACACCTGCAGCCTCTTTCCCCAGTGGCCGCGCCCCCTGCCTGGGAGGTTTATATCCATCTCATCCTTCCCGCGACGCGGGACGCGCGCGGGCGGGTGCCGGGCTAAGCCCGGGCAAAGGGCGGGCCATCCGAGGTTGGTCGAGGCCGGGCTGGGCCATCACCTTTGTTTTTAGGTTTCGATCCCACATTGCGTTTTTTATATTTTACATAAACTTTGAGCTTTTTCCCACTAAAAGTGTTATTGATAATTGCTTAGCGGTAGTTATGGCCTTACGTTCAGTGAAAAGTAGAATGGTTACTGTTAATACTAATGCAGGCATGGTTACGGGCACTTTGGATCAGTTTTTTAAACGGGCTACTGGAATCCTAGAGAAGGAAATAGCATTTGCAGAAAAGCGGCTGTCGATTGATATTTTAACATGCAAACGGTCTTCTCTGGGTGTGATCGGGTCTGCTGTAACGCCGGCCCAGTGTAGCGACCCGGTTGTTCTTGTAGACACTAGCCCAATCCCTTGTTCTTTGGAGGAGGGGCCAGTCGGTTTTGCTACTGGCTCCATGTTGAGCTCAACCTCACTCAGTCTTCCTTCTAGTGGCTTGAGCCACAGAACATCTACACCAACGCCTCCTCCTCCTGTTCCTCGGACAGAACAAGATCAGGCGCCGAGGAGAGTAAATAAGAAATGTCCTGTAACTCCTAAGTATGTCAAAAATAAGAGAGGGGGAGGCAAGAAGGTGGGTGGTGGTATAAGACTTGCAAAACTCAACATTCCAGTGATGCTTCACAGGCTGTAGTTCAGTCTCCTATTTTAAATGATGCATTAACTAATACTGATCCACCTCTGATTCAACAGAATTCTAATGAGGATCTTCTTGCCAAAATGGAAACATTAGTTAGGTCTCTAATATTGCCCCTGAACAACCGAACGAAATTAATAAAAGAAAAATTAGATCAGTTAGAACTAATAACAAAGGGGAACACTTCAAAACTTGATGCACTAATTAAGAACACAAAAAGTAAAGATGTCAGAGCCCCTTCCACTATATCCTTGGGAAATGTTAAGCCACCTAAAGCCGCCCCTGTGGCCCAGAACACCCATTTAGCTACAGGGGAAAAAGGTGTGGCAAGTAGAAAGGCCCAAGACACTGAGGTAGTCATGGTGGTTGCCCCAAAACAGGCTCCAAATCTAAAACAAGTGGTCAATCAGCCTTTGAGTAATGTACCTCAGGGTAAAGAAGTGCAAAGAAAGAGGCTTCCGTGTGTAAATCTCCCCCCCGGAATCCATGCTTTTGACTAATATTCTAACAGGGCTACCAGAAATTAACTTAGATTGTCAAGAATCAGATAGGGAACTTAAGAATAAAGTTATTTTTTGGCTTAGCAAGAATAGGAGATTACCTCCGGGCTTAAATTCGGAGATCTTAGGAGTAAGGCGAGTGGCATGGTTGGGCCATAGCAATAAGGATCTCGAGGGAGATTGCATAATTGTTAATTTTAGAAACACATGGGTTGTAGACCACATACGCAGAGAACCAAGGTTTGCCAGATTAGGTGACATTCAATCACTAGGTCTAGATTATTTTTATCCATATATGATTCCTAGTTTACCCTGTCTACCACAGAACTTTGGCAGGGGTAGACCCACAGGTGTCAACAGATTGGACTGGGCTGTACAGTATCTACCACTAAGAAATAGGTTTGACCCACTCATGGGAATGGAGCGGGTTGATTGACTCCGGATCGCCCGCATTTCCAACAGTGGGGTCGAAGACATAGATAGGGATAGGGCTGTCAGCCCAATGAGGCAAAACCCAGATGAAGTAGCTGGAACCTGGGCAGGGACGGTTAGTAGCATACATTTATCTCCTAATCTATTGATTGTTCCTATAGCAGCGGCTAGGGGAGAGAGAGATGGGGCTGAACAAATAGAAATGGTACCCCTGGATTTAGATATTACTCATACAGCAGTAAATCAGGGAGGGAGAGTTAACACCAGACAGGTAGAATCGGCACCCTTGGATACAGATATTGGCCCTGCAGCTGCAATTCAGGGTGAGAGTGCTGCGATTCAGCCAAAAGTAACAACATCCCTGGGGGAAGTAGATGGTCTGGTTGAGGGTTGTCCTTTCCGCCTGATTTCATGGAACATTGCTGGTTTTACCCGGAGGCTAGACGATCCGGTGTGGTTAAAATTTGTTGAATCCTTTGATATAATCTGCTTCCAGGAGACCTGGAGCAAAGAGGACCATAGTTTGGATGGATACCAAATGTTTAATGTTCATGCCAAAGCCTCACATGCTGGAAGAGCCAAGGGTGGCCTTATGACCGCTATTTCTGTCATGTTTAATATGATAAAAATTGTTACATTGGTGGAATCCCCCTGGTATCAAATGCTTATGATTAAGGATTTATTTCCAGTGCCTCTCCTTTTAATTAATTGGTATTACAATATATTTGATGCCCATGAAACATCGGTTATTGTAAAATTACAGGATGAAATTGTCAGAGTAACTAATACTGTATTTCCTCTTTTTGTTATGTGGGTGGGTGATTTTAATTGTACTTTGTGTACATTTAGTGGAACCAGAGTCTGTGGCCTGGTAGATTCAAATGACCAGCCATTGGCTCATTTTAAACACTCAAAACGGGGATGCTTTGAATAACATCATTATGATTAATGAACTTTGTGTGCTGGATATGTCTAATTTCTCGAGACCTCTGGGCATACCTACTTTCCAAGGTATAGGGGCCAGATGAGCACAATTGATTTTGCTATGGTCTCTAGCAGGTACATTCATCTTGTAAATGATTTCGAGATTGAAGTGAATCCTGCTAGTGACCATAACCCTTTAATATTAAGTTTGAGTCCTGTTTTTGAGAGAGTTCAGACCCCGGAACACCCAATAAAATTTAGCCAGAATCAGGGGGTTACTATAAAGTGGGATAAGGTAGATGCAGGGCAACTGGAGGCGGAAGTTTTTAAAGCAAACAAATTAAGGATAGAGGCTTGCTTAACCGCCTCCAATGAGCCGGATGTAATAATTGAGAATTTTGAGGCTCTTTTAGGCAATGTGGTACAAAAGGGGGTGGTGATGGACGGAGCATCTGAATCAATCAATCAAACACTCACACCCAGTCAAAGGATCTGGGTTTAATCCATCACCGTTCTTTAGCCCACTCTGCCACCCCAGTTCAGACATAGCTATATGCAAATCAGTCTGACCCTGTGCCTCATGGGAACAGTCCAGCCCAAACTGCCAAGCTATGTCTTCCCTGGACCGGAAACAAGCTTCCGAGGACCGGTTTCTGGCATTCCAGTTGTCTTCAGCCCGGCTTGCTTGAATCCAGTGGCAAAGTGAGCAAGGGACTCACGTCTGAGCATACCCTGCCACACTTATGGTGGCCAAAAGCGGTACAAAAGGGGGTGGTGATGGACGGAGCATCTGAATCAATCAAACACTCACACCCAGTCAAAAGATCTGGGTTTAATCCATCACTGTTCTTTAGCCCACTCTGCCACCCCAGTTCAGACATGGCTATATGCAAATCAGTCTGACCCTGTGCCTCATGGGAACAGTCCAGCCCGAACTGCCAAGCCATGTCTTCCCTGGACCGGAAACAAGCTTCCGAGGACCGGTTTCTGGCATTCCAGCCGTCTTCAGCCAGGCTTGCTTGAATCCAGTGGCAAAGTGAGCAAGGGACTCATGTCTGAGCATACCCTGCCACACTTATGGCGGCCAAAAGCGGTACAAAAGGGGGTGGTGAAGGACGGAGCATCTGAATCAATCAAACACTCACACCCAGTCAAAAGATCTGGGTTTAATCCATCACCGTTCTTTAGCCCACTCTGCCACCCCAGTTCAGACGTAGCTATATGTAAATCAGTCTAACCCTGTGCCTCATGGGAACAGTCCAGCCCGAACTGCCAAGCTATGTCTTCCCTAGACCGGAAACAAGCTTCCGAGGACCGGTTTCTGGCATTCCAGTCGTCTTCAGCCCGGCTTGCTTGAATCCAGTGGCAAAGTGAGCAAGGTACTCACGTCTGAGCATACCCTGCCACACTTATGGCGGCCAAAAGCGGTACAAAAGGGGGTGGTGATGGACGGAGCATCTGAATCAATCAAACACTCACACCCAGTCAAAAGATCTGGGTTTAATCCATCACTGTTCTTTAGCCCACTCTGCCACCCCAGTTCAGACATGGCTATATGCAAATCAGTCTGACCCTTTGCCTCATGGGAACAGTCCAGCCCGAACTGCCAAGCCATGTCTTCCCTGGACCGGAAACAAGCTTCCGAGGACCGGTTTCTGGCATTCCAGCCGTCTTCAGCCCGGCTTGCTTGAATCCAGTGGCAAAGTGAGCAAGGGACTCACGTCTGAGCATACCCTGCCACACTTATGGCGGCCAAAAGCGGTACAAAAGGGGGTGGTGATGGACGGAGCATCTGAATCAATCAAACACTCACACCCAGTCAAAAGATCTGGGTTTAATCCATCACCGTTCTTTAGCCCACTCTGCCACCCTAGTTCAGACATGGCTATATGCAAATCAGTCTGACCCTGTGCCTCATGGGAACAGTCCAGCCCGAACTGCCAAGCCATGTCTTCCCTGGACCGGAAACAAGCTTCCAAGGACCGGTTTCTGGCATGACACAGGGTCAGACTGATTTGCATATAGCCATGTCTGAATTGGGGTGTGAGTGTTTGATTGGTTCAGATGCTCCGTCCATTACCACCCCCTTTTGTACCGCTTTTAGGCAATGTAGCATCCCACCTATTAAAAACTGTGGGTGGGAAAAAAGAAAATGTATGCAAATGGTTTGACGCAGAATGTTCCAAAGCACAAACCAGGCTAACGAAGGCACTACACCAAGTGCCATGGGATAGGGAGCTGGTTAGAAAGTCAAGGAAACTTTATAGAGATGCCATTATTAGGAGAAAATTAGACTTAAAGAAAAAGGCATGGGATGATTTAGGAAAAGCCTCAGAACTTAAGGATAGCAGGCTTTTCTGGGAGGTAATAAACCGCCCATTCCTAAAGAGCGACGAAAAGGGCAAAATGTTGGTACATATATCAGGGGATACTTGGGAAGCACATTATGGAAGAATTTTTAACCCAAAAGGGGTGACGCTGTTAACTTCAAAGGAGGGGGCTAGAGATTTCAATATGGAGTCAGCCCGAACGCTTAGCCTTTCGCTCACCATCCCAGAGGTAGAGGACGCTCTTAGGAAGGGTACCCCACTAAAGGCCCCAGGGCCGAATTCAGTCCCTCTGGATCTCTTTAAATACAACGTTGAGGTGTGGGCACCACTCTTATTAAATTTATTCAGAGCAGTTGTGGTAGGGCGTATTCCATCCTCCTGGCAAGAGGCTGTAGTGGTATCGATATTCAAAAAGGGGGACAAAGCTGACCCGTGCTGCTACAGACCGATATCTTTAATAGATGCGTCCTGTAAGCTGATGGGAAGGGTGATATTGGCACGCCTGGAAGCCTGGGCTGAGTCATCAGGTATTATTGTGGACTCCCAGTATGGGTTTAGGAGGGGTAAAGGAACCACAGAGCAGTGCCTTAATTTGGCCTTAATTATGGGTAAGTACATGAAGACCAAGCGTGGTTGTATCCACTTGGCCTTCATGGACTTATCCAGCGCCTTCAACACTGTTTGCAGAGATAAACTGTGGCAGATGATGGAGACCATGGGGTTTGAAGAACCGTTGGTCACCCTTCTCCGTAGACTGCACGCTGCCACAACAGTGAGGGTCCGATTTGGCCCAGGTGGGGAGAAGACAAAGCCTATCCCATCGGCTGAAGGTGTGCACCAGGGATGTATCCTAGCTCCCTTTTTGTTCCTGGTGTACACCAACGGATTGGAAGGCTATCTGTTGGAAAGTTGTGTAGATTTCCCCCAGGTTAATGGTAAACGGATACCGATGTTATCTTATGCAGATGACACGGTGTTAATGACCCTAACCGCCAATAGCATGCAAACGTGTTTGAATGCTTTTGATGCTTTTATGCAAGGATTAGATCTACGGTCAACTTCACAAAGTCTTTCGCCATGGTCTGCAGCCCGAAAGGGGTACAATCTCGTAGGTATATGGTGAATGACTCAATTATTGCGAAAGTCGATAATTTTAACTATCTGGGGAATTTATTCAATAAAACTCTAAGCTGGGATCCTCTAATATCAGCCCGTGTTCAAAAGGCTACGCAATCCATAGAGGCCCTTTTCCGTTTCTCAAGTAAATTGGGTCAAAAGCCGGCTGCAGAATTAACAATCTTATATAAAGCAAAATGCATCCCTGTTGCAATTTATGGGGAAGGAGTATGGGGGACACAAAACTGTAATAAAATCCAAGTCATGGAAAATAAATTCATAAAGCGCCTTTTATCTGTTCCATCTGGCACTTCCAACAGCTTTTGTCATACTGAGGTGGGTCTTGATTTTGTGAGCGATACCATCCATGTCTCACCTTTGCTTCTATGGAGCAAGGTTTGGAGGTCTGATGAACTGAAACTCACAAAGGTAATTTTGCAAGACTGCCTTAAGCTTGATCATTCTATGGAGATTCCATGGCTACTATACGTAAGGGAAACCTTCCACAAGATTGGATTGGGACACATATACCTAAATCCCGAAACTGTTGGCAGGGAGACCAAACTATCAATTAAGGACGCCTATCGTACCAGCCTAGGTATGTTAAGGAATAGTGAGCATGCAGTATATGATGGGGGTAAGCTGCATCAGCAGCCTTATCTATCATATATTATGCATGCTCAATGGCGTTTTTACTTGACACGGTTTCGCCTTGGTACGCTGCATTTTCTTTTTGCTTTCCCAAAGCAAGCAGGGTGGTGTGAGAGACTTTCCCCTTGCCCCTGTAATACCAAAGTTTCACAAAACACTTTGCACCTCATCCTTTTTTGTAATTTGTATAAAGATCCAAGAAATCGGTTTATTAAGCCTGTTTTGTTAACTCTTGGATCCCGCTATCACAAAGAGGGTTACGAATACTTATCATCTTTATCAACTCGAGCCATATGTAGTGCTGTGCTTAGCTTTATTAGATTAGTGCTCACTATCAGAAATCGATATTGAACAGCATTATTGGATACCAACGATTATTAACTGGCATACATTTAGCGGATTATTGTATGTATTGGCATTCAAATGGAACGTACATGCACTTTACAATATTTTCTGTCTATATATATGACCCTTTTTATCCTGAATGTATTATAAATCCAAATTGGATATATAATATGTATTTTGGATGTTAATATAACTGTATGGCTTCTTTTTTGTTTTAATTATATGTGTAATGTCTTGTTTATTCTGTTTATACTTTTATGATTCTATCTTCTAATCGAAATAAAGTTCTTTGACTTGATAGATCCCTTTCCAGGGAATCTAACCTTTCTAATGCCTCAAGGGCTTCTCAAAGGGGAATGACTTCCCCCCAGAGAAAAGAGCATAAGGCCAGGATGAGAGTTGTCAGACTCCAGATAGAGAGGGAAGAGATAGACCTGGCCCAAGCTAAGCTTGCTTTAGCAAGGGAATACAAATTGAGTGGGGAAACACCCACTGGTGGCAGCATTATCCCTAGAGATAAAGACAGGTCCTATGATCATAGACACCTGAGTAAGATTGTGCCCCCCTACAGAGATGGGGATGGCATCCACAAATGGATGACTGCTCTGGAGAGGGCCTGCATGGTACAGCAGGTCCCCTAAGATCAGTGGGCAGCAATCTTGTGGCTCTCCTTTTCTGAGAAAGGGAGAGATAAGCTCCTCACTGTTAGACCTGAGGATGCTAAAAACTACACTGTCCTGAAGAGTGCTCTTATTGATGGGTTTGGCCTAACCACTGAGCAATACAGGTTGTTGTTCAGAGATACCCAAAAAGCTCAGACTCAGGACTGGACTGACTTTGTTGATTGTGCCACTAAGGCTTTGGACGGTTGGTTGCTGGGAAGTACAGTTTCAGACTATACAGGATTGTACAATCTAATAATGAGAGAACAGATCCTTAATAATTGCCAGAACCAGTTGTTGTATCAACACCTAATTGACTCAGATCTGACCTCTCCCCAAGAATTGGGAAAGAAGGCAGACAAATGGGTCAGAACCTGGGTTAAGCAGAAAACCCAGAACCAAGGAGGTGATCAAAAGAAGGCACACCAGAAGGGTGGAGACCAGAAAGAAAAGTCAAGTCAAGTCAAAAGGGTAAGTTTATTTAGATCGTAATCTTTAAACCAATGCATCACACTTAATTGAGTTAAAATGTTTCCCAACGACAGCAATTCATACAAATTTATAGATAAAATCTCATTCCTTTTGTTTAGTTAATAAATATAGATGATCTTCCTCAGGATATGACATTTAAAACTAAGTACACATGTAAATGATTTCTCCAAATGATTTTCTTATCCTGTTAAAATTAATAAAAACAATTATCTCTAGACAAGATTCTGTTTAAAACTCTAAAATCTATTTCTGGCTTATTATGAAACTCTGTACAATCTTTATAAATTTTCCAAGTGCAATTGCAATATCGATACTTGGGAGTTCTGTAAGTAGCTCAAGTGCTTGCCTCCTAGTTCTTATATCATACTTTATAAAAATTGGACGCAGCCAAAGTTTTCGTTGATCTAAGATATTTATACAGTCCAACAAAATGTGCAGGGTATCTCCTTTTGTACCCAGCCTGCATTTACAGTGTCCATTAAGATCTAACATTTTATTTTTTACTTCTTTATTTGATATCCATGGGTTAATCCCAATGCGTAACCTTAAGATCTCCTGTCTAAACCACAGGTTTGGCAAGAGATCTAAATATGGGAACCAGGTTTCCTTTGCCCATGCATTCATCATAAATGCCACAGATCTTTTCTTACCGAGGTATTCCCGCCCCATTCTTCTGGTGGCAACTTGTCCATTAATTTTAAGGTCATTTTTTGAGCACTCTATTGTTAGGGAATCACGGCATATATCTACTTTTATATTTTCGCAGGCCTGAAACATTTTCTTCCTACATATTTTTGCCCATTTTAAGTTACTGTATTGTATTTCTTTCCGACACCAATGTGCACTTTTTGGTCCTTTTCAAGGCGTTTCCAGAATCTGATTGCTGCACTTTGTGCTTGAATACCCCAAGCTGTTGTCCCTAACTCTGTTCTTATGGCTTGCACCATTGCTGAAGGGGGAGGGATAAAAGATTTTTCAAGCATTTTCCTTCCTCCAGGTCCCAGACTCCCTTACCGCTCAAATAAAGAATTTCTGCTCCATAGAGTACTTGTGGTGGGATCATTGCTTTGAAAGCTTTTAATATTGGTCGATGAGATTTATCCCCATAGTCCCGGTTGAACATTTTTAGACCAGCAATTGAGGTTTGGGCCTTCGCTTTTTGGGCATCAAGGTGTGTTTGCCAATTTAATCTTTTGTCAAACCACACACCTAGATATCGGTATTCATTTACAGTTTCTAATTTAAGATCCCCTAAAAACCAATTAAACTTGATCACTTTTTTCCCAAAGCACAGGATTTTCGTCTTGTCTAGATTTACCTTTAAATATAACTTTTTACAATATTCATTAAAAGAGTTCAATTTCCTTTGAAGGCCAATTTCTGTTTGATCTACAATTACGAGATCATCTGCGTATAACAGACACGGCACCTTTTTGCCATTCATTCTTGGGCTGGCACTACCCTTCACTTCTAGACATTCTGGTAGTTCTGATAGAAATATGGAGAATAACTGGGGGGCCAGAACGCAGCCTTGTCTTAATCCATTTTTTATAGGAATTTTTAGCGTCAATGACCCCTCAGTATCCTTAATCACTTGAGCCCAGTTGTCCCGGTGCAATTCTTTTAATACCGTCAACAGGTCTCGCTGGATATTTTTCTTTATTAGTATTTCCCAGAGGCAGTTCCTATCCACAGAGTCAAATGCGGCTCGGAAATCCACAAAGCAGCAACATAGTTTACCATTCTGCTCCGTCGACTTCCTTGCTATTGCCCATAATGCGAAGCAATGGTCTATCGTTGAATGTCCCTCTCTGAATCCTCCCTGTTCAATAGGTATTATTGAGTTCTCCTCAACCCAGTCATTTAGTCTATTTAGGACTAGTTTTGAGAAGACCTTTTCCCCTATATCTAGGAGGTTTATCAGTCTGTAATTTTGCAGGTCACCGGGGCTACCCTTTTTGTGGATAGGTCTAATTATTGCGCCCTTCCAATTTAATGGTACTTTTCCCTCTGTTAATATTAATTGGAAGACGTGGGAAAGGAACTTTGCTCACCATTTTGTTTGAGACTTAAGAATTATCGCTGGGAGGTTATCCGGCCCTGCAGCCCTAGTTAGATTCAGCTTCTTAATTATTCCTTCTACCAAATCTTCTGTAAAGTTTAGTTTAAATTCATCTGAAATTTCCTGCCAACCTGGGGATACTCTAGCTCCTAAAGTTAATCTGGCTTCATATAGTTCCCTTATATATTTATCCCATGCTGCCTCACTTACTACGCAAATCATATCTCCAGCTGGGGGAGATGATGCTGAATTTATCAATTTCCAAAATTTTCTCAAGTCCTTATCTTCAATTGATTCTAACAGCTTGCCCCAGCATTTCTCTTTATACTCCCTTTTTGCATCGAGGACCATTTTTTTGAACTGTGCTTTCAGGGAAAGAATATGTTTTTTCCTATCTTGGTTGAATTTTCTCTTTTGTTATCTAACTTCTGCCCTTATCTCCCTTTTTTATTCTGGCAGTCTATTGAGAACCATTTCGGTCGGCTACCTCCATTTATTGTCCCTTTTCTTTTATCCTTTTTTAGTTCTATCCGAAGGCATTGGACTAATTGGGCTATTTTCTCCTCGTACCATTCCAAGTTTAGTCTCTCATAAATTATAAATTCTGTCTTATGTTGGAACGATTTTAACTTTTCCAAGTACTCTTCGGTTAATCTTGTTGTTACCCGTTTTGGGTAGTCCATTTCTTGTTGGATCACCTTTTCCCTTGGTATCGTCCTTCCCCCTCTTATCCTCACAGCGAGCTGGTTATGGTCACTTCCCTCACTGTGAAGTACTTTAAAATCCTGCACTAAGGGGAAGTTCCAAGCTGGCATAAAGACGTAGTCTATTGGAGAGTTTTGTAGTCCTTTTTTAAAGGTCTTCTTTGCAGGGCAATCTGTTTTAAACCTGCCGTTTAAGCAAAAAAGGCCCTTTTCCCCCAAATAATTGACCAATTCCCGGTCTAGCTTCGAAGGAACACATATTGGGAAGCTAGCATATCTTATTCCATATGTATCCAATAATTCGGTATACCAGCAGTCGGCCTTTGTTGGATATAACTTATGGTTAAAATCCCCTAAGATTATCAATATGTCTGAGGTATACATTTCACGAATATCATCTATATCCTGTTTAAAATTCTTCATCTCGATTGCATAGTCGCACACATTTTCCCACTGCATGTATACATTTATAACAATTAACTTTTCACATGTATTATCCTGGGATAGATGATGTATCCTGCAAGCCAATAGCCACTTACACTTTACTTTTAGCAATATTACATTTCTTAATATTCTCGTTGAGATAAGTGTCATTATTCCCCCCGAGGGGCGACCAAATCTTTGCCTCTTCGCCAGTCGATTTAACTGGTAGTAGCCCTCGAAGATTGGGGTTTCGCCGCATGCCCATGTCTCTTGTAGGCAGGCAATTTCTACTTCATTTACAGGGCTCTTTATAAGTTCTTTTTTTAAATCATTGCCTAGCCCATTTACATTCCACGTTAAGAGACTTTGGGCAGACGGCACCCCTTTCTCCTATTCTATCTCGCTTAGACCACCAGCTACCCCACTTCCACCCAGATCACCCTCAATTGAATCACCTAGATAACTACCTTGACTCCAGTTACCCCACCCATCCTCTTTCACAGTGATGTTTATCACTACCTTCAGTCGGCTGACCCCTTCCTCTTTACCCTTGTGTAGTCTCACCTGTCTCTTCCTTAGACCTGCATGGCAGTTTAGGAAGTTCTTTCCTTGTAGAGCATTACCCCTTAGATCTTTTTCAGTTAACACCCTTACTCCCTCTTGGAGGATCTCACTTGCTGCTCCTATAATTGCCCTTTTTACCAGGTCTGAGTATAACAATACTTTTGTTATTTCCCCACCTGGCATGCTATCTATGAAGCCCACCTGTCTTAAATCTTTTGTGTCAATCCCACTCAGGCTTGTACATTTGGAGAAAATCGTCAGAATTTGTGATCTATTTAAGGGTTTTATTTTTCTTGATTTCTTACCCCTTTGGCCTTCTTCAGCTGGTTCTAGGTATACCCATTTATTGTTCCCCTGCTCATCTTCTTTCTCTGGGGGCGCTATGATTATCTGTCTTGGCTCATTCCTCTCTATTGATCTCATTTCTGACTCATGGGTTACCTCCAACATATGATTCTTCTGGGGGGTCTGCAATTTGCTTTTTAATGCTGAGGTTATTCCCTGCTTTATGGTTTTATTCTTTTGTACTCTCTCTTTTGGGTCCTTGCTGTTCTGACTTTTAATTTGTATGTTTTGAGCCTTCCTTATGGCATCTATTGCCAAGGGTCTGGTTGGTACAAAGGACGGAGCCCTGGCGTTTAGTGTGCCTCCAGATTCCTTTTTCTTCTTCTTTTCCCTTAGCACTACCTGTGGGGCATGTTTTTTACCTCCCCTACCCTTGGTACGAGCTCTTACATAATCACCCCTCCTTCTTACCAGCATTGGCCACCTAGATATATACACATCACCTAGAGGCTCTGCCAATTCACTTCCTAAACTTTGATCACTAATATTGGCAATTTCTGCTGGTCTTGACAAGGTAGACATTTGTCCTTTAATTCCCGTCAGCTCAGCTTCAATCTTCTTTAGGGATTGCTTTTGAGCATTCAATACCCCATTGTTCAATAATGACACTTCAAGAATTCCCTGCAGTGTTTTCTGTAGCATTAGCAGAAGGTCCATCATTGAAGTAGTGGGGGCTGCTGAAAGATCAGGGTCTTGTAGGCTGTTTCTCTCTAGGTTTACTTGGCTTACAGTTCTTCCGGGGTTCCGCTGGTTTGAGTTGTTTCTCCTTTCTTGACTCGATATCACTTGGTTGGAGGTTGCCCCCCAAATAAAGCTAGTCTCGAGACTTTCTCTTCTCGCATGGTCTTCGTTCCCCGATGTTTGGAGAGAAAACAGTTTAGGGGATGAAGAGAGCCTTGGTTCCATTAATTTTGAGTTCTGGCTGTGGGCTGATAGATTTATTAACAGAGGGTCCTCTAGCTCATCTTCATGTTCTTTTTCTAGTACTCCCCTCTTGCTTTGGTCCACGTGAAGCACATCTTCAGTTTCTCTATTTGTTGTCTCAGGACGGGCCTCCTCTTCTGAGTTCACGTTAATTGTAGTTGGGTTTTGGGCTTTATAATGTTTACCCAGAAAGTCCTTTATGGAGTTAGTGGGCGTAGTGATCTTTTTAATAGATGTTAATGTGCACCCCTTTTTTGCTTGTGGGGCTTTTTTTTTGCTCCTTTTTTGCATTTCCCTTTCTTGCGTCTCCCATCCGAAATATTCCCTGGAGAAGTCAGACTCTCTTGGCTCTCTTCCCATGACCTGGATCCTGCCTGTACCTCACTCGTCTCCAGACTATTTTCATGCGTTCTCTTCCGTGCTTTCTGCCTAGGTTTGGGGCCCATGTCCCCTTTTTTCGGGGGGGAATTATACTAAGGGGGTTATTTACTTTATACCTTCGAGGCTCCCTGGATTCTTCTTACTTCCAATATGAGTGGGTACTACCCAACTAGTACTTGAATGCTCCAACTTTAAACATACACTTCTCCACGCGCTTACTCACTTACCTCTGTTGTGCACTTCCGCCAGCCTGCCTTGCCGAGGATTGGATGCTGTTCTCTTTTGGATGCGGCTCTACTCGGCAAGGCTTAACAGGGCAAGGCGTGGCTACAACGAGGTCAGCCCTGGGGAAGTCGTGGGTTAATCACAAGGGGGAAGAAGAACTGAACAACTAGAGGTCCGGGCAACCGGCAACCAGGGAGTCTGAAAGTCAGTGTAGGTGACTAGGCAGGAAATTGCAGATTTCAACAATGATGTCGCCACTGCAGGTATCTTGACGACCACTCCGCTTTGCGCCAATGATGGCACTGGGATGACACCTGTGTTGGTAATGATCACCCAACAGGCCTCTCTTGGCCTCTCGCGTCCCGGCTGCCCCCTGTTACCTTGTGTCCTTATGGCGTCCTAAAGTGACGTCCTATGGTGATTTATGGTGGGATTTCTGGGATTTTCGGGGATTGTCTGTAAATTTTAATTCGGCTCGCGGTTTGAGGCACTTGCGGTACTCACCTCTGTCACCGCTGCCTCCGCTTCCGCCGCTGCTCTAATGCTGCTCTAATGCTGGTGGCGTGAGGAGGAGGAGTAAAGGAGCCGAAGTTCGGCACCCGGCAGCCGGCTCCGGGCTCTCCCGGCTGTCGGCGCCCAGCACCCTGCTCCCTGCAGCTCCCGAGGACAACGAGGGAGGTGCGGTTCAGCGAGCTCCGACGGGCTCCTCCGGCTTGGTTTGGCTCAGAGCACGGAGCACGAAGCACCCGGTTCCCGGCTCCTGGCTTCCCAGCTCCTGGCTCACGGCTCGCGGCTGGCTCGGCCCAGCTCAGCAGCGCCACCCGTAGTTCCTGTCTCCGTATCCGATTCCACCCTCAATGAATCTGTTGCAGACTTCAAAACTCCGAAATATGAAGATGTGCAAAAGAAGGCACACCAGAAGGGTGGAGACCAGAAAGAAAAAGACCTGAAGTCTTCTTCAGGCCCCCAAAATAATTCTAATAAGGAGGGTGGTTCCCAGAATGGAAACAAGAAGAAGAAGAATGATGGCCCAAAGAAACCTTGGTGCAATACCTGTAAATCAGTTTCACACTGGGGTAGTGAATGCACTAAGAAAAATCCAGTCCCTACCACTGCATCCCCTAAGGCACCTGCACCCCCTATTACAGTCAGCAGTGGTGGTACACAACCCAAGGCTATAGTGGGGTTAACCCTGGGTACTGAGATGGAGTCTGGCCTAGTCAGAATCCCTACTCAGGCAGTTCTGCTCTATGATGTGGACATGGCAGTGTCCACTACTATGAGTCCCAATACTTTGGGCAAGTATAGGCAGACACCTTTAATCAATGAGAAACTGGCTCAGGCCTACAGGGACACATGTGCCAGTGTCACTATGGTGACACCTAACTTTGTGGACCCTGGACAAATTGTACTAGCTGAGAACTACCTAGTGACCAATGCTAGCAATGCCAATACTACACATAGTGTGGCTGTTGTTAAATTCTCCTGGGGAGGGGTAACTGGCCTGAAGAAAGTTGTTGTGAGTGCAGACCTCCCAGTTGACTGTCTTTTGGGCAATGATCTAGAGGATTCCTTATGGTCAGAAGTGGAGTATAGGACTCATGCAGAGATGCTAGGTATTTCAGCACATGTCCTTGCTGTAACCAGGTCCCAGGCCAAGAAGTGCCTACCTGAACCTGTGGTGGATCTTGAAACAATAGACCAACCACAACCCAAGAGGAAGAGCAAGAGGGTTAAGGCAGTGCCTTCCCACTTGCCCCATGTTGAGGATCAGCCCTCTCAGGAGGATGATTCTGTGATCCAAGAGGAGACTGTCCTAGAAGAGCTTGAACCTGATCAGGTTGAGTTCCTAGGGGCAGGGGGACCCTCAAGGGCAGATCTGGGCAGGCTCAGTTAACTTGCCCTTCTCTTAAACCCCATCAGACAGCAGGCTGCTGCTGAGGCTGCTGGGAATGCTCAAGGTACCCATAGATTGTATTGGGATGATGGGCTCCTTTATTCAGAGGCTAGAGACCCCAAGCCTGGTGCTACCAGGAGGTTGGTTATACCTCTGCAATTTAGGGGCTTCCTTCTCACCTTGGCCGATGATATTCCTTTAGCAGGACACTTAGGCCAGAACAAGACTTGGGAAAGACTTGTCCCACACTTTCACTGGCCTCACATGTCAGAGAACACCAAGGAGTTTTGTCGCTCCGGTGACAAATGCCAAGCCAGTGGCAAATCAGGTGGCACCACAAAGGCCCCTCTCATACCACTACCTGTGGTGGGGGTACCCTTTGAGAGAGTTGGGATAGACATTGTTGGACCAATGGATCCCGAAACAGCATCTGGGCACAGATTTATCCTGGTGGTAGTGGATCATGCCACCAGGTACCCAGAGGCAATTCCCTTGAGGACCACAACAGCTCCTGTTGTGGCAAGGGCCCTACTTGGAGTTTTCTCCAGAGTGGGCTCTCCAAAGGAGGTACTTTCAGACAGAGGTACCAACTTCATGTCTGGATATTTGAAGGCAATGTGGAAAGAGTGTGGAGTGAACTATAAGTTTACCACACCCTACCATCCACTGTGCAATGGGCTTGTTGAAAGGTTCAACAAGACCCTAAAGGGAATGATAAAAGGGTTACCTGAAAAGCTTAAGCGAAGGTGGGACATCCTTTTACCCTGCCTGCTCTTTGCTTAAAGAGAGATCCCACAGAAGGGGGTTGGCTACAGCCCTTTTGAACTTTTGTTTGGCCACCCTGTGAGGGGTCCATTGTGTCTTATGAAGGAAGGATGGGAGTTACCTCTCAAAAAGCCAAAACTTGATATTGTGGACTATGTACTTGGTCTCCGCTCCAGGATGGCTGAATACATGGAGAGAGCAACCAAAAACCTGGAGGCCAGCCAAGAATTACAGAAAGCTTGGCATGACCAAAAGGCTGTTCTGACTGAGTACCAGCCAGGGCAGAAGGTGTGGGTGTTGGAGCCAGTGGCCCCAGCAGCTCTCCAAGACAAATGGTCTGGACCCCACACCATACTTGAGAAAAAGGGTGAGGTCACCTACTTGGTGGACCTTGGCACCCCTAGGAGCCCCCACAGGGTGCTCCATGTAAACAGATTGAAAGCATATGTGGACAGGGCAGACATGGGTTTACTCATGGCTACAGATGGGGACCAGGAGGAAGAGAGTGACCCTCTCCCAGACCGGTTATCCCAAAACCCTGATGATGGTTCAGTGGATAGAGTAGCCTTGGCAGGCAGCCTCTCTGACCAGCAGCAATGGGACTGCAGACAAGTGTTGCAGGCTCATAGACATGTGTTTTCTCTTACACCCAGTCAAACTAACTGGTGCACCCATGAGGTGGACCCTGGTGACAGTCTGCCTGTGAAGAATAAAATCTACAGGCAACCTGACCATGTCAGGGATTATATAAAGGCTGAGGTGCAGAAAATGCTTGAACATTGGAGTTATTGAGCCATCAGAGAGCCCCTGGGCCAGCCCAGTAGTCCTTGTGCCAAAACCTCATACCAAAGATGGAAAGAGAGAAATTAGATTTTGTGTGGACTATAGAGGTCTCAATGCTGTCACTAGGACAGATGATCATCCTATTCCAAGGGCAGATGAGCTCATAGATAAATTGGCTTCTGCCAAATTTCTGAGCACATTTGATTTGACAGCTAGCTATTGACAAATCAGGTTAGCTGAGGAGTCTAAAGCCAAAACAGCATTCTCTACCCCCAGTGGACATTATCAGTTTGTGGTGATGCCCTTTGGTTTGAAGAATGCACCTGCCACTTTCCAAAGGTTGGTGAATCAAGTCCTTGCTGGGTTGGATGACTTTTGTGCAGCATATATTGCTGTATTCAGCTCCACCTGGAAGGATCACCTGCCCCACCTGAAGAAAGTTCTGGAGGCCCTGCAAAAGGCAGGCCTGACTATCAAGGCTACCAAGTGCCAGATAGGGCAGAGCAAGGTTGTGTACCTGGGCCACCTAGTAGGTGGGGGTCAGGTTCAACCATTGGAGAGCAAGATCCAGGCCATACAGGACTGGGCTCCTCCAACTACCTAGACACAAGTCAGAGCCATCTTGAGCGTGACTGGGTTTTACAGGAAATTTGTAAAGAACTATGGGTCCATTGTGACACCATTGAATGATCTGACATCCAAGAAGATGCCCAAAAAGGTTCAGTGGACAGTTAGCTGTCAAAAGGCATTTGATGACCTGAAGAAGGCCATGTGCTCTGCACCTATCCTGAAGAGTCCTGACTACTCCAAAGAGTTCATTGTCCAAACAGATGCTTCTGAGTTGGGGGTGGGAGCTGTGCTTTCACAACTTAATGTAGATGGTCAAGATCGCCCATTGCTTTTATTAGCAGAAGGCTGACCCCTAGAGAGAAACGTTGGTCAGCCATTGAGAGGGAGGCCTTTGCTGTGGTTTGGGCCCTGAAGAAGTTGAGACCATACTTGTTTGGCACTACCTTCCTAATTCAGACAGACCATAAGCCCCTCTTGTGGCTTAATCAGATGAAGGGTGAAAATCCCAAACTACTCAGGTGGTCCATTTCCCTACAGGGGATGGACTTTACAGTGGAGCACAGACCAGGGACTGACCATGGCAATGCAGATGGTCTCTCCAGGTATTTCCACTTAGAACATGAAGACTTATCTGGTCAAGGTTAAGTTTAATGTCCCTGCGTTGGGGGGGGGGGGAGGGTTATGTAGGAGAGTAGGGTCTGCTTTCCTATAGTCTCCCCAATTTTTGCTTTTTGCTTCACTGGTTTTCGACTTAATGTGGCTGTGGGCCTGCTAATCAGACCCACAGCCTGCTGTTCTCTCTCTAAATTCACAGACATGTACTTTAGGTACATCACCAATTTGGTACTGGACACCTTATCAGCCCCTGTACAGTGTACTATAAGTACCCAGGGTATAGGTGCATCCAAGGCCTACCAGGGGCTACAGCATATCTTTTGCAACCCCGGCTGGCCATTCAAACTGACACAACTGGCTGCTCACACAGCTGGGTCAAGGTCGTGTAATCACCCCTTGTTTAAATATAGTATGCCTATATCTAAACCTATATCTGGACTCATATATACCTATAAGTCACTCCTATGGCAGGCCTTAACAATCCTGGAGGCAGAGTGCTAGGTTTTATGTGAGATGGTGCTCTAGCATGAGCTGAGCCTGTCTGCAGCTTTCGGAACCATTTCCTTATAGCTGTTCCAGGATATTGCCATACCATATACTCTTAAGTGCATTATAATCCTCGCGGTTATTGCTAACTTTGGTTTGGCTTTATCAAAACATGTCGTGTAAGGTGTCATGCACTTTGGAATACTACCCCCTCGCCAGTTCCTGGCGACGGGGGTAGCATTCCACCCTTCTAGAGGGAAAAGACATGCAACTTTACTTAAAACGCGGTTTAATCTAACCAGAGCCTCAGCATCACAAAATGGATGCTGCTGCCACAGACACAAGTCTGGCCTCCTGCTGCTGACCGAATCCTGGCAGGGGAGGCTTGGACAAAGAGTTTCCTGTCACAGGGAGGTTCTACACCACCCTAGACAGGAGATAGTGGATTGTAGCAGGGAGGGCTGAATGAAACTAGACACGGCTGGGGCACACAAGGTGTCCCATGCAAAATCCAGTCAAACCGGTTCTGGGGCACTCCAGCCCCAGCTCTGGCGCGAAACTGGACAAAGGGAAAGGGGTGTAACCACCCCCTTCATGGGTCCCACCCATAGGAGGGACCTAGCAGGTAATCCAGCCCCTTGAATTGGAATAAAGGTAGGAGCTGTGCCAGTGCACATTAGATTATCCTGACTGAAACTTTGATACAGAACTCTGGACCCTTCGACATCCCACTCGACGTGGAAGACTGAAGAATCTCCCTTGTGATCAAGGGGTGACCACCCTGTGCAAACAGGCACCATCCAGCGCCCAACGGTTTGCTTTGTTGCAGTTCCCACCGGAACTCGAGCGACAGAGATTGACAAGACCCAGCTTCCCTGACTTCTAACAGCCCGATCCACAGTCCCAGCGAATCTGAGACCCGTGGAGGCGACGTGAAGCGTGGAGCCGGCCATCTTGGAAAAACTATGAAGTGCTGACCGTGCAACTCCCGAGGCTCCCTCGAAGCTGTGCATTGGGGTTTGAGAAGCCCCAGCCCCGACCAGCTTTTGCACCGAAGATCTCCCCTCCACACTCACCGAGTGATGCGTGGGGCCCTTTTGCATTTTCCTGCTCGATGCGTTGGTCTGGTCACTTGCCCGTTTGCTACTGGCCCCAGTACCGACAAATTCTTGAATTTACTTTGCTAGTCTGGTTGCTCCAGACTGGCCCTCGCTCCCCTAAAAAGGAGTAATCTATCTGACCTTGCTGGTCCGAGTAAGAAGCGATCTTCAAATCCTGCGTGGGTTGCATTTGCCAAGGCCTGTTGACTCCGATCCGGAAGCCGACACCGCCGACAGCGAGAGCCTTTGTGGGACAGCTCGTGATCCACTCTTGGACACCCTCGATGCCCCAGAGTCCACGTGGCAGCGGAGACAAGCTTCTCAACAACCACCTGATTGCGCCCGACATCGCCTGGTTCCTTCCTGGTTCCATCCTGGTCACTGGCTAGTGACCCAGACTCTGTCCCCTCTGCTTTCAGGTGGTCTACATCTTCGATCCACCCTTGGATCCAACCGGACTCTTCTCTCCTGGCCGCCTGCAGCACCTTCATCTCCAGGCTCCATAGATCTCCACGACGAAACCCAACACACTTTGGCACCTATGCACCCGCTTCCTGTGGGTGAGGTAATGATCAAACACCGGTGCTCCTGTAGTGGTTTACACCTCTAGTGTCCTAGTTTAAAGTGGGGTAATTCTATTCCAGTCGGAAGACTTCCAAAACAGTAACTTTCTAACTTTTACTCACCATTGACTTTGCATTGGTGCATGCGTGTGCTTTAGGCGCTGCACCCGAGTCGCGCGGGCCTCTCCGGACTTCATCACTGTTAGTCCCGAGTAGTCCCAGCGATTCACAGGACCCTAGGCCCTACCATTGTTCGAGAGGTGGTACTTATACCACTATTTTAGTATATGGTTAGAGTGGCCACCGGGCTTATCCAAAATTGTGCAACTTGTGTATCTTTAACTGTGCTTTTGTTTAAACGCTTGTGCCTCTGCACTCATAAAGAGTACAGAGGATTATTCTAGTAATAAATACATATATTTTTATAATATATAACTTGTGTGGTGTCCTTTCATTTGATATTACAGGATTGCATATGGTAAAACAGCTGGCTTCACATGCTCTCTTGAGTTAAGCCTAGGACTGCTTAGGTCCATGCTACCCCTAGGATAGCTAGTCTAGAAGGTTGACTTACAACCACCACCATAAGGGATTGTTTGGACTGATAGAAGGTGCCCCCAGAATTGGAGACAGCATACATCAGGCCAACTTCTCACATCCACCGTAACCCAAAAAGGACCCAAGATATGACAATCCTAAAAGACATGGATATCATCTGCCTCTGCCAGTCCACATCTAGGGCACAAAAGGGACGAACTTACAAACGTTGCAATTTTTTTGGGCGTATAATATAGCCTGTTAATGACATAAAAATGATTTTTCTTGAGAGAGGCAGACCTGACCTATTTATACAAATATTGGAGAGATGTATCGTAAAGGGTGACTGAGGCAACCTCCAAACTAGACGAGCCCCAAACAAGATGTAATGGGGGGCCTGTATTTCCTCCAGCTCAAGCATTTTTCTATAGCAAAATCCCACTTCCCTCTTCCTAGGGCCAGGGGATTGGAGTGCAAGCTCAATGTCCCAGTTACCGCCAATGTTCTCAGCGGAGAACCAGGAACAGAGTTGGATATATTTAAATCTAGAAAAGGAGTCCCCGATCTTTGATCTCAGAACCTCCCAAGGGAGAACCCCCTCTGATGTTACCAAGTCCGACCATATTGTTATTCCTGCTCTCCTAATAGGACGAGACAAACTATCCACGAGGCATAATGGCAGACCCGGAGAATCCCAAATTGGGGCAAAATCCGAGTAATATTTTATGCCCCATTTCCCCTTTACTCTACTCCAAACTGAGAGGGCAAATTTTAATACCTTGAGGCGGACCTTTTTGTAAAACCTTGGTGCACCAAATTTATACAAAAAACCAGTCAACCATTATATTCAAGATCTGCCCCCAATTAGAATAATCAGGGCTGGTAAGAAGGCTTCAAATACTTTTCAACTGAAAGGCAAAAGCATACCAAAGGATATCTGGAAGCGCAAGTCCCCCCATTAACAATTTTCTTTTCAATTTTTTCCATGATATCCTGGAGTTTTTATTTGCCCAAATGAAGGTGCCTATTTTTCCTTGGATTTTCCCCAAGATTTTATTGGGAAAGGTCAGGGGTATTGTGTTGAACAAGTATGTCAACCTAGGCAAGATTACCATCTTGACCAGGTTGACACGGCCATATATTGTCAGAGGGAGATTCTGCCATCTCAAAAAAAGGTGATCGATGTCCTTGACCACCTTCTTTATATTGATCTGCACTATAGTATTGAGGTCCGATGTTATTATTACGCCTAAGTACCTAAACTGGCTGCTTTGAACTCCCTCCCAATGATCGACCCCCCAAGTCAGTCAGTCATTCAGTAAAACAATCTTTATTTCGATTAATTAAAATCACAAAAGAAAAACAGTACATACATCCTCTGTACATAAAATAGTTAAAAACAATAAATAAATAAGCATTCGATTAGGTAAAATTCATATATATATATATATACACTATTTGAAGCACAAGGATCAAACATTTAATCTACCTTTGTTTTAAAATACCCTTCCTCCCATACCCAAAAAAGTTGATGTACAGCATTTACAGTTTAAAGTGCATCACAGGGTGTCTTAAGTTTAAAGTGCATCAATAACTTTCTTATATTCAAAAGACCACAATCCCCGTATAAATCCTAATGTACAATTACATAAAAATTAGTCTTTTATTATTTACCCGAGCCGCAGCCACCAGGAAACTAGCTACGCCAAAGATAACGCGCACACTACTCAACATTTGCAAGTGCAAAAGGGCATGTCTCACTTGCACGAAACCAGCTTCGCGAAGAATAGGATTTTTAAAATAATTACGCGCTTTTGAAAATTTCTCACAAAACATTACAAGATGGAGGGTGTCTTGTGTCAAAAACCTGTCGCATGAGCATGGTGCAGTGTCTTCCGGTTTCCCCCATTGGGGGAATACGCCCAGAGTAAGATTAATTAAATTGAACCTAAATCTAACCAGCAAAAAACGATGAAACTGATTAGTAACAATCTTCAAATAGGGTTCAATGGATAGACAAGTCTGTAGTACGTAAATTCTTCTTACTCCTGATTTTCTAAGCTCCTGCTCCTCTCTTTCCTGCTCCAATAAATTCAGAAAACTCTTTTTAATCCATCCTAAATCCTTTTTCTGTATTGCCTCTGGGGCTGTGTACAATTCAGGTCGACCCAGTCTGGCACACGCCGCTCTAACGTATGCCAGCCATGGGATCTTATCTACCTTGTCGAGGGCTAAACAATCTTTTAGGATTCGATGATTAAGAGTGATCTCCTCATTAAGCCATGTCTTCGCCCAACAAATCAGTGGGGCCATATTTAAATGATCTGAAATATAGCTCAGGCCTAGTTCAGCATGTAAGGAGAATGTTGGAGATGACTGGGGAACCGACAACAGGGATCTAAGAAACCTGTTTTCTACCACTTGTAGTTTACACACAGGAGCATATCCCCATATAGCGGCCCCATAAGAGACAATCGCGAAGCACTTGGATTCAGGGGCGGTGGGTGAGATTTTAAAGTGGTGGGGCGCAAAGTGATTTGCATACAGCACCGTAGCGAGCGAGCGCAGCCAGCGAGCCCGAACCCCAAAAGGGGGGTTTGGGGGGATTACCCCCCCCCCAAGAAAATTTTGAAAAAAAAGAACAAAAATCGTGCATTTTCAAGCAAATTTGAGAAAGCAGGAAGGTTAATAAAGCAATTGTGAAAGTGCAGTTATTACATTAATAGATGGCATAACATAGGTAGCTGCTTATTCAGTATAACCTCAGAGCTTCATACATTCTGTCCTATTATGCTCACGTGCTGAATTCAGTTTGCATCCAGCTCTTAGATGACAGTTAATAGCTCGCTGTTGTATGTTAGGATTTTAACTTAGAAACTGCAAGTAACAAAAGGTAAGGTGCACATGTTACCATGCAGTAGCCATTGCTGTTAAATTATTTATTCAAATATTAGAACCCTCTCCTCCCCTATACATGCCTCGTGCATATAGAGTACTCTGTTGCATGCCTGTCTGCCTTAATCTTGCTTTCTTTGAAACCATATCCCTGAAACCCAATAATATCAATTCATTTCATCAACCATTTGCTTCTCACATCAAACACTGAAGACAGATGGGAATGAACTTCGTCAAAATAAATTACAAGGCGGCCATCTTAAAATTAATTGAAAAAGTTAAATACTATAATTCATGCATGTTCGACCCAGAGCATTTATATTGCACCTTTCATTTTAATAGTTTCCAAATCAATGTAATTAACTCCAGGGTCGTAATAATGTACTGACCCAATAATGAACACATGCATGGGCATATGCCACTCACCCTTCATGGGGTGATTCAGACTCATTTTCCCTCCTCCTTCAATGCTGTAATGTGCAGCCACATGTATTCCCAATCCCCATGCTTGGGCCTATCAGTCTCTGAGTGCCACCCACGAAATAATCATATTTGCAGAGCAAGTCAAACAGGACTCTCAAAAAAACCCTCGTGGGTAGAGACAGGTAGGCCAGACAGCTTCCTCAAGTGATGCCTCACCCATTAATTGGCCAGCTATATTGCCCTGCATAGCAGAGCCTGTATCTGTACCTATCCCAAAACCCAAGTTGCGCAATACTATAGAAACAGGAAGGGGGAGATAGGGAGTGGCAGATTTCTCAAACCAACAATTGACGAGGAGCCAGCGAGGGGGCGCCCATTTTTGTCTGCCGAAATGTAAGCCTCTTTAATACAGAATAAGCCATTTAATAAACACCTCTCCTGGTACTTTAGAGCAGCCAATTTTCCCCTCTGCTTGTAGGTGGGAGTGGTACATTTAAATTGCAGATACCTATATGGAGAGCTTGTGGCTTGAGAATCAAATAACGAGACCAATAAAACTTGACTGTTGCATTGTCCTCTCTATAATTATTGAAAGACTAAATTCATACAGTACATACCTTCGTCAAACGGAAGTTCTAAAGCATTTTTAACATCCAGCTGAAAAAACGAGAGATGCTCAGCAAAAAATGTGTACATCTTAATATAGTCTTAATTTTATTGTTGCCTCCTATTTGCACGCCACACCCATTGCACACCCCTTTCAAAGTGTAGCGTGAAAGGGGCCCTTATTAACAATGCAGCGTTAAGTCATGTTAAATGGCTTAACTCTGCCTTGTAAATGAGGGGAAGGGTTTATCGCCACAGGAACGCCATAAAAAGTGACGTTCATGTGGTGATAGGGGCTTGAAAATATGCCACCAAGAGCGCCTGAGCAGGGGCAACTAACACAGACAGGGGCCTTGCAAATATCAATATCTTCTCTCAAAATATTCCGAAATGCTGAAAATAAATACCTAAATGCCATCTAATTTATTTATTTTAATATTTTTGCATTCGGTGTGAAACATTATTTCATATTGTCACAGTTGTTCAAATATGTTATATTTTATTTTATTTTATTTTGTGTTATTGGTGTGAAGCTGGGCCAGACTGGCCAATAGAGCAATCAGGCAATGTCCGACCGGGTGTTCTGACAGGTCAGTGTGTGGGCCATTTTATTGGCTGTCTATGGGCCTATTTTAGGGTCTACTGGCCCAGCTGTACTATTGATTTCCCTAATATTAAAACAAATTGTGCCTGCAGTAAGCCCAAATCCATGCAATTTTCCATACCTTGAAGAAAACACTTATACGTATTCAAACATGCCCACATTTGCAAACACGGGCCATTTTTTTTAGTTTCAATAATTCTATAATGGAGGCCACTTCTATTTTTGTGTCCAGGCCTGTTTTCTATCGAAGTCCGGTTTACAACTAAAACTTTTAGCAGGTGTGTATAGGTATATATCAGAATTAATATAAGTAGGTGCTGCACCACACATGACTAGTGAACTGGCATACTAGTATGAATTGCGAGCACCCTCAGATTAGAAAGCAATATTCTTCCTGGATGGGTGTTTACATACCTCACTGGATGCAATGATACCAACTGCAGCGTTATTTCATAGGACTTGCGTTTTTACTAGCTGCTCAGCAGGCCCACATTAATTGCCTTACTGTATACAGCTTCCCTGAGATAAACCTTGGATTACCATCGAAATATCTAATTTGGTGAAGGTAGTGCTCATCATAGTTTTGTGACATTTGAGAATGAAGGTGCCTATGTAGAGAACTGAATCAATCTATTATCTGCACTGTCATTGTAGACACAGCCCTGCTTGTGAACTACAGCGTCACTTCCTGTCTAAACATGACAACGGATTAGCCGGGTCTGGTGGCTGGCTAGTAAGGTCTGGTGGCTCAGTGAACTAATGTGTCCATTGCATGGGCCTGTGTGCAACCGCATGGGCACAGGTTCAAATCCCCATCGGTCCACGCAGCCTTTCATCCATCTGAGGTCGATAAAATGAGTACCATCGGATAACAAAAAGCATCTGTTATTCAGCGCCAAGATACCTACGGGTGAACAGAACATGCGCTTTACAAATACTTACGATATTAAAAAAAAGGCCGACCTCTAGTAGAATCCGTTCAAACACAGGAAGTGAGAGATGACTCCATCCATCTGATGTACTCTGTTTCATGAGTCAGGCATCTTCTGCATTACTGCAAAAGCCAAGCCCGAGGGCATGAACATATATAACCAAGTGGGGAACTGTATAGATGCTAATAGTGGGGACAACGCCATCGCCGGCAATGCTCTATACAACAGTACGCTTGGTGGTAAGGACGCCAGCCCAAATATTTTTTGGTCCTAGCATGGTTTTAACCAGCCCCGTTTTATACGTCTGATTCAACGCTCACTATAATTTCTATTAGCTGATGGTATAGATAGTGCAGGCTCCAAAGTAGTCTAACTTTATCAGTAGAGCACATTGCGTCATCTTACGAATTATGAATGCAAACAGTCCAAAAGTCTCAACAGCATCGACATCGAGTAACAGGTGCAACAGAAAGAAAACGATCACTCCTCACATTCCAAGGCAATGCCCTCCCACCCCCCACATACAACGCAGTTCTATTCCCCATACCCCATCCCAGGACTGGATTAACCATTAAGCAAAATAAGCATGTGCTTAGGGCATCAAGGGAAGGGGAGGGCACCACAGACATTTTTCATTGCCGGATTTACCAAGCACCATATGGTGCAATACTGCAAACGAAGCAGCTGAGCCTATAAAGTGAAAGTAAACAAAAATTAACATTACTTTCAATCTTACTGTAAGTATTGCTTCATTTCGAAAAAAATAACATTTCATTTTAAGGTTTATTATTGTTTATATTTTGAATTAGATATATATGGGGCACCAAAATCTTTTAAGTGCATAAGGCCTCTAAAAGTCTAAATCAGGCCCTGCTTCCTCCCACTACTGATGAGCCCAATACCTATTCACCCTGCACCAAAAATCCCCACACTGCCTGCCCTCTGTATCTCACACCTGTGTACCCATTCTGCACTACGGACCTGTATCCTACAAACTCTTTCTTCTAACCAAAATGTTATAAACCCAACACCCTAAACACTTGCATCCTGTAATCTATCACCATAACCCCTGTACCATGCAGTCATGATGGCTACGCCTCTCCTGCATAGATATAAACCAGCCACGTAGTTCCCCCCCAACACATTCCTACTTCACCCTGTAGCTCTACATAATAAACTCTCACCCCCTGTAGCCCCCACCCCCATAACAAGAAAAAACCTGAGCAGACAAAGGACATAGAGCTGACTGCTCGTGGCACGCTCCAGTTTCAAAATAGTTTTGCCCCTCATCTGCCTTGTTGCTCGCCTGATGTTTGGACCAACCCACATTTCCGAAAATACATGCAGGCAGGGACTGCATTGTTAAAGTAGTGTACCTCCGTTCTCCACCGTGATAACATGCGAGGCAGTAGCAGTAGCGCTGCCTTTCACTCCAAGGATACAGCGTACCTACTACCTGGAGGGAAGGCTGCATCGGAACTAAAGAAGTATTTTCCTTTGTTAGGCATGCACAGATTATTCTGCCGAATGAGTGACTAGCTCTCCCCGACCCCACCGACCTTCAGTTTCATTTTTTCTCTAACCAGTGACTAGTCTCTCTGCCCCAGCCCCGCAGGCGCTCCACGCTCGTATGCTAAGTCACTGCTTTTGCATTGACATATTGTTTGTAGGCAGGGTTATTGATAATTTACTGCCCCCCCAGCACAGATTGCACGACAACTCTCCAAACAGTTGGACAGGCCTTCGCCTGCAGTGCCAGTGATTTGCTTACTGTACAATACATTTTATATTAAGTTGACTTGACTTCACAACCCTAATGACGGTTGGCCTCCAAAAGCAGTTGCTCAATTCATTTTTACTGATGTACAGTACACATTAAAACACGCGATGGAGAGTTTTTAAGCCCCTTCACAGAGAGGACAGACGTTTTGCCTCGCTGTGGGATTTTTATTTTGCTTTGTGTCGCACTCGCATTTAGTCGACAGCCCACAGCAAGGTTTCCCGCGCTGACATTACTGGCTGGCTGGAAGGTTGATCAGGTAGGATTTGATGCTCTAAAAGTTTAATATGCCCGGTAAAAGCCTGCAGTCCCGCGTTAATATTCAGGTGATTACAACACGTAAAATCTAAAAGCAACATGCACGCACCGCAAAATTCAATTATTTAATATAGCGAAATGTGATTGTTTTTGCCTTTGACAGTGCCTGCAGCCTGCCTACTTCTGCCTCTGCCTCTCTGATCTCTAGCCACAGTCCAAGCAGCCCCCCCCCAGCCTATCGGAAAGAAGAAGTCTCCCTCTGCCCCTGCCTGTGAAATGAGGCTCAGGCTAGTAGTACCGGCCAGGACTATCGAAGTGTACCGGCTACGACGGCGGCCAGGACAATCGGAAGTTCCTACCCACCCGGCCACCCCCCTCTGTGCCATGTGACTCTGCCCCACTGTGTAGTGTGTGGTATAACTTTCCTTAAGACTCGCTCCCTCTCCCCTTCTTCGACGGTCAGGGGTCAGACATAATGAAAGAAAGATTAAGGCAGGGCCCATCCGCCGCTCCGCGGCCTCCCCCCTCATGTCATATCACATCAAATGATTTCCTCGAGCCTCTGTCTCTCTACTCTAGTCAATGAAGTGCAGGTAGTGTCGGACTCGGACTGTGGACCGGACGGACGGACGTCTGCTGCTGCTGCCGCCTGCTACCTGTGTGTGTGCACATGGCGACTGCGAGTGGCAACGACTCCAAGTACAGCAGGCAGCAAGCAAGTGCAACTCCAGCCCAGGACAACGTCACGGCGTGCACGTCCAGAATTACAGAATGGCCAATCACTGCATGGCTTCACATGCTGAAGTCACACAGTGATTGGCCATGCAGTGCTGAGTCTGAGCCAGTGGGCCACCTACGCGCGGCATCCAATAATGGATTGCCAGGCCTTCGGCGCGATTGACCAACCAATCCTGGCGGTTAGGGGGGCACACTGACTCCTCGCCCTGGCGCCTTTCCTACCACGGGGCCGTCTAGAGCACCACCCCTCCTCCCATGGCCCCCTATTCCGTATGAGCATCTGGGGACTTCCTGCCAGCGCGCATGCTCGGGCTAGTTGCAGCCCTACATTCCTCATGCGCAAGTACTGCTGCTGGCCTGCTGACGTCTGCTCTGTAGACTGTCACTCAGCAGACCAGCCAGCCCCACCCCCTGCGCACTCCCTATTCAATCGGGTGTGTCCCGCAACCCGGATTGAAGGAGCGCTGCGCTAATAAAATTCAATGATTCAATTTGTGTATGCTGCTCGTCAGGTGCGTCCAGGCTTAGTGGGGCTACGCCCCTACGCCCCTATGGACGCACCGCTGCTGCTTGGATTTGTATATCTTAAGCATAGCCTCCACGGGCCTAGCTCCCAACCTCTTAGGAAAGCTAAAAAGGGCTGATGTGGATCTAGTAACAACATTGCACTTCTGTCTCAAATGGGGACCCCTGTTGCCCTTCTCGTCAAAGAGGACTCCCAAATAAGTAAAAACCGGGACCCTCGTTACTTCCGCACCTATGCAAGTGAAACTTTTAACCTTACTATTCTTCCTTCACGCCCCCGCCACCATAACATGAGATTTTTTTACTGTTAACTTTAAGGTCAAGGGACTGCATGAAGCTGCCGAAATGATCCAACAGCCTCTGCAGGCCCGTTCCTGTACGTGCAAGTAAGACAGCGTCATCCGTGTACAGGAGAACCGGGATTCCCGATCCCCCTATACGCGGAGTGTCTAATGTAGCCTTGACAAGGGAATCTTCAAGGGCATTAATGTAGATCGTAAAAAGGAGAGGGGCCAATATGCAACCTTGTCTGACCCCCCCTCCTAGAACTAAATTGACCCGTGCACCGGCCTTCCTGCGTGACCCTCACAGAGGCAGAGAGGTCCTGATGAAAGTCACTAAGAAAATTAATCAAAGGGGCCTCTATCCCCATTTCACACAGGATTTGCCACAGTTTCGAACGATTGACCAAATTGAATGCCGATGATAAGTCCATAAACCCCAAGTATAAAAGACCATCCTTTGCTATTGTATATTTACCTATAAGGAGGTACAAATTTAGACATTGGTCCATCTTACTTCTGTGTTCTCTAAAACCATATTTGAGGTTAGAGAGCACCCCCCCTGCCCGAAATCCCATCTCCCAGTTTCTGCAAAATCACTCTGCCCATGATTTTTACAGCAGAATCTAGCAGGGAGATTGGCCTATAGCAGGCGGGGTCCCCTCTATTCCCCTTTTTAAAAATGGGGACTATGACCGAGGTGGACCACGAGGGTGGAAATCCTACTACAGATGACGCGTTAAAAACGTTTGTCAACATTTTTGCCCAGAAATTAGGATACACAATATAAAGGTCCGCAGGTACCCCGTCGGGGCCTGGCGCCTTATATTTGGATGTATCTCTAATTGCCCTTTCTACATCGGCTACTTCAAATATAACTGGATCAGTGAGCCTAGTGATAACAGTATTCCAGGACAATGACTCCAAATGCTCCTTATCATCATAGATGTTCTTAAAATGTTGGAGCCAAGTATCATCGGGGATTACGCAGTCCGTATCTAAGTTATCATTATCGGTAAAAAACTGCTGATTTATTGTGGACCAGAACTTCCTACTATCCCTTAGTATGTCAATAGATTGAAGGGTATCCCATGCCTCCTCTTTGATTTTACATTTACGCGTGCTAATGGCCACTTTATACTCCTTGCGGAGGGAAGCCACTAGACCCCTGTCCCTTGGTATTTTCTTAAGAGCTTTAAAAAGAGCCCCATGGGCCTTAGAACAAGAGTTGTCAAACCATTTATGGGTCTTCCTTGTGCGTACTCTACTATCTACCTGTAGTTTCTTGGCTATCTGTTTACATACTGCTTCATAGGCTATTATAGGTTCAGTGGGTGAAGCAGAACCATCCAGGCAGATAGCAAGGTTGACCTCAGCTTTAAAAGCAAGATCTTCAAAGAAAGCTTCCGGCACCACAATATCCCATTTAATACGTCTGCCTTGATCTTTTGTAGATAAAACCCTTGACGCCCACCCCCCTTCATTAATGACAAACAAACCCCCGCCTCAATTTCCAACAAGACTGTGTTATGGTCACTAAAGGTTGACATCACCACTCTATAACCCAGAGTCTTAGCCAGAACTAACGGGTATACAAAAATATAATCAATCACTGAATTTTCCCCACGACCTATAAAAGTGGGGGCCCATTCCAGTCCCTCCTCCCTGCCTGGTTCAAATAAATTCATGTTGGAAAGGGCTTCCTCGAGAGCTTCACCCTGTTTGCTATGCTCAAAATGAGGAACCCCCCCATTCAGTGTCCACTCCTGATCCTCTCCGTAACAGTCCCAAGGACATGGATGTATGTTAAAATCTCCAAGAAGTAATACTTCTGGCACACAAATCTGATTTAAGTTAAAGACTGACAAAAATTGGTCCAAGGTGCTAAAGTGCTCCATCTGGTGTGAGCCTTCCTTGGAGTTATATAGGTTGATTAACAGATATTTCTGCTGATCGGGGGCAGTCCATTCGATTATAAGAAAATTAGCCGAAACCGCATCAAGTTTTTTAAAAGTGCCAGCTAGGTTTAACGAGATGAGAAAATGCAAACCCCCCTTTGGTCTCCCTGCTGTTCCTGATACAGCTTGGATAGGAAAACTAAGGTAACCATCCAGTAGGAAACTGGACGCAACCTCCCAAGTTTCCTGAAAGGCAAGAATGTCAAATTGCCTTACAAACTTCAAAGAAATGGGGTCTGTGGCTTTTGATCTAATGCCTGCCACATTCCAGCTCAAGAGTTTACAAGAAGTTCTCTCGCTCGTAGCTCCTACCACCATCCCTGGTCTTAAGGAACCCACAGGTAGTCAGTCATTGGACTCCATCTGGGACAGCGGGGAAAAACGGTTAGATAGACTTATCTCCCCCCTAGGTTGGCAGCCGGACGGGGAAGCAGGTGTTATGGTTGTAGATGCATTTACTACCCTCCCTGACAACCCTTGTGCAAGTCTTAACTGTGAGTCTTCCATATCCCGTGTGGTAACGTGTACTTGTTGGTAGGGTAAGATTGTTCCCACTTTGCTCTCTGTAGTAACTATGTGGCCTAACTGGGAGATAACTATGTGGCCTAACTGGGGGATAGAAAAACCCGAGGGGTAATGGTCTAATGCCCTGATTATCCAAGTCTGAGGCATCCCATAATACTCTCTCGGCACTAGCCCGGTTGTTAAAATTCACCACCACACAGTCCCCCGGGATATTTTTTGGACAATGCCCCACCCAGCTGACCCTCCTTGCCATGATGACAGAGTGTATAATATCATTTCCTCCAGTACTAAAGTGTAGGCATCACTGCCTAGCTAGATCCATGAGATCATGAGTTGATTCGATAGTGCCCCCTCTTAACGGAGGAACCCCAGTGAAAACAGCCACCAAAGGGGCAGCCTCCGGGGGCAGCTCTAGAAATCTGCCATGTTGTGGGCTCTGCCTGGTACTCTCTTGTGCCTGATTACGCATGATACTTGCTCCGGGGATGAGACTTGCCGGCCCACCTTTCTTAGGTCCCTGCCCACCTTTGCCCTCCTCCCTAGTCACATTTCTAGCCATACTGATTTTCTGGCCCAAAATCACATTTTCCACCATAGGCCTAATTATAGTCGGAGCTTGAGATTGGCTGGTACACCCCTTATCCCCTATGTGCTGCTTAAGGAGCAAGTCAATTTTCTCACATTTAGACAATAACCCGGCTACACAAGAGTTAAACGTGTCCACAATGTCTTTGGCCATATTCACAAGCACAGGTTCCACTCGTGAGGTAAACAAGTCCTCTACAATTTTTCCAATTTGGTCCCTAAGGCCTTGGTCCATTGGAGGGGCCTCAACCCTGGCTATTTTCCTTCTGGCCAATTTTTAAGTGACTTGCTCTTTCTCTTTCTGAGCACCTTCTGAGGATGAAGACAATGTGTAATGTCTTTATGGTGACTCGGAGATTCCAATTGGGTTGATATTACAGTTTGCTGCAATTCAACTACAATGGTTGGTTTTGTGATCACAATATTTGGCTCCAGGGGAATGACCCAACTTTGGTCTAAAGTTAATGCCGGGTCAATTTCACCATCACTCAAACCCAGCTCTTTCTCCACAATCGCTATTTCTTTTGTCAAGACCCCAACCGCTGATGTTAAATACAAAATTATCAAGTCTGACTTCCTTGGGTACTTTGCTTTTTTCCCCTCATCCTCCCCACGACATAACTGCTTTCTCTTACCCATTGTAAAATATCAGGGGGGTTGCCCGGCCCGGCCTCTTCTGGCCCCTGATGGCCACAGATGGTCCCGCCCTTGTCCCGGGCTTAGCCTGGCGCCTCCCGCGCGCGTCCCACGAGGCGGGAGGCGTTCTTTACTCTTAAAGCACCTCTGGGCGCGTCGGCCACGTCAGTGGTAGTGTGCCGGTCCCCAGGGCAGCTGGGAGATGTAGTGTCCCACTGCAGGTGGGACCGGCATATGCTGGGAGTGCTGGGACCTTTGCCGTTGCCCTCACGGCGTGGATGCTGTGTGCTCAGGTACATTGTCCGTTTCCCTCACGGTGTGCTGGAAATGTGTGCCCCAGGAGCGTTCGGCGCTCCTTACTCTTAAAGCGCCTCCGGGCGCGTCGGCCGCGTCAGTGGTAGTGCGCCAGTCCCCAGGGCAGCTGGGAGATGTAGTGTCCCACTGCAGGTGGGACCGGCGTATGCTGGGAGTGCTGGGACCTTTGCTGTTGCCCTCACGGCGTGGATGCAGTGAGCTCAGGTACGTTGGCCGTTTCCCTCACGGCGTGCTGGAAATGTGTGCCCCAGGAGCATTCGGCGCTCCTTACTCTTAAAGCGCCTCCGTGCGCGTCGGCCGCGTCAGTGGTAGTGCGCCGGTCCCCAGGGCAGCTGGGAGATGTAGTGTCCCACTGTGTAGTGTGTTTATCTAGGTACCTATATTGATACTCCTATTTCTGACTCCTGTCCGGTTATTAATTCACTAATGTCCATACACCGGCACAGAAACCCGTCTTCAGATTAGGTCATAGCGCATGCTGTCACATTAAGCAAGCACTATCCCTTCAGCCCCCTAGAGAAGCACACCGAGTTCTCAAAACAAATCAAACCTCCAACAGACCTGGGAAGTCCCCGCAGTTATTGTTTTGATTTCGCTCGAGAACTCCTGCAAAGAATGTAAGAACGACCAGTCCTTATGACATTCTTGCTGACGCCTTATGTCCATCCTTACGTCAAACACGGCACCTTTCAGGTATAAATATACCGACGTTGCCCTAAGCTAAGACACGGTGGTGACGAGCTTGGAGCAGCGCTACTTGCCGGAGAGCCCAGCTGATGCAGAAAAACCCACGGACGCTGCCCCTCCCTTTTGACGCGCTGAGAGAGACGCTGCCTTTTCTCCTGCCGAGAAATCCAGCCTCCGGCGTTTCCAGCCGCCCTCGCGGGTAACTGGGATATCGAGTCCTGAGACAGAGATACCAACCCTCCAGCCTTCTAAATCCCAGGTACTGAACTGACTAACCCCTTACAGAGAATTCTTGAGTCAGATTCTTGGCAAAACAAACTTAACTTAAACTGCTACTTACTTACTCCCTCCCAAGTATTAGGCTTAGGTCAGGTACACCGGGGTAGGCGTAGTTAGAAGCACCAGTTGAGTACGATTAGTCAATGTATATATGTATGTATATCTTTTATACATTTTAAGTATGATATGGCTAAGAAACCATATAAATGCTTTTACAGTATTATTTTATAATTCTGTTTTTACTGTATGCACTTTACTTAACTATAAGTATTGCAATAATAGCGATTCATTTCTCTTGTATGAGAAAAGAGACTGATCAATAAATAACATCTTTTTATTGAAACACGGCCATCTCTTATTTCTCTACAAACTGGTGAAACTAAGAATGCACGTACTGACTGAGTAAAATAAGTTGTCTTTTGTTTTCACACAACTCTGGAGATATACTCTTGATTAGGGGAGAGCAAAGTTGTCATGTTCTATGGTTGTCAGAAACTAAATCCCTTCTTGTCTATCCAGGGAGGTTAAACTCCTCCTTGCCTATTCGAGAAAGTTTCTAGTGAACTCTGAGCTAGCTGGCACACATAACTTTAAGTCTAATATCGTCAGTAGAAGACCTAGTTAACCGCAGTCCTACGTCTATACTATTGAAGATATTATTCCAATGCGCAGAGCCTATTGGGAAAATAGGAACTACACTACATGGCGCCCAACGGTTTGGATAGGCGATAAATCTAACGCAAGACATTAGAGTAACTCAGTCGTGCTTTTTCACACAGACCCTTTTTTCCATAAAACTCCAAAGACGTCTGGAGTGGGTGAAAGGTTAAATCCGCCAAACTTAGTAGGAGGAGACTCCTAAATATGGTTTTTGGTTTATTCAACGTTGAAGGATACAGTGTTCCAAAATATTGTGCATCTAATCTTTGTTGCCTTGAAAACCTGATCTGCAACAAAAACCCTTCTTGACAGTAAAATGTCAGAAACTGAAGAAGATAGGGAGGCAGCTAGAATAGCAGCTCAACTCCTAGAGGAAGATACAAGTCTCCTACAGCAAGACCCGGGTGCAATACTCATCCCGGTCAGCATAAGAAAAACTATAACTTTAAAACTTATAGAAAATGGACTGACACCGAGAGGTGGTACAGTCATGTTCGTAATTGAGGCACACGAATATCGGCAGACAGAGGTATTCTATTCATGGATAAATTTTCCAGCAGCAAACGCTGTAACAAAGGAGTTCCATTATTACAAGATAGAGGAACCTCCGGATGAGTACACCCCTTTCGAGGAGGTGGAAATACCACTCAAATACCAAGAGCACCTGCGCTGGTTTAAAGGCGCCCTAAAACATAATGATCACATCACCAGGCTCGGTCCACTAGGTAGACCAGGAGCGACGTGGCCGGTTCTAGCTGGATACACACCACATCCAGACATTGAAAAAATGTCAATAACAGAACTTTTAACACAGTTAAAACAACTGATTAAAATACACAGACAACTAGTCCAATATGTAATGAGGACCTCAACAGTCCAACCAGCTATTAAAATTCCACAGCTGACCCCTCATCAGGGGAACACAAATAAAATCACACCACAGAACATACAGTCCTGTCTAGGTAAAGTACCCATTAAACGGGAACAAATTCCATTCTGGTTAGCACAAAAAATCACTCAAATAGAGGCGGTATTTCCAGATACCACACCTGTGGAGAAACACAGAATTCTGACTATCTGTCTCCCAATGGGGATCGCACCACATGTGGAGGACTGTGATACTTGGGGTACAGTCTTTGCTTCCATTCACACAAAAACACATGGTGTTCCGTCCATGGCGGTAATACCAGAGGTGCTAAAACAGATTCAAAATTAATACGGTCCAGAACCTGCTTTAACTCTGGGTATGAAATTACTGAAAGACTTCAAGCAGGTCTCGGCAATATTACTAGCAAACATAAAAGGGGAAGCAGCAAATGTGGCGATCCGCCAAAGATTGAAGGAGACAGACATAGCAGACCAACCATTTGAACTTGCCAGAATCATAGAAAAATCCTATGAAGAACTAGGAAGAGATAGTTTGGGTGGGAAACCAGTGAAACCCCAACTAATAGAAAATCCTGAAAAGGTATTTATTAAAAATAATCTAAACATTTCAAAAAAGAACTGGGATGGAAATAAACAATCCACTCCCAAAGAAAAAAAGATTCCAGTCCAGAGGAAGGTCTCCTCGGCGGAGAGAAAGATCTCCGGACCAAGGACAACAAGTCTCCCCAGAGGGAGCTCTCTGAGAAAAAATACAACCTTAGAAATAGGGATAATCTGAAGAAACCTGATAGATATCAAGATATTGATACATGTCCCTCTCGATCTTTTCAGACTTCCTCGCAGAAATCCCAAAGAAGAGGACGGTCAGAACACAGGGAAGCGCACGTCAAGTCCAAAGACAAAGAACCTGCTCATCAAAGTAAAAAGTTACAATTTCCAAAGAAGAAGGTAGCCAGCATTAAAATAATCAAACATGCCGAGGATCCTGAGGACTCAGCTGAAAAACGGAGAGTGGGCTCAGACAATGCTAGACAGCGCAGCAGAAGTGAGCATAGCTCGCAAGATCCTGATGAATCATCTGGAGACAGTGGACACGAATGAGTACATTCAGGTGGAAACTGCAGATACCAGAGTTAGCAAACCTCATAAAATATATGAAATAACCTTACGTATAGAGGGAGATAAGACTAGGAAAATAAGGGGTCTATTTTGGGATAATCTCTCCAAGGGCTATGACATCCTTCTAGCTGAAAAAGACTGGCCACCAGAGTTTGTCAGGGAGTGCCCTCATGGCGAAGAAATGATTATGCCTGCCTTCTCAAATCATATTCCAATTCATAAAAAATATACACTTGCAAGAAAGTGGGCAGTAGCCCAGGCTCCTGCACTATATAAAAATCATGTGGGATGGGATGAGGACTCTCCTCCTCACAAAATCCAGTTAAAATCTCAACCAACTGCACAGAGGCAGTACCCAATTAAGCAAGAAGCTAAAAAACAGGTCAGGGAGATCTTAGATCAACTTGAATACCAGGGGGTGATTGAAACATGCACCTCACAAATGAACAATCCTTTGTTTCCTGTCTCCAAACCAGATGATTCATATCGTCTAGTTTTGGACTACAGACACCTTAACTCATGCTGCAAAACATTTGCAGTACAAAACTCACACAGTGCAGCACTAATGAATAGCATAGTGCGCAAAAAATACAAAACAACATTAGACATCTCTAATGGATTCTTTTGTCAAAATATAGCACCTGAAAGCAGATATTTGACCGCTTTCTCAATAAATGGCTCGCAGAAAATTTCTGTTGTTTGCCCCAAGGGTTCAAGAACAGCCCAGGATTATTCTCAGCAAGGGTAACAGAGTTACTACAAATATATGATGATGAGGCATTATCTTATGTCGACGACATCTATCTAACAGACGATGACTTGGATACTCACTTGAAAAGAGTGAACACCATAATACTTGGGTTCGCAGCAGAGGGTTACAAATTCAACTTCAAGAAGTCAAGAATTGTCCATCTGACTGTCCTATTCTTAGGATATGAATTATCAAGTGAAGGCAAAAGCCTGGCTGACGATTTCCTAGAGAAATGTGCTGTAATCCAAGCACCTAGAACACTGAAAAACTTGCAATCAATTCTAGGTTTCCTGAATTTCGGAAGAACTTACATTATAAACTATGCAGAGAGGGTTAAGCCTCTCTATGATCTAATAAAACCAGATTTTAAAAGAATCAATTGGACTCAAAAACACACAGAAATTTTGAGATCTTTACAAACAGACATGTTAGTTAAAACAAAACTGCAAACACGCGATAACACACGCAACCTTGTGATTCGAGTCATCCCAGGAAGATGCGGATTCACATACCTAACCTCTAATGAGAGAGAAAAGGTACCAATAACATACAAATCACATTTGTACACAGAAGCTGAAAAAACATTCAGCATTAAAGAAAACATTGTTCACGCGGTTCAAACAGCTGTAGCAAGAGAAAGATACCAAGCTGACGGCAGACAAATTACAGTCAGAACAGCAGAATCAGCCTTTGAGGCATTAACAACCCCATGTAATTTACCTACTATGGCACTAAATCCGAGATGGATACAATGGGAAGATTCTCTTGCTACAGACAAAGTGAAATACTATTTTGATCCAGAGTTGACAAAATTAAAAAATCTAGAATATGAAAGAGAATATCCTCTGCCAATCGACATTCTGCCCGTACGACTGTGTAATACATACAGACGGACATGCTCAGCCCTCAGTTTGGGGTGAAGAAGCTTATAACGCAACATGCGAGATTACAAAAAACGTGTGGCGCGGAGGTAAATTAAAACCTCTGTTTTCAAAAACACACTCAGTGGAAAATAATTCAGAACAACAAACTGACATAATAGCGTTAAAAATGGCGCTAGATAATGCGGATCGCGAATTCACGACACTAATAGTGAGCGATTCATATTACTGCGTAAAATCATACAATAACGACTTGCAGAAATGGGTTGAAAACGGGTACAAAGATGACACAGGTGCAACAATAAAGCAAAAATCGCTTTGGGAACAAATAGTTCTTTTAAAGAAAGAACTACCAAAGACTCACGTGATACACTCACTTAGTCATCAGTGTGATGGCGTTCACGTTGCAGGGAATTCAATGGCTGAGACAGCCACAGCGGAACCAACTAAATCGGCTTCCGTAGCTACAAAAAAGCGTTCAGTAAAATACATTGACGGGGAAACAATGCTGGCGGTAAAAACGTCATCAAACGGCGACTGATCAGCGCTACCCCTCATGTATCCACTCAATTATACATACATAATCGATGCAAACTCCGTTCCTTTTGCTCGAATCCCTGGAGTGGGGGATAGAGTGATTCCAAACATGGACAGGAGAGGCTTGTTAATAGCAGACGCACATATGGGTGAGGGTCTTAGTCACCTTACACTTAAGGATTCTCTAGAAGAATTACAATCATCATACTGGTGGCCAGGAATGAGCCTGCAACATCACATATTTGCACAAAACTGCAACAGAGATCGCAGTGGTGAACGAAACAGTGTATTCCCATGGCTTTTCGCTAAATAAGGATTAGGCTATCGACATGAAATACCCAGTATGAATAATGCGTCATATTAACATGTAGAGACTATTTTCACTTATAATGTAGACCCCAGCTCTCGGCTGACGTCTGAACTGTTATAAAAAGATTTGTGAGTCTATAATGGCATATACGCAATTGGCATGCTACATTCTGACCAGGGTCCTGCTTTTTAGCTCTCGAGCTTATAAGACGGACATGGCCGGAATGGGCATAGCATTGCGGTACTCTTGTCACCTCCTTCCTGAGGGAAACGGGATGGTGTAAAGAAAAAACCAGGGCATAGAGCAATCTATAACAGCAAAGGTATTAGGTTCAGGAGCTGGGTGGGTCAAACATTTAATAAGTGTCCAACGTAGTCTTAATAATCTGCCAAGAAATTCTCTGAGAGGTCTCAGTCCGTACGAACTATTGTTTGGGACTAGAATGTTAATCCAGGACCTTGATAGTCAAACTTCAGTGGTTAAAGAAAAATGCTTTGATATCAAAGATCGTTTGGCTATTTTACAGGACTTAAACAAAAAGAGAAAAGACCTGAGCAACATAAAGTTGAAGCAACAGCCAACAGCCACTGAAGAGAAACCACCTGTCCCAGCAAGGCCTGTCTGGATTCCAAAAATCGGGGATCTGGTCAGAGAAAAGATCGCGGTAAAGAAGGAATTTGGGCCTTCTTACAGAAAAGCAGTTCCTGTCTTGTCTGTCAACTGGACAAGATCAGTAGTACTACCGCCCCTTGCTGGTAAAAAGGAGAACCGAGTTGTATCCATCGACCTGGTTAAACCACAATCATGTGGCCGATAACAAGTAGTAGGTCAAGTGGACTCCCAAGAAGTAGCAGAACACCAAAGTTTGCTACAAACACAGAGGTTCAAACTGAAAGACTAATCACAATTGATAAACCTACAGTAAAACAACAAGGACTATGCAACAAAGCCATGGAACTTAAACCTCTTGAAACCCAAATTAAAATCTTAAATCAAGAAACACCAGTCTACAATGATGTAACCACAGACTATGCTAATGAAACAAAGAAAATTCCAAAAACGAAAAGGAATCCAGAAGTAATTGGAACAATTGACAGAACAGCATCAGGCTACTTCATCAACTTCGATGATTTTTCTGAAGATCTGAGTGAACCAGAGGAACAGCGGACAACAAAAACTTTTAAAGACAAAACAAAGGAACTCTTTCATCAACTAAAAGAAACCTATCTAATTTCTCCATGGATTGAACTATGGGTGGCACTAGGAGTATTCATCCTCATACTTTGGCTCATCATGGTACTATGCTTAGGACACTTCATTGAGGGAAAATATGTTACAATGGACACAGCAAGTCAGAACATCAACTTGGTCCTGAAACCACACAAGTCTTCACACATCGAGAAAAGAGATCTTTCTTCAGTAAACTTCACAGCCAATCCTATACCCGGTGGGGTAGCATGGGACAAAACTGATTACGAAATCTATGGTCCGGTTGAGCTCCTGAAGTATCCTCATCAATTCAAGATTTCATTAAGTGACTTTGTAAAACCAAGCACATTTGCTGATGATTGGGACTTTGAAAGTATTAATGATATGATGTCTGATCTAGTAATGTCAGCTAAATTTACAGAACATGATTATTTGCAAGGTTCATCTAATTACGATCAAATGTTTTGTTATAACCATTATGGTAACCATTATCTGCATAAATCTACTCAACCTAGAAATGTTTTAAAATTTAACCAATGGGAACATTGTGCAACTCCACCAAAAGGCAGTTCAAAGACGTATTTTGATAAATATTCATACTTTTCAGGGTTCAACACAAGTAATGCAGAATCATTTTATTTCAAATTGTTAAATAAGACAGGAGTGAAAACCATGCTTACAAACACTAAATTGATATATTCAGACTCATTCTTTGAAAAAATGAATACATTCGGTTTTGATTTCTGGAACAATAACATTGAAAGGAAAACGATCTGGGGTACAAAAGATTGGCAAGTGCAAGGTATAGAATCATTATTTAGAGCCTGCATGATCCCAGAACAAAATATATTTTTGAATGATACAATTCAACAGACATCCTGTTTTGGCCTAGCCAAAATTAAAGACTTAAATAAACCGTTGAATCCAAAACCAACACCTAACAGTAATAGCACTACGGAGGTTGAGATAGACGTATCCCATATTTTAAACCAAAACAGAACACATGCTGATTGGAAAAATGGTTGATCTGGCCCACAGACACATATAACTGTCAAGACAGATTCCTGAACAAAATACAGGGGTTCACATTGACCAGGCCAGACCCAAGATACTCCCAGAGACAACATCCAGGGATTGTAACTACTTATAGTGTGGGGAAACTCTGCCTTCAATGGCTACATACATCCACACTGTCAGAAATTAAGCAACACTTAACTTTACTTAAAGAAGGTGCTGACTTGCGTGATTTCATCATGGGACCACGCAAACAGCGTCAAAAACGTTTCATAGCGGCCTCTATATATGCAGCTTACAACGAAGCTTGGAAAGTAACTCAAATTGAGACAGCAGAAAAAATACGGGAAATTGACCGTGTTAATTTGGAAAAATCACTTTCTGTTGTGGACAATGGGTTAATGACTCTGTCTTCCAGAATATATTCACTGGACAGTATTGTATCTTCTGCAATCGATATAATAGAACAAGACTTACTTATGTTGCAACACGGTCAGTCTCAATTGCGTTCTATTTTACAGCTTGGCTGGACCTTACAAAATCTGCGTTCAGGCTATGTGCCTTGGCGTTTAATCAACACAACGTCACTATTTAATATCTTTAACCTTACTGATAAACAAATCAGTTTGGCACAAAAGGGTGCTGACTATACAATTCTGAGCATTGAAAAACTTGAGAGATTACCATTGACAATGTCAGAACGACCTGTCATTGAATGGATAATACATGGGATAATAAATATTCCGATAACAACTTTCCAGTTTCAATACTGCCAAAAATATATACAGGCAGGCCAGTATGAAAGGTTGGGTAAAGGATACATTAAGTCCACATGGAACTTGCCCTATACACACACATGTGTCAGTAATAACGGACAGAGTGTATTTCTTAGTGGTAATAATTGTGAAAGATCGCTAAGTGGCATACTTCTGTGTCAGAGTATTAGTTTGCATGGGGCCTGTGAAGGGACTTCAAATAACCTTTCATGTCACCAGTTAGGCACACCTGCAACACAAATAGAACCATTCTTTAGAAGACTTTCGAACGGGAGTTACATTCTAATTGTAGATCACAGATGTTGTGGCTTGCTGCCAGGAAAACCTTATCTCATAAGCGTGACTTCCAGGGTCATGTGCTGTGAAAGAGTATTGTTCCCGAATGATGCTCCAGACAGGGAGGGAAGGTTATGGCCCAGTTTAAAAATCTCTTCTATTCGAATTGATACTTTAAGCAGAATGAAGACTGTGCTCCTACAGACGCCAACCCAGTTGACGCCATCAAAAGAAACGTATGATCTCCAAGTTGCAAGGACAACGGCAGAGATTCATTCAATGTTATCAACAAATTGCCCCCTACACTTCGCAGAAATGTTGAACAAAATCTTAAATATTTCTGATACAAGTGGTATCGCAAGTGTATTTAAGACCGTTTTTTCAGGCGCTTTAACACCATTCAAAGCGATCCTGGGTATTTTTCCAAATTTCGTCCATTCCATCTTTGGCGGACTGTCACAGACAAGACTCCAGCAACAATGGAAGAAACGATCCTAGCTATCCGCTACCGGGACCGCATAACTAAAGTCCTTGGCTTAGCCCGGCTACGAGATCTAAATATGACCTGGTTTCTTTCATTCAGACCCATCTGGCAGAATTGTGTTATGCCTGTATTAAGGTGCATGCTATGCGGCGAAGAATGCGTGTTGGACCCCTGTCTTGCACTACAATCAGACGTACCATTGGATGCAGATACTTTGTTGGGTCCAGTAAAGGCTCATGCATTGTGCTGTCCCCAGCGGCTACCTATCCTGATGACGGCATTCGTGGAAACTTCACCACTACGATTGAAGGGTAGTGAAGTACAAGATGAAGGCAACATCGATCAGGTATGACCTTCTGTAAGCAGTTCTGATCAAACCATCAGTGAAAGCAATCATGCGCATGACTGCTTGGTAGCGACATTTTCTAACCTGGTCGAACTCTCACCAGAAGCTGTAGACTGTTTTTTCGAGAATCTATCTGAAATGATGTTTTCACCGGAACAGAGAGAATGATTTTAAACTAACTTGCACACGGCGTTCCCTGAACTCTGAATTTGGCCTTCAGTCTCTTGAAAACAAAGTGACTGTGAACTATTTTTTTCTCTTCTCCCCTGAATAGCGAAAACTTTTTTCCAATTCCAAAATATTTACCGTTTTGGCACTTATCTTCTGCTTGAAGTAAAACTATTCTTAGAGAACAGAACTTCTATTCTTAGGAATACTAGAGATATTACATTACCTAAACCTCTTGTTTATATGCAATTAATTGTGTTTATATGTGATGAGATGGTCTCGCAATTTTTTTTCTGTATCAAGAGCCATTTCATGTGTAATTTCGCAAATCATTCATGCTGATATAAAATGTGCATCTCCTTTTGAATGATTATACTGCTTGAATGCATACAGTACCTATACTCGTTTCGTGCATTTTGCATATGCCATTTTTTTTTTTTAATTGAAAAAAAAAAAATGTTTTTGGGGTGGTCCGGTATACACATGCACTGTTAGTTATGTTTACTATTGCTTAGGTTAGTAAATATGTACATAAATTCGTGGAGTGGGTGTACTGTGTTTATCTAGGTACCTATATTGATACTCCTATTTCTGACCCCTGTCCGGTTATTAATTCACTAATGTCCATACACCGGCACAGAAACCCGTCTTCAGATTAGGTCATAGCGCATGCTGTCACATTAAGCAAGCAAATGGGGGTGGGGTCGCACACTACTCACACACCGGCGGTGTCGCCCCTAAGGACTCTGGTCAATGTAATAAAGTGTTCGCGATGCATCATCTTTCGATCTTCTGCTATCTTCGCTGTCTTCGCCATCCCTGGACACGTGTTTCGGGGTATTACCCCTCATCAGCAGGGATAGGCCGTGTACTGGGGTTGCCGATGGCTGCCAATATCTGCCAGGTATAGTACCACTCAGGCGCGTAGGTGCGGGATCCCAGGCTCGTCAGCCCGCTGCTCAAGGGAGCTTTAAAGTTACAAATGGGGGTGGGGTCGCACACTACTCACACACCGGCGGTGTCGCCCCTAAGGACTCTGGTCAATGTAATAAAGTGTTCGCGATGCATCATCTTTCGATCTTCTGCTATCTTCGCTGTCTTCGCCATCCCTGGACACGTGTTTCGGGGTATTACCCCTCATCAGCAGGGATAGGCCGTGTACTGGGGTTGCCGATGGCTGCCAATATCTGCCAGGTAAAGTACATTTGTAACTTTAAAGCTCCCTTGAGCAGCGGGCTGACGAGCCTGGGATCTTTCACCTACGCGCCTGAGTGGTACTATACCTGGCAGATATTGGCAGCCATCGGCAACCCCAGTACACGGCCTATCCCTGCTGATGAGGGGTAATACCCCGAAACACGTGTCCAGGGATGGCGAAGACAGCGAAGATAGCAGAAGATCGAAAGATGATGCATCGCGAACACTTTATTACATTGACCAGAGTCCTTAGGGGCGACACCGCCGGTGTGTGAGTAGTGTGCGACCCCACCCCCATTTGTAACTTTAAAGCTCCCTTGAGCAGCGGGCTGACGAGCCTGGGATCCCGCACCTACGCGCCTGAGTGGTACTATACCTGGCAGATATTGGCAGCCATCGGCAACCCCAGTACACGGCCTTTCCCTGCTGATGAGGGGTAATACCCCGAAACACGTGTCCAGGGATGGCGAAGACAGCGAAGATAGCAGAAGATCGAAAGATGATGCATCGCGAACACTTTATTACATTGACCAGAGTCCTTAGGGGCGACACCGCCGGTGTGTGAGTAGTGTGCGACCCCACCCCCATTTGTAACTTTAAAGCTCCCTTGAGCAGCGGGCTGACGAGCCTGGGATCCCGCACCTACGCGCCTGAGTGGTACTATACCTGGCAGATATTGGCAGCCATCGGCAACCCCAGTACACGGCCTATCCCTGCTGATGAGGGGTAATACCCCGAAACACGTGTCCAGGGATGGCGAAGACAGCGAAGATAGCAGAAGATCGAAAGATGATGCATCGCGAACACTTTATTACATTGACCAGAGTCCTTAGGGGCGACACCGCCGGTGTGTGAGTAGTGTGCGACCCCACCCCCATTTGTAACTTTAAAGCTCCCTTGAGCAGCGGGCTGACGAGCCTGGGATCCCGCACCTACGCGCCTGAGTGGTACTATACCTGGCAGATATTGGCAGCCATCGGCAACCCCAGTACACGGCCTATCCCTGCTGATGAGGGGGTAATACCCCGAAACACGTGTCCAGGGATGGCGAAGACAGCGAAGATAGCAGAAGATCGAAAGATGATGCATCGCGAACACTTTATTACATTGACCAGAGTCCTTAGGGGCGACACCGCCGGTGTGTGAGTAGTGTGCGACCCCACCCCCATTTGTAACATTAAGCAAGCACTATCCCCTCAGCCCCCTAGAGAAGCACACCGAGTTCTCAAAACAAATCAAACCTCCAACAGACCTGGGAAATCCCCGCAGTTATTGTTTTGATTTCGCTCGAGAACTCCTGCAAAGAATGTAAGAACGACCAGTGCTTATGACATTCTTGCTGACATCTTATGTCCATCCTTACGTCAAACACGGCACCTTTCAGGTATAAATATACCGATGCTGCCCTAAGCTAAGACACGGTGGTGACGAGCTTGGAGCAGCGCTACTTGCCGGAGAGCCCAGCTGATGCAGAAAAGCCCACGGACGCTGCCCCTCCCTTTTGACGCGCTGAGAGAGATGCTGCCTTTTCTCCTGCCGAGAAATCCAGCCTCCGGCGTTTCCAGCCGCCCTCGCGGGTAACTGGGATATCGAGTCCTGAGACAGAGATACTAACCCTCCAGCCTTCTAAATCCCAGGTACTGAACTGACTAACCCCTTACAGAGAATTCTTGAGTCAGATTCTTGGCAAAACAAACTTAACTTAAACTGCTACTTACTTACTCCCTCCCAAGTATTAGGCTTAGGTCAGGTACACCGGGGTAGGCGTAGTTAGAAGCACCAGTTGAGTACGATTAGTCAATGTATATATGTATGTATATCTTTTATCCATTTTAAGTATCATATGGCTAAGAAACCATATAAATGCTTTTACAGTATTATTTTATAATTCTGTTTTTACTGTATGCACTTTACTTAACTATAAGTATTGCAATAATAGCGATTCATTTCTCTTGTATGTGAAAAGAGACTGATCAATAAATAACATCTTTTTATTGAAACACGCCCATCTCTTATTTCTCTACAAACTGGTGAAACTAAGAATGCACGTACTGACTGAGTAAAATAAGTTGTCTTTTGTTTTCACACGACTCTGGAGATATACTCTTGATTAGGGGAGAGCAAAGTTGTCATGTTCTATGGTTGTCAGAAACTAAATCCCTTCTTGTCTATCCAGGGAGGTTAAACTCCTCCTTGCCTATTCGAGAAAGTTTCTAGTGAACTCTGAGCTAGCTGGCACACATAACTTTAAGTCTAATATCGTCAGTAGAAGACCTAGTTAACCGCAGTCCTACGTCTATACTATTGAAGATATTATTCCAATGCGCAGAGCCTATTGGGAAAATAGGAACTACACTACAACTGCAGGTGGGACCGGCGTATGCTGGGAGTGCTGGGACCTTTGCCGTTACCCTCACAGCGTGGATGCTGTGAGCTCAGGTACGTTGGCCGTTTCCCTCACGGCGTGCTGGAAATGTGTGCCCCCCAAGTCATTATTTCAGTTTTCGAACTGTTGATTAGGTACCCAGAGTACCGACCGAAATCAATCATTATCTCCTCTACTCTGGGAAACACCTCGGCCGGATTGCTGGTGTAGACCAGCAAATCGTCAGCGTATAATGCCAGCTGACAGCTGTAATCCTTTACTCTAAAGGGTGTGATCAGGTCATCAGTCCTCAACGCCTGCGCCAGAGGCTCGATATAGAGATCAATCAGGAGGGGTGAAATGGGGCACCCCTGCCTGGTTCCCCTCCTTATGTTAAAACGTGGTGTCAAAAACCCATTTCATAATATCCCAGCTGAGGCACCCTCATAGCATCCTCTCAATGTTTGAATAAAGATTGTTCCAAACCCCATTATTCTCAGGATATCCCACAGGAATCCCCAATTGACGCGGTCGAAGGCCTTCCCGGCGTCGTATGCTGCCACCGCCAAAAGCTCCGATCGCGTCACCGCTAGATCGATACTGCCTATCAGCTGGAGGGTCAACTTATGAATATATCTACTAGGTATGAAACCTTTCTGGTCGGGGTTAATGAGTGATGGGGCCAACTTAGCCAGTCTCCCTGCCAATATGCTGGTAAAGATCTTATAATCCGCGTTTAGCAGGGAGATAGGCCTAAAAGAGTCTGCCTTAAGGGGGTCTTTCCCTGGTTTTAATATAAGCACAAATGTGGACTCCTTCCAGGATGGCGGGGCCCTGCCCTCTGGTCTGTAAACATAATTGAACAATTCACATAGCCTTGGCATTAGGATGTCTTGAAGCACTTTATACACTTTGCCGGGAAGAGCATCAGGCCCCGCCGCTTTATTGCTTTTTATTTTTTTTATATGGAGTCTAATTTCTTCCTCCGTAAAGGAGCTATTAAGCATATCTCGACCTTCCTCTGTCAGACTAGGGAGAGCCTTACTCTCCAGCCACCGCAGGGTACTCGTAGAGCTTGGGGACGACTCTTCCTCATATAGTTCAGAGAACAGGGAGAGAAGACATTTTTCCATATCCTCCTGATGACAGGATATGGTACCCTGATCGTCAATGATTAGCCTGTTTATGTTGTTTCTCACCCGGTCTGCTCTGGTCTAACTAGCCAATACTGCCCCTGCTCTTTCGCCATACTCGTAATTCTCCATACAGTATACTGCCCACTGTAGCTTAACTTTCAAATCTAACAATCCTCTATATTCTGAGCGGAGGCGTTCTAATTCAAGTAAAACCTCTTTGATATCATTTTCATGAATGCTCAATCTTAAGGTCTCTAGAGATGAGATTTTGTCTTCCAAGATTCTAAATTTCATCGCCTCCTCCCTATTGCTTGAACTAGTCAGACTGTTGAACTGACCGCGAATATGGACCTTATAGGCGTCCCAGACAAATTCAAGTGGGGCTGAACCGATATTGTCGGAAAAATAATCAATGTTAGAAGTACCCACCGCAGTAACTATGTCCTGATTATTTAAGACTGCCCTTTTTAAAGTCCACCTGTGGGTTGTTATGCCCCTTGCCCTACCCTTCAAGAGTGAAAACATGATAGGGGCATTGTGGTTCTGAAAATTCTGGACTCGTGTAATAAACTTTGTTGTAGCATGACGATTTTTATATCAAAAGACCGAGAATGGCTAGTACACTATGTACAAGCATTTTCGTCATATTCGAGTGACGATTTCACCTCGAAATCGTCATTTTCGTCCTGAACCCTTGGCTTCCATTTTGTGTACGGCAGCCATTTTGTGAGTTGCCCTCACATAGGCTTATAACTACAGCCAAATTCGATTCCAAAGGACACGTACACCTTAATTGACTTCTCTGTGACCTGGGCAAGCTGGAACCATTGCCCCAGGCCGAACCTGCCCGGCCAGTTCCTCTCCCAGTGGCCGAACGAGATAGCATCAAGGCACAACATGCCATAAACCCTTTTCATCGCACACACACCCTGCCTAATCTTGCTCACACCTGCCCCTGTTTCTTTACATATGTCTTGCTTTACGAGGAGGAGGTGCCCGTTTTTATTGGGGGTCCACCGATATCTGATGAAAATGTTGAGCCTTGCCGGGTAATTTGTTGTGGGCTGGACGAACTGAAATGTGGGCTTGTCATCATGACTCTGCTTTTTCTTTGTAGTGAAAATATGTGAATAGTCTACTGTAAATCTAAGAATGTTTGCCTGAAGCATAATATTTTGTATAAAAAGAGAAGACTGGCTTTGTAAGATTGAGCAGTCTCCTGAGAATATACACGTGTTGAACTTCTAGGACGCCTGTTACTTGGTTGCAGCCAATAAATTCGATCTTTGACTTCACCTAGAAGACTCTGAGTTTCTGTGTCTGAATCAGGAAAGTACTCGAGGTCTTAGGGTGTACCCTGACACCACTGGGTTCCGAAAAACCCAGTACCTCAGCTGGCGCCCAACGTGGGGCGATACCAACGGTACCGGTCCAAGCCAGAGGTTCGTGAGGAGCTTCGTGTGAAAATTCTGGAGGAAGGCCGCCACTTCATCGACCCCTGCATGTCGACGTGGTCCGAAAGTCTTTGCTGCGAGGTTCCCCGCTTCCCGACGGCTACGAAGGACTGCTGCCCTGGCTATCGCCCTGATTTGGACCCTTGACGTTTGGTAGAGCGAAACGATAGACGAGTCTTCTGGTGACGTCATCGATATCTCAGTTAAGTATAAGTGGAGCGTCTCCCAGTCCTTAGTTGGTCTTAGTTTGGGTATCCCCTTGGGATCTTTGATTTGGAACTTGCAAGTACCAAAGCCGAAGGACTCGTGTATTCACGAGAATATCGTAATCGATAATCCTTTGAAGTTTGAAGCTAGACTAGAGAGCGAAGATGCCTGGTCTTAGCAGACTTGGAAATTTGTTTTGTTGTGGTAGTAATAGGGATTCCCGATTGGAGGACTCGTGTCCGGTTCCTCCGATTGGAACTCCAACCTATGAATTGTATGTGAAACATGGAGTAGGCCCCATCACATATAATGAAGTGTGGATCAAATACACCAGAAAAGATGGTGTTTTAAAATGGCCCCAATATGGTAGCTTTGACACGGAAATCTTAGATAACCTCGAAGTTAAACTTTTTAAGAAGAAAGCCCAGCCGGCGATGTTTGACTCTTTCCGCCTATGGCGTAAGGAAGCCAAACAGAAAGAAATTAAATTAGCAAAGAAAAATAAGAGAGAAAGGGGTATTTCGATAATGCAAGCTGCTATGCAGTTTAAAGATAACGAAGAGGAACAGATGAGTGAGCAGTTGCACAGGCAACGTAAAATGGTAATAGATAAATGTTATCCAGTTTTGCCGCCTCTTCAGCAAGATGCAGCAAAAGACCTTGAAAAAGATCCCCTAATGTCACATTTGTTAAGTTCGCCACCCCCTTATGCGCAGAATGCTACGGCACCTCCGCAACCTTTAGCTGCGCAACCTTTGGTTGTATTGCCTCCTGCTCCTCCTCCGCAGCCACCAGCTGTTCTCCAGTTGGCACCTGTTCCTCCGGTGCAGCCTCCTCAAGGGCCACCGGCTTTGACATCTGCTCTGCCTTTTCTTCCTACAACTTTGACTACTATATCGACTACCACTCCTGGTACTCCTCCTGACACTGCCTCTGCGTCTGCCTTACCTCACTCTGCTTTTCCGCCTGTCCTCTCATCGACTTCTCCTTCTGTCCGACAAAGAGTGACTAGTACTGTTACTAGTCTCCTATATCCTCTCTTTGGTGCAACAAGTGTAACTCCTGACACAGAGCGTAAGCAGTTGCGTAGCCAACTGCCTGATTCTAGGGAGAAGGAAACATTGAATTATTTGGCACATAAATGGGTTACCGACCCGACGAGGTATGGGCTAGAGTCTGTTATGGATGTCTTCCATCAGTGGGAAGCATCAAAACAGAGGTACGTTTTTGAGAAAATGTGTACTTTCCTTTGTGAGGATTTAGAGGAGAATGATTTGGAGCCCAATCCGCCTGAGTTGTGTCGTGTACGGTTCGAGTTTGGGAAAGGCACAATTGTGGGTTCAGATGTTAAGAAAGCAGTTGCGACATTGTTGTCATTAAGGACTGAAGGTGTTTCTCGATCTTTGTTTGAGTCTGATTCCTCTGTCAAAAAGAAGGCGAGACAATATCCCATGAGAGAAGTTCCCCCACAATGGAGGGAAGGGGACCTAGCAGCTAACCCACCTATTCAGCCACACTTTCAGCGTGTCTGGGTACACATTCCATGGAAGCGCGCTGAAGTTCTGGCCCTTAAACAGACATTGCCTGATCCCCGTAAAAATCCTGCAGGGTATTACAAGGAATTGTCACAGACTGCAGGCTCTTGCATTATGAATTTAGCCAATATAGACATGTTGTTTGGGAATGTTGTTCCACAGCCTTTATGGGGAAAGATTCGTCATGCAGATCATGACCAAGAGTTATGTGACTCATGGGCTAATATTGCTGCTGCAGATGCCTGACAAGTTGGTTGTGCTAAACCCGAGCCTTTAGTAACAGATCTTCCTGGTAGGATCATTGATTACATGAAAACTTTAATGCCTGCCATGCGAGTAAACTGGGATAAATTGTCTGCGTGTAAGCAGAAGAAAGATGAAACGGTGTCAGATTTCTTCACCAGGTTTGAGGAAACGTTTGTTGACCACAGTGGTCAAGATATGAGCACAGAAGGTGGTCAGCGATTGTTCGTCGATAAATTTGTGCACAATCTGCTTCCCGAGTTGTGTAAAAAGTTGAAAGATTCAGAGAGTTCTTGGGCAGTTTCCTCTTCAGCACAGATATTGGCTACTGCACAGTATTATGAAAATAGGGACAAGGACGAGAAAGATAGAGCAGAGAAGAAAACTAAAGAGTTAAAAACGAAGGTCCTTTTACAGCAAGCGTATCCGCCACGTGGTGGTGGTGGCCAGAATAATGGTGGTCAGAGTAACTATCAGAATACTTATCAGCAACCTCAACAGTTTCAGAGGAACTCGCAAAGAGTCGAGTATACTCAACCACATGTCCCTGTAGGTCCCAATCAGTGTTCATATTGTAAGGAAGAGGGTCATTTCAAGTATAGTTGCCCTATCTTGTTACAGCGCGCAAATGGTGTTTCTGGCTCAAGAGGTCGAGGTGTTCAACAAGCACCTAGAGGTAGAGGACGTGGAAATTTCCCCCAGAACGCTTGTTCCTTTCTGCCTCAAAATTCAATGAATAGTTTTGATAAGCAGAATAACGCGTCTGGTAGGACGGCTCAGTACTATGCTGATGACTACTATGCAGAAGATGAGCATGTGGAAGGTAATGATTGCTAGGACAGCCATAGACAAAGAGAGGGAGTTGTTTCAGTTCCAGTAGATCAGAGTGGACCTTACGTTGAGGGGATTACATCAGGTGTGTCAGAACCTTTTCTGTTGGATACTGGTGCTACAAAGAGTTCTATTATGCACTCCAAACTCCCTGGCGCACCTTTGTCTGGCGAAATGAATGTTTCAGTAGGTTTTTCTGGCGCCCCGGTTAGAAACCCAGTTTCTAGTCCTATGTCTCCTTCTGTTGGTCCTTGTGAATTCGAAGCACCCCTTATTCTGACAACAGGTTGTGGTGAAAACTTGTTGGGATTGGATCTGTTAAAAAGATTGTATGCGACTTTGTACTGTTCTCCTTCGGGAGTACAACTTACACTGGGTAAGAAAGTGGTTTCTCCAATGTATTTGTCAAGGGATTAACTTCCGACAGAATTGTCGTTTCTTCCTGATATTCTTTGGGCTACTGGTCCTAATGATGTGGATCCTTTGGAGATACCACCATATGTTGTGACATTGAAAGCCAATGTTAAAATGCCACGCATTCCCCAATACAACATTTCTAGTGAAGGTGAAAAAGCTTTACTAGCGATCATTTATGATCTGATTGAAAAAGATGTAATTGAAGAGACAAGAGGCAACGTTTGCAATAGTCCTGCTCTGCCTGTTTTGAAACGAACTGACCCTTCCCAGCCACCTGTTTACAGATTTGTGATTGATCTTAGAGAGGTGAATAAAATCGTTGTGCCACAATTTCCAGTTGTCCCTGATATCACTGCCCTATTGACCATGATTCCAGCTTCCGCAACCTGGTTTTCAGTGATTGACTTGAAGAATGCTTTCTTCAGCATCCCGATTGCTGAGGAGAGTAGGGATATGTTTGGCTTCAGTTTAGGAGGTGGAAGCTTCCGCTTTAAACGCGCTCCCCAGGGCTACTGTGAAAGTCCCTCAATATATAGTCAAGCTTTAAAAACACAGCTTGATACGATTGTTTTACCTGATGGCGCTACCCTCATTCAGTATGTTGATGATTTGCTTGTTGCTGCAGATACTGAGGAAATCTGTAAAGAAGCCATGTTGTCTTTATTGCGTCATTTGTGTGAGTTGCATCACAAAGTGTCTCTCTCAAAATTGCAATATTGTCGACAAGAAGTGACCTACTTAGGTCATCTCTTATCGAAGAAGGGAAGGAAACTGACCCCAGAAAGAATTCAGGCAATAGCAAAATTGAATGTGCCAAGAACACAGAGAGAAGTGCGTGCTTTCTTGGGTATTACATCGTACTGTAGACAGTGGATACCAAATTTTTCCTTGCTGGCCAAGCCCTTGGTGGCATTAACGTGTAAAGATACACCGAATCCCCTTCCATGGTCTGAAGAGTGTCAGAAAGGTTTTTCCGAATTGCGCACAGCATTATGTGCGGCTCCTGTGTTGGGTACCCCCGACTACAGTAAGCCCTTTACATTGTATGTCCATGAGAAAGAGGGTTGTGCATTGTCAGTGTTGACACAGTTGTTTGGAGACAAGCAGCGTCCATGTGCGTATTTTTCGTCGACTTTGGATCCGGTAGCTAAAGCATTGCCAATTTGTTTAAGAGCAACAGGGGCAGCAGCTGTTTCTATTCGACAGTCTGCTGGTTTAGTGATGAATAACACGTTAATTGTGATGGTTCCACATGCAGTGGACACGTTGTTAAACAGAACCAAGACACAGCACTTAACTAGTGCTCGATTTTCAGGTTACGAGTTGACATTGTTAGCGAGTCATGTGCACATAAAAAGATGCAACACTCTTAACCCAGCTACGTTGTTGCCGAGTGTATAGGAATTAGATGCTTCAGAACAGCATGATTGTTTTCTTAGAACAGAAGAAGAAACGAAAGGGAGAATAGATCTTAGGGACACTCCTCTTGTAAAGTGTGATGGTACCTTATGGGTGGATGGTTCATGCTTCAAGCTTCCGAATGGTGATACGACTGCAGCATATGCTGTCACGACTTTGCATACAATTGTTGAAGCTGCACGTATCCCACATAATTCATCTCAAGCAGCAGAGTTGATTGCACTTACAAGAGCATGTGTGTTGTCGAAAGGAATGAAAGTGACTATCTATACCGACAGCCAGTATGCATTTGGAGTGGCTCACAGTTTTGGACGATTGTGGAAAGAACGTGGGTTCCTGACTTCGCATGGAGCTAAGATTCAGCATGGTCAGTTGGTGAATGAGCTTCTTGAGTCACTGACATTACCGTTACAAGTTGTGATTGTGAAATGTAGCGCTCACAAGAAGGTGACTGATGATGTTGGTCGTGGAAATGCATTTGCTGACGAAATCGCAAAAGAAACAGCGAGGAATGTGATGAGCCGAATGTATGTTGCAGGCCCTGCAAGATGGATTGGTGACGTTGGAATGTGTGAAGACACAATAGAGAGTGTGAAATCGATCCAAGCTGAAGCTACAGAGAAAGAGTTGAGTGTGTGGAGAGAAAGTACGGGTAAAATGGATGCCAATGGTTGCTGGATTGAATTCAAAAAGAGGGGGGAGAAGGAGGATAAACAAAGCTAGGTCAGCCTCCAGTTTATATCAAAAAAGTCAGGAACCCACAGTAACGGGTCCAGAGACCTAGTTTGTGTGTATGGTTACTGCGTGATTTTGTCAGTATCTACCATAAGAAGAAAGAAAAATTTCTTTCTAGAGTCCCCTCACTCACCGGGGTTTCCCCACGGTGACATGCTTCATCATTGGGGCCATCCCAGTTCTCTACGAAAAGGGGCGTGCTGCGACTAGCGAACTACGCAGGAGCACTGTATTTGTGAAAGGCTATGTGTGGTGCAAAGTGTTGTGGTGGTGGAGTGGATGTGTGATTAAAAATACCGTGCTTGTGGGCCTCAACAATTTATTCTGCTCCTAGTTTGGTATGTTAAAAAATGGGGTAACACTGTTATCTAACCTTAAATTGGGCTAGATCAGTGTCTCGTGGTCGACATGTTTCAAGCTCCCCAAGCTTTTCATCAGGACCATACAGGGTCCAGCCCTGTATATTCCACTCCTATATTTAAATAAATAGGATGAATATTTTACTATTGCGCTGTTAATTCTAAAACATGCGTTTTTTATACATACGATTTGTATTTCAATGGTGTACCTGTAATAGAGAATGACACTTGATTAGTGGCAAACATCCCCCTCAAAGGGCAAGGGGATCACACATGCAGCTCACATTGTCTAGGGCGTGAGTGTGCCTTATGCACCTTATTGGTGCGTGCATGTTTTCAAATTTAGTGCAAAGATAAAAATAATGTGAAAGAAACGTGGTCTTGTGAATTCACACATATAAACAACACAGGACTTTATGTGACTATAGACAAGACACACGACATATATATACACATGGTTTGATCATGGCAGAGGGCATATTTACATGAATCGGTGCTAAATTGCACTTCATAGTCTCAGGCGAGGGCGGGATCACCTCGTGGAAACATTGCTGTAGGGTTTTTTTAAATAATAATTAAAGTCGCGTTTCATCCAAAAAAAACGCATTGTTAAATAAAGAGTCTGAATCGAAATTTGCCTAGCTTATGTAACGGTAAGTTTCAATTCTATTAAGGACACGGAGGCGAGGATTATGCTATATTCTTCCTTCGCTTTATTACAATATTGCTCACAGCAGCTCAGGAAACTAAATGTACAACCATGCTCAAAGGAACAAAGAGCATCAAAACCACTTGTAAGAACTAAAAAACTACAAGTCCCATGATATTAGTCCTGGTCATCCAACGTAGTCCTTCCACTATGTCTGCTACCAGGGTAGAAAGCCAGTCCTTCCTTCGACTTCCTCCTCTTTCTTCGCGCAGATCACACCCCTCACTCACTGGTCCTGTTTGACGCCATCGTTTCCTAGCAGAAAAACAACAGCGTAAACCAGTTGCCACAAACATGCGAACAGAGGAGCATCGTAAGACTGGCACAACAGAACTACAATGTAGAACAGTTCGAAAACGCTTTACTTACTGCCATACGGGTGGGTCCCGACTATGGAGGGTTAGCTGGGTGGGATAATCCTCGCCTCCGTGTCCTTAATAGAATTGAAACTTACCGTTACATAAGCTAGGCAAATTTCGATTCTATGTCAGGACCGGAGGCTTCAGATTATGCTAGTTCAAAGCTTACTCACCACCAACTGGGCTAGGTCCACTACTGGTTTGAAATAGAACCTCTTAAACGTGGAATCCGAGGACCAATCCGCTGCTCGCATGAGATCCTCCAAACGAGCTCCCACTGAAAAAGCCTTCGAGGCCATGGCCCCCCTGGCCGAGTGAGCCCCAAAAAGTTTCGTATCAATGCCTGCCTCTTGCATGACCCAACGCACCCACCTTGCAATAGTGGGGGAGGAGACTGCTTTGTGTGGTTTACGCAAGGCAATTAGTAACTGTCGCTCGCCCGCCGGGCGAATGTCTAAGGTAATGTCCTCATAAGCTTTCAAGCAATGCACAACACATAACTTCGGGGTGTCCACAAAAGCCGGGTACGAAATAGATCGAGTTGCGGACTTCGTGCGACGCCCCACCGTGAAGGTAACTCCATCCGGAGAAAAAACACGCGCGGAAACATCCAATGCGCGTACATCTGAAACTCGCCTGCAAGATACCAGGCATAGAAGCATGGCTAATTTCGCCGAAATCTCTTTCAATGACAAGTAACGATTAGCCGGCCAGGACAAAAACAAATTCAAGACCACGTTGACATCCCAAAGAACCGAATACCTGGGTTCCGGAGGCAACGTCAGGCGAATACCTCGCAAGAGTCTACAAACAAAGGGGTGCTCCCCCACCGGGGAATTCTCTACCGGTTGGTGACCCGCAGAAATCGCAGAACGCATAGCATTGATCGTCCTATATGCCAGACCTTTCGTCGCCAATTCAGCTAGGAAATTTAAAATGGGAACAAGGCCCGCGACCAGGGGATCCAAGTCCCTTCGAAGACACCAACGCATCCACCGAAGCCAAGCGGATTTGTATCGCTTTGTCGTGCTATCAGCCCAGGCTTTTGACAGGAGGCCCTGAGCCGATCCCGAAAGGCCTGGGAGCGACCAACGGCCCCGGAAAGCCTCCACGCCATGAGGCGGAGCGAACTCCGAGTGATGAGAGGATGCGGCTCCCGACTCGGATTCAGCAGGAGGTGAGGAAACTGGGGGAGTAGGATTGGAAAATCCCAAGAAAGTTCCAGAAGAACCGGAAACCAGACTTGCGATCTCCAAAGTGGCGTGATCAACACCAAGTCCGCCCCCTGGCGGCGCAGCTGCGCTGCCGCCCGGACCACCATCGAAAAAGGGGGAAAGGCATAAGGCCGGTCCCGGCTCCAAACTTGCAGGAAGGCGTCCGTGGCCTCCGCTAGAGGGTCCGGTCTCCAACTGTAGAACCGTGGTAGTTGGTGATCCAGGCGGGACGCAAACAGGTCCACCGTAAACGGACCCCACAGGTCGGCGAGCCACTGAAACACACGGGGATCTAACATCCACTGGCTGGAATCCCGCAGATGTCGGGAATGCCAATCCGCCACCTGATTGACTCGGCCCGGTAAGTATTCCGCCGTCACCGAAATGTGCCGGGAGAGACAATAGTCCCAAAAAGTCTTTGCCAAATTCGCTAGCGCTCGAGAGCGCGGACCTCCCAGATGGTTCACGTAGCGTACCGCCGAGACGTTGTCCATTTTCAGCAGGACACAGGCTGTCGCCGAGTCCTTGGTCCAGCAACGGACCGCAAAGGACCCCGCTAGGAGCTCCAAACAGTTGATATGTAACTGTTGTTCGTCGGAAGACCAGGCGCCGCCGGTGGAGAAATCCCCGCATCGGGCGCCCCAGCCCGATCGGCTGGCGTCGGATTCGATGACCAAATCCGGGACCGATCCGAAGATCGCACGCCCATTCCACGCCTCCATGTGCGTGAGCCACCAAGACATCTCCTCTTTCACTTCCTCCGTAAGGGGCACCATCTGGTCGTAGGACATACCCCGTCTCAGATGGTGGGCCTTGAGGCGTTGAAGCGCCCTGTAGTGTAACGGCCCCGGGAAGATCGCCTGGATGGAAGACGACAGGAGGCCCACCACCCTGGCAATGTGACGCAACGACGTCCGATCCTTTGCGATCGTCTGTCGAAGCAAATGTCTGATCTTGGCGGTTTTCCTTGAGGGAAGACTGAGCGTAGCTCCGATTGAGTCTATAACGAAGCCTAGAAAGGTAAGTTTCTGAGTGGGAACCAAAGCAGACTTGGGACCGTTGATCACGAACCCCAACCGCTGTAGTAGGGAGACGGTTTGCCGAAGCTGACCCGCCAGGACCACTGGACACTGGCCCATCAAAAGAAGGTCGTCTAAATACACCAACATCCGAATACCCTGACCTCGCAGGTATTCCACCACCGGGTGCAGCACTTTCGTGAAGCACCACGGAGCTGAGGAAAGTCCGAACGGAAGGGCGGTGAACTCGAACACCGCGCCCTTCCAACAGAACTGCAGAAAACGGCGGTGTGGAGGGTGGATAGGAATGACCAAGTAGGCATCCTTGAGATCCAACCGAACCATCCAATCCAGAGGGAGAAGCACGTCCCGAAGGAGGTGGATCCCCTCCATCTTGAAATGCCGGTAGACCAACCACCCATTGAACTCCTTGAGGTTGATGACCGGGCGTTTGCCGCCATCCGTCTTGTCCACCAGGAACACATTGCTGATGAAACCAGCGGGGTGGCGCGTTGATCGACAGATGGCTCCCTTGCGTAGCAAGTCCTGAACCTCCCCGTCGATCAAAAGCGCGTCGGGTTCCGAAAACACAATCGGCCGAGGCAAAACCTCTTGAAAAGGTTGATCATAGAATTCTATGTGAAAACCACGGACGGTTTGTAAGACCCATGCGTCGGCAGTGAGCGATGCCCACTCCTCGTAAAAGGTTGCCAGCCTCCCCCCTATGGGAACCTGATCCAAAGAAAGGACACTCACCATTGGTATTGTTGGGTCCAGGGTTCTTGCGGAAGCCTCTGCCGCCAAAGCGCTGTCCTCTTGTGGGATAGAAATTGTTGAAGTTGGCAGAGGTCTGGTACTGTCCTCTGCCGGAGCCTTGACCTCTGTTATTGGCATTCTGCCCTCGGCCGGGCGCGCGGCCCCTTCCGCGACCGGCCCCTCCAGAAAAACGCTGGTGAAAGACGCGTTTAATGGTGGACTGCGCCTTGTCCAACGAGGTAAAGGTAGAGACAAATTTACCTAATTCCCTGATGAAGGGCTCCCCAAAAAGACCACCCTGGGCTACCACACCTGCTTCTGACGAAGCCAAGTCCCCCAACTTGGGATCCAGTTTGATGAGGAGGGAACGTCTACGTTCAGTGGAAAGGGCGCAGTTAGCGTTTCCAAGGAAAATTATCACCCTCTGGGCCCAGTTAGACAAAACCTCAGGGGAAATGACGGTACCATTGGCTTTCGCCTCCTCCGCCATGTCAAGAATCTTCGAGGCGGGCCCGACCGCGTCAAGGAGCTTATCCTGGCATGACCGCCAGGAGCGGTCAATGCCTTTGCGCGGGTCTTTCATAAACTTGGCCAAAAAAGTGGCCATTTTCGCATCTAACTCTGGGGTCAGGGCTACCTTACCCTCTAGAGAGGGCCTCGGACATTCCCCACGCAGGCAACCCCTAGCTTCTTTCTCCAAGGGCTTGCGCAGGCGACCCGCTACAAACTTAGCCACGGTCTCACCCGGTGTCCAAGCCGCAGACCTCGGATGCACTAACTCATCCGGGTCCAACATGCCCGAACCATCCCGCGGTAAGACCACAGCCGAGCCCGAGGGGCGCCACGAGCGCACAGATTCGCCATCATCGTCCGTATCGGGAGAAGAGAGCACCGGAGACGGGGGAGCAGTCCCCGCGTCCAATGAAGGGTCAGGGCCCGCGAGCGGCGCAGGGGAGGCAGAAGACGCGTTAGCCAGGAAGGCATCCCTAAGGCGTTCGAACGCATCCTTGTCCACCCCCTGTGCCCCCAACGGAGCACCTTCCCTACGTGGCATCTTAGGGGCCGGTGGGCCCTCACCCGAGGGACCCGGGAGGGCAGACGAACCTTGTAAATGGGCAGACGCTAACTTCTGGCACTCCTCAACAATACGTGCTGACAGGCGGTCCTCCATGGGCCCCACTATTTCAGTCACGCAGCGGTAGATGGAACTGTCAACCGCTTGGTAAAATTCATCATCCTGGAAAGAGGGGTTAGATTCCTCAAAATAATTATCTTCCTCCATTCTAGCCATGTAAACCCAACTAGGGAGGGTGATCGAACTGCCTACCCCACGGGGTGTCTGTGGGCAGAATATGGGCAGTCCCTAGGGCTGCAATTCAGTTATGGGCCAAGGACCTGGCAATAGGGGCTGCACTGTGACCCCCAACGCGCAGACCCTCTCTCTGGACTGGGTCTAAACCACCCCCACAGCGCGTTCACCACACACACAGGCAAATGCAGTGCAAAACTCGCCTTCCGGCGTTCAACGCGGTCCAAGCCGCTGTACAGACCCTTAACAGGGCGTCTGAAAGCAAATGGGGTCAGAAATACAGACCCGGGTCTACCGGGCGTGAAGGGGTGGCGAGGGCAAGGCTCCGGCGCTGACTGACTCCTCCGCGCGTCTCCCAGAGTGAGGAGAGCGCCGAGGAGCCAGCGAGACGTGTGGGCGCCCTCTGGCGGGCGTCTACCGCACCGCAATAACAAACGGGTAAAGACCGCGAAAGGAGCAAAAAAACGCTCCCGCGGTCGGGGCTCTGAAAGGCAAGAACGCCGCGACAAGCCCCCAACAAGCGCTGAAGCAACGCGCAATGAAATATCACACACAAATCCAAATACATAAGAAAATCAGGAAGAGCACTTAACTGGCTGCGTGAGCAGCGAAGAAAGAGGAGGAAGTCGAAGGAAGGACTGGCTTTCTACCCTGGTAGCGGACATAGTGGAAGGACTACGTTGGATGACCAGGACTAATATCATGGGACTTGTAGTTTTTTAGTTCTTACAAGTGGTTTTGATGCTCTTTGTTCCTTTGAGCATGGTTGTACATTTAGTTTCCTGAGCTGCTGTGTGCAATATTGTAATAAAGCGAAGGAAGAATATAGCATAATCTGAAGCCTCCGGTCCTGACATAGAATCCTCTTTGCGTTCCGTTTTGCTGTACTTACTTCCTTATCGGCGAAACCGCTCGGTATTACCTACTCAGTCCTCACCCGACCGCATATTGACGGTGATCGTGCAGCACGGTGTATTTAATGACACCGCTCTTCCGGGTTCAGAGTTCTGGAGGCTAGACCGTCTGACGTGTAGCGGCCATATTGGGAGGACGCAAAAGTGGCGGGACGAGTGTGTCTGTAAACTCGCTCGCAGATGCCGTTTTTCATGAAGATTTCTAAATAAAAAGTTTTATTGTGTGTCTCCCAATAGTTTGCTTCTTTCCTATGTTATTTAGAACATTTTTCGAAAAAGGAAGAAACGTTGGGTATTTCAAGACAATGATCAGTGGGAAATTGGAGTTGATAAAGACAAAGTTCCTGGTCCACATGATTCAATAAAGGCATGGTTAAGATAATAAAAATTCTGTGATTAGTGGGGGATTGAATTTGTAAGAGCAAGGTTATTGGTGCACTGGGTTCATTAATAGTCATTAGGTATGGCGTTCAGGGAGCACTGGATTGATTGACAACCAGTGTGATGTTCTCATAACCGTTTGGACTGGTATCATCATCTAGCCCGATGGTGTTTGTGAATAATCTCCTGAGATTCTAAACGGATACTCACAGTTTTTGAATGGTATGCTTTTGTTAGTCAGGGGCCACTTTAGACTCTGAATGCACCCCATGGAATTTCATCATTCAACCCAAGGGTGTCTGTATGTAATCTGAACACCCATCTTTGTTCTCGTTCATGCAGAATCCGATCCAGGTTATCTTTGTTTTTTACAGTTTCCAACACTACCCATGTCAGATCATTGGGTGTGTGGTTTTGCTCGATGAAGTGGTTCGTCATTCGGGTAGTAGCTCGATTGCACCGAATAATGCTCCTATGTTCCACTATGCGGGTACTGACCTTCCTGGTGGTCATACCTACATAGTGTAAGTTGCAGGTACATGTTATCAGGTATACCACCCCACAGGTGTTACAATTGGAAAAACCTCTTAGTTCCCATTTTGTATGGTTATTGAAAATTACGGTTTTCGTTATTGATGTTAAATGACAGACACTGCAATTATCGCAGGGAAAATGTCCACTTGGTAGAGGTTGAGATCTTACCGTGGAGTTTGTGAGTGCTGGGCGAGTATGGACCAGAAAGTCTTTCAAGTTCTTTCCTCGGCGGTGGCTGAACATGGGGGTGGGTATTGTCAGTCCACCACTGTTGACCACAGGCCAGTGCTTTTTAATTATCTTGGCCACTGTGTCTGATACCTGGTTAAATGTTGTGATGCAGATTGGTCTGGTGTTTTCTGTTCCAGATTTTTCTTTTGGTTCTAGCAAGGCATCTCTGTTGTTGTTTCCAGCCCGTTTCTTAGCTTCTTTGATTAGTTTGTTGGGATATTTCCTGCATCTCAGCTTTTTGCTCAAGTCTTCTGCTTGGATCATGCAGTCTTCTTTGTAGCTACAATTCCTACGTAGTCGTAAGAATTGACCAGAGGGGAGGTTCTGTTTGAGGTGGCAAGGGTGAAAACTGTCATATATTAATAGACAGTTGCGGGCTGTCTCCTTGAAATGGGTTGTAGTGATAAGTTTTCCTGAGTCTGCATATATGTTCAAATCTAGGAACACTAAGTTGGTCCTGCTCATAGAGCTCGTGAACTTCAGGAAAGGGTCTTGCGTATTTAGCCATTTCAGAAAGGAATTTGCTTCTTCTTCTGTACCTTGCCAGATTAAAAAAACATCATCTATATAGCGTTTCCATTCCAAAATCTGGTGTCTGTAGGGATTTCTCTCATTGAGAATTTTGATTTTCTCCAGTTGGTGAACATACAGGCCCGCTATGCTCGGCGCAAAAGTGCTGCCCATGCTGGTCCCGTGTTGTTGTTTGTATAGCGTGGACTCAAAACGAAAGAAATTCTCAGAGAGCGCTAGTTGACAACACTCCATTACCACATGTCGTGGGGTGTGGTATTCCCATTCATTCTCAAACAGTACCTCTTCCAGTATTTGTAAGGTCTCTCTGTGTGGCAGACTCGTATATAGACTCTCCACATCCAGGCTGATGAGGATGCTGGATGTGGGGTCAAAATTCAGATCTTTTAGAAGGCAGAGTACATCCTTGGTATCTTTTAGGTAAGTTTTAGTCTTCTGTACTAAAGGTCTTAAGAAGGCGTCAGCAAACTGTGATAAAGGTTCTAGAATCGAACCTATCCCCGAGACTATGGGTCTCCCTGGTGGATTCTCAAGTCTCTTGTGGATTTTGGGGATTGTATAAAAGTAAGGTGTTATAGGTTTTTTGTTGTTTAGAAATTCGATTTCTTTTCTGCTAAGCCAATCATTGGTCAGACATTCCTCAGTTAGATAAGCAATTGATATTCTCAGTCTTTCAGTGGGGTCCTCTTTTAGTATGATATAGTTTCTTGTGTCTCCTAGAAGGCGAAGGCATTCCCTTCTATAGTCTGTAGTATCCTGGAGGACTATTGCTCCGCCTTTGTCCGCCGGTTTGATGGTAATTTGGTCATTCCTGGATAATTCTTGTATCGCTGTGAATTCTGCCTTGCTGGTATTGTGGAAGACTCTGACTGTACGTGGATCCAGCTCCTGTACCTCTTTCATTACAGCTTTCTCAAAAGCTAATATTTCCACTGGTAAACTGTGGGATGGTGGAACAAAACTCGACTTTTTTTGTAATCCTGTGTCACTTTTTGGTCGTTCCTCCGTTTTCTTATCCTTGAAGAATACCTGGAGTTTAATTTTTCTGAGGAATTCTTTTAGTTCACAGCATAGTTTAAATTTGTCTGTGATTGGAGTCGGTACGAAACCTAGACCCTTGTTCAGTACTTGTGTTTGTATATCCGTCAGCGTTAGGGAGGATAAATTGACCACTAGACTGGGTTGTTGCTCGTTGTCGGTTCTGGTGGTCCCTTGCTCCGTGTGTGGCGTCCTGTGGTTACCACTGGTTCTGCCCACTGTACGACCTGATTGGGTTTGTTTCTTGCTCGTTGGGTTGGGCGGCCTCTCCCTAAAAAAGGTTTTCCTTGATTTCCTTGGTTGTTACCCCAGTTTTGGTAGTTGGGTTGGTGGTACATAGGTGGGCCGTAGAAGAAGGGTGGTGGTGGAGGACCATAAGTATAGGGATCTTGATACATAGGCCACATGGGTGCTGGGTTCCCTCTTTGGTTCCTCATGTTACCTCTTCCTCGTCTAGGTCTTCTGTTGGGGGTGGTATTGTAATTGCCCGTTCCCCCTAGGAGCAGAATAAATTGTTGAGGCCCACTAGCACGGTATTTTTAATCACACATCCACTCCACCACCACAACACTTTGCACCACACATAGCCTTTCACAAATACAGTGCTCCTGCGTAGTCCGCTAGTCGTAGCAAGCCCCTTTTCGTAGAGAACTGGGATGGCCCCAATGATGAAGCATGTCACAGTGGGGAAACCCCGGTGAGTGAGGGGACTCTAGAAAGAAATTTTTCTTTCTTCTTATGGTAGATACTGACAAAATCACGCAGTAACCATACACACAAACTAGGTCTCTGGACCCGTTATTGTGGGTTCCTGACTTTTTTGCTGGATTGAATTGTCAGAGCATCAGAGATGGTTGTTACCCGATGCGTACGTGCTTGCAGTGGTTACAATGGCCCATGGAATGGCTCACATCAGTGTGAAAGGGATTTGTAAGTTGTTGGCTCCAGTATGGCAAAATGCTGGAATTCCTAAGTGTGCAGAGAATGTGGTCAAGAATTGCATGGTGTGTCTAAAATACAATCCTGGTAGGGGAACCCCAACTCCAGCTGGTCATTTTGCACCTCCTACGTATCCGTTCGAGGTTTTGCAGCTAGATTTCATCCACATGGAAAGGTGCAACAATTTAAAATACGTACTCGTTGTTGTTTGTGCCTTTTCAAGATGGGTGGAAGCCTACCCCCTAAAGGACAACACTGCCTTATCCACAGCTAAAGCCCTTGTGAAAGAGTTCTTCCCTAGATTTGGAATGCCGAGAATGGTCTGGAGTGACAATGGAAGTGAATTTGTGGGTTGTGTGATGAAGAAAGTATGTGAAGGGCTAGGCATCCAGCAGAAATTCCACGCTGCAAATCACCCTCAATCAGCTGGACTAGTAGAATGCTACAATGGCACGCTAAAGTTAAAACTGGCCAAAATTCAAGCGAGCTCTGGTCTTAAATGGCCTGACGCTCTCCCTTTAGCACTCCTATCAACCAGAATGACTGTGCATTCGCGAGTGGGACTTAGTCCTTACGAGATAGTTTTTGGCCGCCCGGCCAACATATGGGGAGTGCCAAGGCCTACAAAGTTCAGTGAAATCGAATACCCTGTTTTGCTTGACTACTTGTACGAATTGACGGCTAAATTGCGTGTTTTACACCAACAGGTGCATGATACACTGCCTCATGTCTCTGAAGCTCCAGGACATCAGATCGTTCCTGGATCCTGGGTGCTGGTCAAGAACTTTCAGCGAACAAAGAACGACCAGCCCAGGTGGACCGGCCCTCACCTCGCCCTTCTGTCAACGAGATCAGCTGTTCGTGTAGAAGGAAAGAAACACTGGATCCACGGTGTACATTGCAAGAGGGTGCCTTTGCCTCTGCCGTACGACCGGTGGGTCCAGGAGGGTGTCGCTGACTCAGAGACTGAAACTGCGCCTCGTTTTCTGCCTTTCAGTGATGCACGTATAAAAGTAACAATTACTGAGAAAGAAAGTGTCAATCTATTGCAAGCAGCTGTACCGCCGTCAATTCGATTGGACACTACAGAACCTCAACTCCTGTTCCGAGATCAAACAATACCTGGAAAGCAAAGATACACATCTGAGGCCGAGAACTATGAACTAATAAAAAGATATTCCTTTCCTTTGCTATTTTTAGAAAGTGCAGCTCTCCCATCTGAGAAACTTTTTTATTTTTGTTTTTCGAACCACCATCCGGGTTCCGCTGTAGGGTCGCGGTTGCCCAAAGTCTTTGGGGTGCAGCTGAAGACGTTAGGTCGACAGTTCTGGTTGGTCTAAGGGAGTTGCCCTGGACTGACAGAAGCATTCCTTAGCATAGAACACCCAACCATCGCGAGCAGCATATTATAGAGGATGGGGTTTTTTGAGATGGAGAGACCTGCCAAAGAAACGAACTTTAAAAGCAGAATATGTAAAATGATGACAAAGAAAAGCTTTTTGATATTGTGCATTTTCATGTTATTCAGTGTGATGATGTTTTTAATGTTTTATTCTCATTTCGAGTAACATTTGCACCCACTACATCGCCTACACCTCCTCTTTCTACTGTTTCCTCTCATTCTTTTCAGCCCCTTCCTGAACATGAATCCGCTAGAAGGTTAGAGTTTAATAATAACTCTTTCGTTCAGCTTTTGCACCAACACCAACTAGTAATGAACACGACTAACTGTTGGGTGTGTGGTCTTATGCCTCACACAACGGATAAAGGTATCCCTTATCTGGTCCTGCCATTCAGCCATAATGGTTCTGTGTGGGCATACAGAACAATGTTCATCTATGCACATGAAGTCTACCCCCTACGTTCTGTAACAGACAATCCTAAGAATAGTGCTCTAGTTAAGGGTATAGTAGACATGATTAAGGAAGATATTTCCTACGAGACTATCCCGAGAGATGATATACTAGTATACATAGGATGGAACGTGACCGGATATGGAGCTACTCTGAGTGAGAAACAGCAAGCTAAGAGATCTTCCCCGATTTGGATTGTACCCCATCAGGGTCACCTGTGTCTGCAAGGTACTGGCAAGAATCCCAGAGCTCAGTTAGGGAAGAGTGTCTGTACTGAAACGTATGTTTTTGCATCTCAGACTTCCCCTTCGTTTTTAGCAGCTAAGGGTACCTATTTCATCATGGTGGAGTGGTGTGGCTCACTGGTTAGAAGCGGCAGACCCGGGAGCAGAAGTCGGCCCGGGACCAGGGTTCAATTCCCGACGCGGCAGGGTCATGGACCAGGGTCAGCGAACTCGACAATTCTCGCCTCGGTGCTTACTCTAACCTGGGGTCCCACTCGGTAACTCTGGGCATTAGCTTGCCTAATCTCCACAACGGCCCCATCAACGCTGGGGATGCCTGGCTCCACCTTGGGGATTCCCAGTAGGGACCATCCCACAGGGAAAGCCAGGACGGGTTCCCCAGCGGTATACAGCGCCGGGACACCCCTTTGCTGGGGCAGCTGTGCGCTTTACAAGTATACAACATTAACATCTGCCATGATAGAGCCTATACATGGTTGCCCCCTGACTTTTCGGGCACATGTTTTGTTTCGTTCCTGTTGCCTCCCAACTACACAGCAGCGGCAGACTACCACAAGACAAGGATAGTTAGCGGTGTCTTGAGTAAAGAAGACACTGCAGGACAAGAATTTGGGGACTTCGTAAAGGGGTTTCTGCCGTTCTGGGGACCAATGGTTAATAGCGGGAACATAAGGCAATTGACAAGGGTGGTTGAGTCCACAGTAGTTGAAACTGCCGGTGCCCTTAGTAACTTGACTGCTGAGCTCCAGTCGGACTGTCTTATGACCCTTCAGAACAGGGTCGCATTAGATGTCATACTTGCAGACCGAGGTGGGGTATGTAAATTGATCCAATCGAGTTGCTGTGTTTTCATTCCAGATAACGCTCCAACAGTGTACCAGGCCATCTCCAAACTGCATAAGATTTCCGAATCTATTCATGTGGATAAAGGAGATTGGTCATTAATGGGATGGTTCTGGGAACTGATATCCGCCTGGGGGTGGAAAATTCTGATGGTCATTGGGATGGTCTTAGCCATTCTTTTCCTGTTCTGTCTGTGCGTGCAGTGTGCTCCTGCAATATGTGGCCTCTGTGCTACATCATGTGTAAGGAAACCTGTATCAAGAGACGGGCTAAGTACTAGGATGATGTCACAGCAACATCTCAATGACTTTAGGAATATCGACCTGGACTCAGATTAGCATGAGGATAGGTTAATTGCCTATGTAAGGGCAAAAGGAGGGTTTGTGGTTCTGAAAATTCTGGACTCGTGTAATAAACTTTGTCGTAGCATGACGATTTTTATATCAAAAGACCGAGAATGGCTAGTACACTATGTACAAGCATTTTCGTCATATTCGAGTGACGATTTCACCTCGAAATCGTCATTTTCGTCCTGAACCCTTGGCTTCCATTTTGTGTACGGCAGCCATTTTGTGAGTTGCCCTCACATAGGCTTATAACTACAGCCAAATTCGATTCCAAAGGACACGTACACCTTAATTGACTTCTCTGTGACCTGGGCAAGCTGGAACCATTGCCCCAGGCCGAACCTGCCCGGCCAGTTCCTCTCCCAGTGGCCGAACGAGATAGCATCAAGGCACAACATGCCATAAACCCTTTTCATCGCACACACACCCTGCCTAATCTTGCTCACACCTGTCCCTGTTTCTTTACATATGTCTTGCTTTACGAGGAGGAGGTGCCCGTTTTTATTGGGGGTCCACCGATATCTGATGAAAATGTTGGGCCTTGCCGGGTAATTTGTTGTGGGCTGGACGAACTGAAATGTGGGTTGTCATCATGACTCTGCTTTTTCTTTGTAGTGAAAATATGTGAATAGTCTACTGTAAATCTAAGAATGTTTGCCTGAAGCATAATATTTTGTGTAAAAAGAGAAGACTGGCTTTGTAAGATTGAGCAGTCTCCTGAGAATATACACGTGTTGAACTTCTAGGACGCCTGTTTCTTGGTTGCAGCCAATAAATTCGATCTTTGACTTCACCTAGAAGACTCTGAGTTTCTGTGTCTGAATCAGGAAAGTACTCGAGGTCTTAGGGTGTACCCTGACACCACTGGGTTCCCAAAAACCCAGTACCTCAGCATGGTCGGACAAGATGCTTGGAAGTATTTTAATATCCGCCAGGGCCTCTAAACATGACCTGCCTACAAGAATATAATCCAATCTTGAAGCGTGCCCGTGTTTTTTGCTGAAAAAGGTAAAGCCCGGCGCTGTCCCCATCTTAACCCTCCAGGCATCAATTAAACCTAGCTCATGGATCATATTAACCATTGCGCTGCGAGATCTAGGGGCAGCAACATGCTGACTATAATTAGAATGATCCTGTCGAGGGTCGAGGAGAACATTAAAGTCCCCTCCGATAGCCACAGGAGAGGTGACCTCACTCAAATTGGACTGCAGTTTCAATAAACAGGCAGGATCATCTATATTCAGCCCATAGTAAGATACAATTGTCAGTTCGCTTCCACTAAAATCAGCCCGCGCTAAAACCCATCTTCCTGACTGGTCTGTTGTAGTTGCCTTTATAGATCCTCCAATACCAGTCTTAATCAAAATTACAACTCCCTTATTCGCCACAGTCTGACCAGAACAGCAAAAAGCTCCTATCCATCTAAGTTTCCCAAAAACCTCTTTACTCTCACTGGAGCTTAGATGTGTTTCCTGAAGAAGAATTACTTTGGCCGCAGATTGTTCTAGATATTTTAAAATCAGCCTATGTCTCCAGGGGCACCGGAGCCCATTGACATTCCAGGAGATGAATGGTATTTTATTGCAGGTCATCAGGTGGCCTCCATCCCCTCCTCCTTACCCAAACACTGATGCGCCCAACTGTTCAGTTGAAAACTATTGTTAACTAGTGTGAAATGAGGACTCCATTTTTTATTTTCTCCCCTTGCCACCCCCGTGCCCCCCTTCCCACCACCCCCATCCCCTCGTGACCCCTGTGCCCCCCACTCCCTTGGTAACCCTCCCTTTCTTCCTGAGCATTACGCTCTTAGACGAATACCCCCCCCCCTCTCTGTGTATGGATGTATATAATACGTATACGGTGCAACATAAGAAAAGAAAGAGAAAATTGCCTTTTATCAGTAGCAGGTACTACCTAACAGTTAGATGGATGATAGGGGTTTATATGTATGTCAAGTTACTAACCCTGTCGATTTCTCAAAATAACTGCGCCACCTACCCTACCCTACCCCTACCGCCCAGCTACTTGCATCACCTCTCCACTCTCCCCCCTGCTGCCCGCCCTAATCTTTTCAATCAGATTATCCGCATCCTCTATCTGGCGTATGTTGTACATGTAGTTATTCCACATTACGCGGAGTGATGCAGGGAATTTCAACTGGGCACGAGCCCCCAGGGAGTTAAAGGTCGTCAGTCTCTTGCCCATCTCCCATTGTTTTGTTGCAGTTATGTGGGAGACATCTGAGCGGATTGTGAAAGCAAATGGGCTGGAAAAGGAGGTTGATCTTATAGAGCCTGCTTTAAGGGCCAAAGACAGAATCCTTTCTTTGGGGGCATAAGTGAGGAAGTTGACCAAGATCTTCCTAGAGCGCTCCCTCCCTGGATTCCGCCTATATGGGTCGCGATGGACCCTCTGGATATCGGGTAATAAATCTTTGTTTACATCGGGGGAGTCCTTTAAGATTGTCGTTTTAAGGACCGCGACAATGAAAGCCTTAATATCGCTCCCTTCAAGATCTTCGGGGATGTTCAAAAATTTCAAGTTATTCTTTCTTGAGTGATTTTCAAGCCTCTCAAGGTCGTCCTTCATCTCCCGATTTTGCTGAACCAACCTATCCATGGTGACTGCGGATGTACTAAGGGCTTCTTTGATCTTAGGTAGCTCCACTTCCAGTGCATCAGTCCTTTGTGAGACCTCCTCAACTTTTCAGGCCAGTGCATCACAAGATGCCTGAATGGCGGTCTGATTTACCTCTGATGTAGTAAAGCGCTTCCCTATATCCTCCTTTAACCCCAATAGAATATCCGCCAGAGTTCCCGGTACAGACATTGTTGGGAAAGTGTTATCTGCAGGTGCGCAATTGCTGATTAAATGAGGTCCTTCCTCTTTACTACTCCGAGCATCCTCCTTACGACTACTTGGGTCCTCCTTTGAATCACCCTGATTGACCTGCTCACTATCTTGAATGTCCAATGCGTAAAAACTATTTGAGAGCTCTACCGTTGGGTGCACCATGTCCTGCATAGGGGATGAAAAAAACTGAGGAAGTGGGCTGAGCTGGGATGACGTGCAAATGCTACTTGCTGAGACCATTGCTGGAACCCCATCTAAAGCAGTGACCTCAGTAACATTAGCTGCATTGGGAGTAACGCTGTTTGCAGCCATCCTTTTTGTTCCTTCAGAGGCACCCAGAGAGAGAACCTTATAGTAGGACTTCAATGACGAAGTGACTCTTATTGAAACAGGTGCCCCGCCTTTTGCTTTTTTCCTGCCCTTTTCTCTCCCCGGGGGGGGGGTGTCTGTGTTACTGTGGTTCCCTTGCCCTTCCCTTTCTGGGAAGTAGCTTTTATATGAATTACTGGAGGGGAAATAGAAGGTTTTGATGGCCCGACGTTATATTGGCAGCCCGATTTTGCAGTGTATAACGGCTGACCCCCACCTCGGAAGTAGATGTAGATGTAATCAAAGCAGAACCCGATTTACTTGGGTGAGCGCTAGGGTGCAAGCTAGCAGCGCAATAACCACTTGTCTCCATACAGAGCTCCCACACTTCACTATCTGGATCCTGTGAGTCATAAATTAGGGCAAAAGCTGGAATACCCCCAACGTCTGATGGACCCCCACAGATTACTCGCCCCCCACAGCACCAAGCCAAACTTGCCCCCCTCAAATGCGTGGGGACATTCAAAACAACAATCACAGCCTGATTGTTATACCCCCCGCAACCCGAGTGTCTCACAGTCTTACCAGGGGTCGGGCTTACCACACCCGCTGCAACAGCTGAATATGTTGTCCGCACACCTGAGTTCTGAGCCAGTCTTCCAGGATTCTGCCGCCAAGGTCTAACAGCACCGAGCTCTCGGAATCAGGCAGGTTCTATAGGCACGCCGCCCTCTCCCCTGTTAACCATCCGCTTTTACCGCTGTTTACCGATTGCCGATATTAAAGAGATTCATGAGACCGGGAGGCGGAGGGGGGGGGGGTAACAGATCTACACTCCTCGGGGAGACCAGTTGAATTTACGGGCAGGGTGATAGGAGACAAACCACAGTACTGCTACCACATAGCACCGCTAACCGCCAGCGAGCTAGCAAGATCCAAACGACATACACGGGGGGAGGAGCTCCGTCACGGCCGTTAGCTTCCGTCCGTCATGCTCCCCCTGCAAAAAAGTCCAATGCAGCATTCTATTGTTCTAAACATTTTTAGGTCTCGCCTGGCGTTAGCAGCGCGCATGCGCTGCCCTCGCCATGCGAGGGCTTTTTGGAATCAATACGAATTCCAAGCTAGATGTGTATGCTGACGGACAGAAGATGTGCTTCACTGGCGGCGTGACACTCTGGGGACTTAATATTTGGAAGCTTTTTTGGGGGGCTCGGCTAACTGTACTTTTCAATGTTTGATGCTTTTAATAAGCAGAGTAGCATGTTGCGCTGCTTTCTAAAAACAAGTATTGAAAAAAAAATTGTGCGACGGTTTGCATGCTTGTTTCTGGTTGTGAGCGTCATTAACACTAGTTTTTTCTGAGCATTGACGGCGATGTAATGGTTTTTGCCTTTTGTGTAGAAAATTGTGCAAGTAGAGGGGTGCGTGTGTACCCATGGCTCTTGGAGGTGAAAATCGAGAAACCTATTTTTTTAGGGCTCGCGCCTGAGTTGCAGTGCGCAGCACTGCTCGCACAGCGTGAGCCCTTTTGTGTGGGGTTCTGAAAGCTGCTCACACGCTCGTGCGTGTGAGCAGCTTTCCGCGGCTGCCATTGGCTTTCACGTGCTTTTTTTAAAAAAAAAGCCAAGCACGCAATTGGGCCAAGGCAGGCGCATGTCCCGCCTTTCTCCGCCCATTCCCATCGGTGGCCAGCATGCGCAGCAGCGCGCGTTCGCTTCGATGCTGCGCTCCCTAGCCCCCGCTCCTCTGTGGTGCGCCCGCACCACTGGTTTATTTATTTATTTATTTTTGAGATTTTTAAAGCGCACAAATTCCCTGGGGTGTCTCGGCGCTACGGACAGCAGTAAATACCCAGAAAGCGTTTATTGATTGTACAGCCAAGTTCTGATCAATTTTCTGAAAGTGAGCAAAGATTGACAGGATCTAATCTCCAATGGGATGGTATTCCATAGTTTAGCTGTGGTGACCACGAATCTTCTGTCGCCCCAGGAGGTTGTTTTCGTGCGAGGAACCTCAAGCTGAAAAGCAGCGGATGACCGGAGTGCTCTGTTGGGTACATGAATTTTTAGATGATTTGTTAGAAATTCAGGTCCATTTTTGTGAGATGCCTTGAAGGCAATGCAGAGTATCTTAAACTTTATCCGATTCTTTACCGATAACAAGTGATAGTTCTTAAGTATATGGGAGATGGGTTTGAATTTGGGTGTTCCTGATAAAATTCTAGCAGCTGCGTTTTGAACCGTTTGTAATTTTTGAATAACCTTCTTTTGGGCATTAGCAAACAGTCCATTGCAGTAATCAATAGAGGCCATCACCAAGGTACTGACTAGTGTTTTACCTGCATTCAAGGGAAGAAATGGGAGTTTTTTTATCATGCGTAATTTGAAAAACGCCGTCGAGGTTACTGAGTTAGCGTGTGACACAAAGGACAGTTTTTCATCAAATGTGACACCTAGATTCCTAACCTTGGTCACTGGAGTAGGTGGGGTGCCCATGGACGGGGTCACCAAGTTTGGGACCAACAAGTGAGCAGTTTACCAAAGGTCATGACCTCTGTTTTTTCCGAGTTCAACTTAAGGCAGTTGCTGGCCATCCAACTACTGATGGCGAGCATGCCTTCCTGAAAGTTAGCTGCAATCCTTTATCCATTGTTGTTATTTATGGCCAGCACCATCTGAGTATCGTCGGCATAGGAAGTAAGGCCCATCCCATGAGCCTTGATGACTTTGAGCAACAATAGATTGCACACGGTTCCCCTGAGGATGGGTGATGGCGTAGTGCGGTGAGCTGTCTTCCTCTCTACCTCATGTATGAGGTGTTAACGTGCCTAAATTCAGCAGGGAAGGGTATCCCTTGTCGGAACTAGGGATGCCTCACACAACAGACTGGTTTTACGGCTGTTGTCATGTCACCAGTTAGTCGTATCGTAACATCATCGGCTCCCTGCTCCAGCGTCAAGCCGGCGCTGCAATGCCTGACGGGTAGCACTGAGTGCTACACTCTTGTGGAGATCTTTTGTTCCTGTGCCGATAGGTGTAAGGGTGTGAGGGCCCTAGTAGGTGAAGTAGTGAGCGTGAGTGAGGTGAATTAAAACAGGTTGGTATGATCTACGGCTTTGGTTTTATTCATGTAGTACACCACCTGAAGTAAAAACGTGTGAGGGGCAGTGGGACTGCAGTAGCTACGAGGAGTCAGTCCCGTTCAACCCTCAACTGTGAAGCGGTCAACATGTTTCATGCCTTTATTGGCAATTCTTCAGGACCAAACAGAAGGTGCTCATAAACTTAGTGATCTAACTTGAAGCCCCGCATAAGGCTGAGGCATCAGTAGTATACAACCTGTTGGGTTGTTGAATCCAGCCGGAGAGGGGTTCCTGCGTCAACGGGATACCCTGTAGGAAGAGAAGTAGACTTCAGCTCGTGGATCAAAGCCCCCCAGTAGACATATCAGGGGGGTGTATGTTACTTCCCTACCGTGAAGCAATGCATGATGGGGTGCGGAAGACAGAGTCAGGACACTACGCATCAAGGGGATAGTGAGTCTCACTTAACAACGTTGCTGGGTAAAGGTTTCCAGCAGACATAAAGTGTATCCACAAGCCAGGTAGGTGTTTGAAGGTATAGGGGTACACATGATGTTAAAACATTAATAAAGAATACAAAATACAAAGTATAAATTACAAAAGTGACAGGATGTCACGCCAGCCGGCGTGCCCCTGCACGTTGAGATGGCAGTGCCTCAGGGTACATTAGAACAAGACTATTAGAATCAACGGAAAGTCGAGGGACTTACCCTCAATGGTGGTCGTAAAGGCCCCAAGGCTGCTCCCGTGGGGTCTGTGCAGGTAGGGCAGTAATCTAAAGGGTTTTAAGCAGATGGTTATTGATTTATGTGAACAGATGCCATCTGGGAATGAGAACGTTTCCGAGTGTCCCAACACTGGGGACAGCAAATGGGAGGGGTCGGTCAAGGTACCAGTCCGTGGTGGTCCCCCACAAAAACATCCCCGGCGTGCTCAGGACAGTCACACCACCCAGGGCGGTCGCGGTCCGGGGGAGCACCAGGGCGGGGCCGGCTTGGCTCTTCTACTGGCATTGGCCGCTGACCGGTAGGCTGGCTGCCACTCATTGACAAGCGTGGTAGGGGGTATCGAGGGACGCTTTGCAGAGGGCCGAGTCAACCCCCAGTCCGGCGGTCGGCATGCCAATTACGACGCCGCCCGGTGCCCCACCACTACCGACGGCCTCGGAGGGGGCCGACGCCTGAGGTCCCTGAGGGGTGTTTGAGAAAGGAACAGCACCGAGGACCCTACCAGCGTGACCGGGCTCCTGCTGGTCCAAGTAGTCGCCTCACCGGAAAATCCCGGTCCGAGAACCTTACCTATGCAAAGCGGGCTGGTGAACTCAGTACCTAGTCCCACGTCCAGGCGCGCGGAGTCGCCAGAAGCAGCCGTGGTTGTAGACGGGTAGGGCGCATAGATAAGGGATAGGGTGGAAGCCGGAGGCGTGTCAGGGAAGCGGCTGCGCGGCGCACCGGTGTGACGTCAGAGCGTCAGAGTGTCGATGCCCGCCGCCATGTTGGAGAGGGGTAGAGGGAACGGGAAGGAGGTAGCTGATACTGCAACCATCTATTCATTAGCACAGAAGGGGATCACTCCTGGCTCGGTGTGTCAGGTACAGGGTACACTGTAGAGCTCTCAGGAGTTAGAACAGCCGGGGTGCAAAAAAGAAGAAGAAGGTGGAAATATGTAGTGGTTCAGTGTAGAACCCTTCGGACATCAGTAGTAGGGACTATAAGAATCCATGCGGTAGGTGGTATGATATACAACGGGGAGCCAAGTGGCTTGTGATGACGCCCTGTGTAGTTTTGAGACTGTTGGTCAGAGGATGAATACAGGCAATGGTCCTGCAGGGGTTGGGGCAGAGACAAGGAGAGATGTTGGACCAGAGCTAGTCGAATGACTGCTGTCAGCTGCTTGGTTCTGCTCCTGCGGCCAAGGTATACGTCTGTAACGGGTCTCAGTGGGCCAGCATTAGGGAGGGGACCGGTTGAGTATGGAAGCACACCCTGGGTCAGCCAGGTGATGGGACTCTGATTGGCTGAAGTGTGGGTGGTTCCCACTGGCAGTGAGGACCTATAAGAAGGATCACGAATAGTAGATACAAACGTGTAGTGAATGCAGTGTGCAATATGACTCTGAAAAACGTCAGTACCAGAATCAGGGAATAGTGATAACAGTCAGGTATATGAGCAGATCAGTGGACAGGGCGTCTATCTGGACAATGTGTTCCACGGGACAGAATCATTCAGACCCTCAATGTCTAGACGGAGACGGTGTACCCATCTTTGCTCCAATCTAAAGAGGGCCTGTTGCTTTAATGAAGGATGCCATTCTAGCACAACCCATTGAATATCCTCAGCTGCATGCCCCTTCTCTTGACAGTGAGCATATAAACGCGTTTGTGTCTTTCTGCAGCGTACGTTGCTGTTGTGTTCCATGATACGTGTTTTCACAGGGCGGGTCGTCATCCCAACGTATTTGAGTCCGCAAGGACAGGTGAGTAGATAGATGCAGTTGCTGCTATTGCAATTGGTGTGTCGGTTCAAACACCATGTGAAGGTATCAGTTAGTTTGACAGCTGTCGTTTTGGTTGTTTGCGGGCACACCACACAGTTGCCACATCGGTAATGTCCCACCACAGGGGGCAGGTCCCACAGGGTGTTCTGCGGACGGGTAGTGGTGTTCTTTGGTCGGGTGTGGACAAGCTGGTCCTTCAGGCTGCTGGTTCTCTTGAAGGCGAACCGAGGCCGTGGAATATCTAGGGCCACAGAGTTCAAAATCCCCCAGTGTGCATTCACTGTGCTCTCTCGAATGGCAACCCAGACCCTTCTCCAGGACGCTGGTTTCTGCTGGGGTCAGAAGTCTCGTGGAGAGATTGACGATCAGGCTCTTCTCCCTCTGGTGGTGAAGCTCCGTGTTTCCACCATGTTCGTCGGTGTCGATTGGTCGGACCACTGGAGGAAGAGGGCGAAAGCGAGGAGGACAAAAGGGCGTCCAGTGGTCCGACCAATCGGTCTGGGTTTCGTTCCCACCCCTATCCCAGACAGCTTCCAGGAAATGATTGAGATCAAGAATCTCTTCAGGAAAGTACGCTTACGAGCCTTCTTCGATGGGACCACACAACCCCCCACCCTGGATTCCGGCTTGCGAAAACCTTCCACTTTCACCCCCACTGATGGGATGGTCCCTCCAGAAGTCCTCACCTTCGAGAGAGCAGTTCTCTCAAGCCTTAAACAGAGACCACACATTAACCAATTCCAAAACCTGTCAACTGCTGAAAGACAAGCCTCCATCACCTTGGGCAATGATGTCGCGATTGTGATTAAACCAGCTGACAAAGGGGGAGCCACAGTCCTACAAGACCACTACGACTATGACCTAGAGTGCAGACGCCAGCTTTCGAACACCACTCATTACAGGCCCCTTTCTGTGGACCCGACTAAACGCCTGGCAACATCCATTATGAGTCTAGTGATCGAAGGAGAGGTCAATGAATGGATCACCAAGAAGGAAGCTGAATTCCTCATAACTCCGGAGCCCATCACTCCATATTTCTACACCCTCCCCAAGATCCACAAAGGTACCACACCGGTCCCCGGGAGACCCATTGTCTCCGGCATTGGCTCCCTCCTGGAACCACTGTCACAGTTTTGTGACTTTTTCTTTCAACCGGTAGTGAAGAAGATACCCTCATACCTCCAAGACACCCGGGATGTCCTCCGCCTCATCGATGAGATGGATGGTAGTACTGATGTGGACCTGCTTCTGACTCTAGATGTGGAAGCCTTATACACAAACATACCCCAACAGGCCACTCTAGAGGCAGTGGAATCCACCCTGAGATCAGAGGAGTGGACCTCCCATACCCCTATCTCATTCATTATGGAGCTGGCCAACATAGCCCTGACGGAGAATTTCTTTAAATACGACACCCAACTATACCATCAGATACGGGGGACATCGATGGGTTCGAGCTTCGCTCCGAGCGTGGCCTGTATTTACATGGCCACGTTTGAGAATTTCTTCATCTACTCCCCCGAACGCAACCCGTTTCTCGAAAATCTGTCCCTCTGGCGTCGCTATATAGACGACATCCTGATCTTCTGGAAGGGGGACCGATCGAGCTGCAATGCCTTCTGCTCCTGGATTAACCAACAGGATCCCTTTCTGAAATTCACAGGGACGATCGCCGAGGACTCCATACCGTTCCTCGATCTGAGGATCATGCTGGACCCCACGGGAATAACCACTACTCTTTACAAGAAGGAGACCGACAGGAATAGCCTCCTGCTCTACGAAAGCCATCACACCAAGGCATTGAGGGACAGTCTACCGTTTGGACAGTTTCTCAGACTTCGGAGAAACTGTTCTGCCATCTCCGATTACCAACGGGAGGCGCGATGCCTGCAGCACAAACTCCAAGACAGGGGCTACCCCACCAGACTTCTGAAACGTTCCATGAAGAGAGCCCGGAACAATAATAGAGAATCCCTCCTGGAAACACACAGCAAAGAAAGTGAGAACATAATCACGTGTGTGACTTCTTTCACAAAAAACTCATCCTACATCAAGAGCACAGTGAATGCACACTGGGGGATTTTGAACTCTGTGGCCCTAGATATTCCACGGCCTCGGTTCGCCTTCAAGAGAACCAGCAGCCTGAAGGACCAGCTTGTCCACACCCGACCAAAGAACACCACTACCCGTCCGCAGAACACCCTGTGGGACCTGCCCCCTGTGGTGGGACATTACCGATGTGGCAACTGTGTGGTGTGCCCGCAAATAACCAAAACGACAGCTGTCAAACTAACTGATACCTTCACATGGTGTTTGAACCGACACACCAATTGCAATAGCAGCAACTGCATCTATCTACTCACCTGTCCTTGCGGACTCAAATACGTTGGGATGACGACCCGCCCTGTGAAAACACGTATCATGGAACACAACAGCAACGTACGCTGCAGAAAGACACAAACGCGTTTATATGCTCACTGTCAAGAGAAGGGGCATGCAGCTGAGGATATTCAATGGGTTGTGCTAGAATGGCATCCTTCATTAAAGCAACAGGCCCTCTTTAGATTGGAGCAAAGATGGGTACACCGTCTCCGTCTAGACATTGAGGGTCTGAATGATTCTGTCCCGTGGAACACATTGTCCAGATAGACGCCCTGTCCACTGATCTGCTCATATACCTGACTGTTATCACTATTCCCTGATTCTGGTACTGACGTTTTTCAGAGTCATATTGCACACTGCATTCACTACACGTTTGTATCTACTATTCGTGATCCTTCTTATAGGTCCTCACTGCCAGTGGGAACCACCCACACTTCAGCCAATCAGAGTCCCATCACCTGGCTGACCCAGGGTGTGCTTCCATACTCAACCGGTCCCCTCCCTAATGCTGGCCCACTGAGACCCGTTACAGACGTATACCTTGGCTGCAGGAGCAGAACCAAGCAGCTGACAGCAGTCATTCGACTAGCTCTGGTCCAACATCTCTCCTTGTCTCTGCCCCAACCCCTGCAGGACCATTGCCTGTATTCATCCTCTGACCAACAGTCTCAAAACTACACAGGGCGTCATCACAAGCCACTTGGCTCCCCGTTGTATATCATACCACCTACCGCATGGATTCTTATAGTCCCTACTACTGCTGTCCGAAGGGTTCTGCACTGAACCACTACATATTTCCACCTTCTTCTTCTTTTTTGCACCCCGGCTGTTCTAACTCCTGAGAGCTCTACAGTGTACCCTGTACCTGACACACCGAGCCAGGAGTGATCCCCTTCTGTGCTAATGAATAGATGGTTGCAGTATCAGCTACCTCCTTCCCGTTCCCTCTACCCCTCTCCAACATGGCGGCGGGCATCGACACTCTGACGCTCTGACGTCACACCGGTGCGCCGCGCAGCCGCTTCCCTGACACGCCTCCGGCTTCCACCCTATCCCTTATCTATGCGCCCTACCCGTCTACAACCACGGCTGCTTCTGGCGACTCCGCGCGCCTGGACGTGGGACTAGGTACTGAGTTCACCAGCCCGCTTTGCATAGGTAAGGTTCTCGGACCGGGATTTTCCGGTGAGGCGACTACTTGGACCGCCAGGAGCCCGGTCACGCTGGTAGGGTCCTCGGTGCTGTTCCTTTCTCAAACACCCCTCAGGGACCTCAGGCGTCGGCCCCCTCCGAGGCCGTCGGTAGTGGTGGGGCACCGGGCGGCGTCGTAACGGGCATGCCGACCGCCGGACTGGGGGTTGACTCGGCCCTCTGCAAAGCGTCCCTCGATACCCCCTACCACGCTTGTCAATGAGTGGCAGCCAGCCTACCGGTCAGCGGCCAATGCCAGTAGAAGAGCCAAGCCGGCCCCGCCCTGGTGCTCCCCCGGACCGCGACCGCCCTGGGTGGTGTGACTGTCCTGCGCACGCCGGGGATGTTTTTGTGGGGGACCACCACGGACTGGTACCTTGACCGACCCCTCCCATTTGCTGTCCCCAGTGTTGGGACACTCGGAAACGTTCTCATTCCCAGATGGCATCTGTTCACATAAATCAATAACCATCTGCTTAAAACCCTTTAGATTACTGCCCTACCTGCACAGACCCCACGGGAGCAGCCTTGGGGCCTTTACGACCACCATTGAGGGTAAGTCCCTCGACTTTCCGTTGATTCTAATAGTCTTGTTCTAATGTACCCTGAGGCACTGCCATCTCAACGTGCAGGGGCACGCCGGCTGGCGTGACATCCTGTCACTTTTGTAATTTATACTTTGTATTTTGTATTCTTTATTAATGTTTTAACATCATGTGTACCCCTATACCTTCAAACACCTACCTGGCTTGTGGATACACTTTATGTCTGCTGGAAACCTTTACCCAGCAACGTTGTTAAGTGAGACTCACTATCCCCTTGATGCGTAGTGTCCTGACTCTGTCTTCCGCACCCCATCATGCATTGCTTCACGGTAGGGAAGTAACATACACCCCCCTGATATGTCTACTGGGGGGCTTTGATCCACGAGCTGAAGTCTACTTCTCTTCCTACAGGGTATCCCGTTGACGCAGGAACCCCTCTCCGGCTGGATTCAACAACCCAACAGGTTGTATACTACTGATGCCTCAGCCTTATGCGGGGCTTCAAGTTAGATCACTAAGTTTATGAGCACCTTCTGTTTGGTCCTGAAGAATTGCCAATAAAGGCATGAAACATGTTGACCGCTTCACAGTTGAGGGTTGAATGGGACTGACTCCTCGTAGCTACTGCAGTCCCACTGCCCCTCACACGTTTTTACTTCAGGTGGTGTACTACATGAATAAAACCAAAGCCGTAGATCATACCAACCTGTTTTAATTCACCTCACTCACGCTCACTACTTCACCTACTAGGGCCCTCACACCCTTACACCTATCGGCACAGGAACAAAAGATCTCCACAAGAGTGTAGCACTCAGTGCTACCCGTCAGGCATTGCAGCGCCGGCTTGACGCTGGAGCAGGGAGCCGATGATGTTACGATACGACTAACTGGTGACATGACAACAGCCGTAAAACCAGTCTGTTGTGTGAGGCATCCCTAGTCCTGACAAGGGATACCCTTCCCTGCTGAATTTAGGCACGTTAACACCTCATACATGAGGTAGAGAGGAAGACAGCTCACCGCACTACGCCATCACCCATCCTCAGGGGAACCGTGTGCAATCTATTGTTGCTCAGCATATGGGACATGCACACTGGACCCCTTTAAATATTGTCCCCTCACGTCCCTCCCTGTTGTTGACCCCCCCCCCCCCCCTTGATGACTTTGGCCAGGTCCGACACATAGATATTAAAAAGAGTCGGACTCAGGGATGAGCCTTGAGGGACCCCACATGGTAGGGCCAGTTGGGCAGATAGGAAGTTGCCTAAATGTGGCGACTGAGTGCAGTTGGCCAGAAAGGATTGCAGCAGTTCTTTGGCCTTATGTAGAATACCCATGCTAGTGACACAGTTGATCAGGATGGTATGATCAACCGTGTCAAAGGCTGCTGATAAATCTAGCAAAATGAGTATTGCTGCTCCTCCCTGGTCCATGATGACTCTAATGTCCTCCGATGCTTTAATTAAGGCAGTCTCAGTGCCATGGCCTTTACGGAACCCAAATTAGGTCTCATCTAGGAGGTGGTGATCTTCTATGTATTTAGAAAGTTGAATATTAATCAGTTTTTCTACGATTTTAGCTGGGAAGGGTAGATTAGCAATTGGCCTGTAATTTTTGGTTTCTACAAGGTCAAGATTGGGTTTTTTCAATAAAGATTTGAGAATGGTTTTCTTCCAGATGATTGGGTAAGTTCCAGAAGTAAACATTGCATTAAAGATGTTGGCTAGCACCACAGCCACCTGCTCAGCAACTGGTACAAGTGCATCTGGCGGACAGGGGTCATTTACTGAGCCTGGCTTTATAGAGGGCATTATATTCTGCTGTGATATTTTCAAATTGCTCCATACAAAATTCTGGCTTATTTTTGATCAGAGATTGATCATTCAGCTTGGAGTGAGATGCAAATACCAAGTATATGTCATTAACTTTTTTGTAAAAATAGTCCGCCAATGAATTGCATAGTGACTGAGAAGGCATTGTTACCGAGGTAGGGGTGTGACCTGATAGTTTGGATACTACTTGATAAAGCTTTTTATTTACATTTTTTGCGGATTGAATTTGGGATATGTAGTATTTGCTTTTTTCTTGTGTGATCAACAGTTTATATTTTGCTAGCTCATTTTTGTAGAGGAGTTTTTCATCGCTAGTGTAGAATTTGCGCCATTGCCTTGCCCTATTTCTACATACTTTCTTTTGGTCCCTTAGGATTTCAGTAAACCATGGGGCTGACGGGGACGTTCGACTTTTGGAGAAAGATTTACTTGGTGCTAGCATATTGAAGGCATTCTGTAGCCAGTCAGTGTAATTGGCTACTACTAGATTGGAATCTCGAGAGGCCTCTGGTCGAGTCTAGGACAGCTGCGCATTAAGAAGGTGATTGTCTACCTTTTTCCAAGCTTCAACTGCTTCTGGCCTATCTATGTTGTCTGTTGGGGGAGGCTTACTAGGAGTAAAAATATCGAATACAATTGCATAATGATCAGTCCATACTAAGGGAAATATTTCTTTAACTAGAATATTTTGGTTATTCGTAAATAGGCCATCCAGCGTATGACCTGCAGAGTGAGTGGCTTTAGAGACTTGTTGTGAGAGGCCTACTGCTTCTAAATCTGCATCTAGTGATATGGTAACATTATCTATTTCTTTTTCTAAATGAAAATTAAAATCTCCTAGTATCGAGAATGTATCTTCAACTATAGTGGATTTGAGGAGGTTGCCTAGGCCCAAAAGAAACTCTGTTCTGGGGCCTGGAGGACGGTATAATAGTATCCCTTTAAATGTTTGGGATGGCGTAAGCAAGATTGAGAAGTAAGGGGCTTCGCAAGTGGAGGAGGAGATAGAGTCTATCTTGGTGGTAAGATGGCTGTGAAAGATTATTGCTAGACCACCTCCTTTTTAGGTCGAGGACACGTCACACTGCTGTAAGCAGTGTGGGCGGAGCCCGAGATTTAATTTTTCTTAGAGGGGGCTTGGAACCCACCCCTCTTCTCCATTGGCAGGCCTCGTAAATGCTGGCCAGCCATTGGAGGAGAGGGGCGTCACTCGGTTCAAGCCCCGTCTTTTTCGGATTCGGGGGCGTGTTTTTTAGGTTCTTTCTATCTGTGACGTCATCCATCACGCAAACCTAAAAACACGCCCGAATGCGAAAGTGACTGTGCTTTCTCTGAGGCATTTCTGATTTGCCTCGGAGAAACATGGTGGTGGTTTCCAGAGCTGCTCGGCTCCTCTGGTGTCCCCCCTTCCCTCTGCCCACAGCCCTCCTCCGTCCCTCTCTCGCCCCCCCTTCCCTCCGCCCGCAGCTCTCCTTCGTCCCGCTCTCGCCCTCCGCCCGCAGCTCTCCTTTGTCCCGCTCTCGCCCCCCCTTCCCTCCGCCCGCAGCTCTCCTTCGTCTCGCCTCGCCTTAGTGCACCGAAAAACACCTTTGGCTGGATGAGCTTCCCACGCACAGAACCGGGACAAGATAGGGCCATGGTTCAACGGTGGGCTGAACCTGTGGTGAACTCTGCTGCTGGTGACGCTTTGTGTTTTGCATCCGTGTGCCTTGGGCGCAGCGTGCACCCCTCCTGCCTCTACAACCAGCCGGACGCGTCTCCCGGTACGCCTCGCCCCCTTCGCTTTGGACAGTGAGACTGCGCACCGTACCGGCAAGTGAGAGGCATACGCTGGTGTGCGCTGAGAAGAGTACGCTTGCATTAAAGAGAACTGTACGCTTGAATTAAAGAGAACTGTACGCTTGCATTAAGGAGAACCGTACGCTGGTACACGCAGAGACCGGTACGCTTGTGTGCGCTGAGAACAGTGCACTGGTAGTACGGGTGCTGGTACGCCTCGTACCTTTCATTTACATTGCTTACACCGTGCGCCGGCTCACGCGAGAAGCATGAGGTTTAGTGGGGCTCTGTCCCGAAAGCCGTACAGAGCGTACGAGAGCGCTACGTAGCACACCAACCTCAGTGAACTAACTATAGAAGCAAAACCTTGCATTTTAAGAACTGAATTTGCTTAGAAAGAACTGTGGCATATTTGAAACGTTACTGGAACACATCCTAAAGCCTGATGACTGTATTGTTGAAGCCTGCTTGAAAGTTATATAAAGAAATTATATATATTTACAAAACTACAGTCTTGTGTCATTGTGTGGTGGGCTGATGGTCATTGAGGGGGATATTGCAAATGCTTAACTACAGAGCTGCTCCGCTCCTCTGGCGTTCCCCCCCCTTCTCTCTGCCCGCAGCCCTCCTCCGTCCCGCTCTCGCCCCCCCATTCCCTCTGGCCGCAGCTCTCCTTCGTCCCACTCTCACCCCCCCTTCCCTCCGCCCGCAGCTCTCCTTCGTCTCGCCTCGCCTTAGTGCACCGAAAAACACCTTTGGCTAGATGAACTTCCCACGCACAGAACCGGGACACAATAGGGCCATGGTTTCAATGGTGGGCTGAACCTGTGGTGAACTCTGCTGCTGGTGACGCTTTGTGTTTTGCATCCGTGTGCCTTGGGCGCAGCGTGCACCACTCCTGCCTCTACAACCAGCCGGACGCGTCTCCCATTACGCCTTGCCCCCTTCGCTTTGGACAGTGAGACTGTGCGCACCATACCAGCAAGTGAGAGGCATACGCTGGTGTGCGCTGAGAACTGTACGCTTGCATTAAAGAGAACTGTACGCTTGCATTAAGGAGAACCATACGCTGGTACACGCAGAGACCGGTACGCTTGTGTGCGCTGAGAACAGTGCGCTGGTAGTACGGGTGCTGGTACGCCTCGTACCTTTCATTCACATTGCTTACGCCGGCTCACGCGAGGAGCGTGAGGTTTAGTAGGGCTCTGCCCTGAAAGCCGTACGGAGTGTACGAGAGCACTACAAAGCGCACCAACCTCAGTGAACTACCTATAGAAGCAAAATCTTGCATTTTAAGAACTGAATTTGCTTAGAAAGAACTGTGGCATATTTGAAACGTTACTGGAACACATCCTAAAGCCTGATGACTGTATTGTTGAAGCCTGCTTGAAAGTTATATAAAGAAATTATATATTTTTACAAAACTACAGTCTTATGTCATTGTGTGGTGGGCTGATGGTCATTGAGGGGGATATTGCAAATGCTTAACTAAAGAGCTGCTCCGCTCCTCTGGCGTCCCCCCTTCCCTCTGCCCGCTCTCGCCCCCCTTCCCTCCGCCCGCAGCTCTCCTTCGTCCCGCTCTCACCCCCCCTTCCCTCCGCCCGCAGCTCTCCTTCGTCTCGCCTCGCCTTAGTGCACCGAAAAACACCTTTGGCTGGATGAGTTTCCCACGCACAGAACCAGGACACAATAGGGCCATGGTTTCAACGGTGGGCTGAACCTGTGGTGAACTCTGCTGCTGGTGACGTCTGGTTTAATTCAAGGCAGATGTGCCTCGAATGACCACGACACGACTCACTGGTGCACATTTTTGGTGAGTGTGTGCAGCTGGCCACATGGTGGGATTGGACCCAGGGCCTGAGTTGTGTCTGCTGGAATGGAATGCATGCCTTTCCGGGGAAGAAGGTATTTCCGGTCAATGGCTCCGACGCCCTGGGTCACTGACATTGAGTGTACAATACTGTTTTCTGCGCACTGCTAGGCGCTTGGAAGCCGCTCTGTCTTAATCTGGGCGGTGTCTCGCCAAGATTTTTCCGAACTTTCAGTGTTTGAAAAAACTTGGAGGCTTATTTTAATCTCAGTGTTGCAAGAACTGTACGCAAATATCGACGAGGGGTGGGAAGGGTTAACGCCTTTGCCTTCTTTCATATTTGACCTTGAGTTTATTTATTTTTACTGGTCTTAACTTCCGGTTAGGCCCTGTGTTTTTAATAAGACCCGCGGCTGCCATTTCCGGGTAAAGTAATCACGGCAAAGAAATGTGATGTGTATGTGACTCGCTGCCTTTGTTAGAGCGCGCAGCGCCATTTCTGACAAAGGATGTGCTGTTTTTTGTTTCATTGGTTTCGAACCGTGAGTCAAACTTTGATGCTGCAAGTTTTGTTAAAATAGAACTGTTGTGTAGATTCCTAACAAAATTGCCCCCAGGCGAGTGCAGAAGGCTGTAATTTTCATTCAGCGTTACTCATTATTTCGAGTTGAGAAGAATGAGCCATTGAAACCTGGGACCTGAACTTTGCAGGGTAGCCACAAAGTAATGTACAAAGTTCCCCAGGTGGGGTGGTGGAAAGCTAGAGTATGTCAAGTGGAGCGTGAACAGAGAAGGATAGGAAAAGCCAAAGAGGGGAATACCCTTGTTGGGACTAAAACCCTCACACACCTAGCAAGCTAGATGTCATGCTTCATCATATGGGTTTGCTCCTTGTCGGACTGGCGCTGCAATGTCCGACGGGCACCCATAAAGGGGCTCTTTAACGGAGATCTTTTGTCCCAGCCATATGATGCATGCGGGTGTGCGGGGAGGAAAAAGGAGTGTAGTCGTGAGAAGTGTGGTGAGAAGTAAAAAAGGTGGGTCGGCCACAATGAAATTTATTAACGTGGCTGGCGCCCTTGGTTAAAATGGTGGGAGGGGAGATAAATGCTACAGGTAGTATTGAGCAATATACCTACAACCCCCTGATCAGGTCAACATGTTTCATGCCCGGATGGCAATTCGTCAGGACCTTAGTGGGACGTACTACACAGTGAAAAAAATATATATATAAAGGGTGTTCATACAACCTTACGCCTTGAGGTCATATAGGAGCAGGCAAGGAAGTCCTGCTGAGTAAGGGTGACCTAGAGAAGGTACACAACAAAAAACATAGTGGTAGTTCTGTATATGTAATGTTGCAAGGTCACACACACAGTTCGCTCAAAGACATACTCGTGGGTGAAAAAAGAACAATGACTGCAAAGATACTCACAAGTGCCTACTCAACGGAGACAACAATGGTTTACCATGCAGGAATTAAAATAGTTAAAAAATGTTTAAAAATTGACGCTGGACATAAAACAAGTGAGGAGAGGCACATAATTGCCGACCTGAACTTTGCACACAGGTCTCTGCAGCAGGTACTCAACCCACCCATTTTACCATCTTAAAAATGATTGCTTTATTATAATATGCCAGTGACCGGCAGGGGGCAGTGCTGCGCCTCCACGTCCGCAGCTGGGTGTCTGACAAGGAGGCCTTTACCCGGGTTTTGTTTATTGACATTGATCTAAGCCTCCCCTGAGCAGGAAAGCGCCTTATGACACTACTTTTCCCATCGCGGCGGGAGTTCTCCTTTACATTAAGGGTCGAACCGATGCCAGACGCCTGGTCCGCGGTACCCCAGCCTGAAGTTGTCAGGGGGTTCCGGGGGGCACACGGGTGGTCCATGGCCTCCAGGCTGTGCGGTGCGCCCGCCTGGCAGGGACCAACCATGTTCAGGTACACAGCCCCCTGGCAAGTCCTCTGCCTGTCCATGGAACAAGGTGTGAGGTTGAGTAGGAATGTGCTTTACTATTCTCTCCTGGTTTTTACTTATCCAAATATTCACAGTGCAGCCTGCTGCTTGATAACCGCGGATGATGCACCGCTTAATTTAATTTAGGCGTTTTTAATATAGCGCTATTGTGGAAGATGTGTTAATTGGTTAATGCATGCAAGCGCTTCGACGCCTCTTCAGGGATAGTAAGCGCTATATAAATGCAATTCCAATACAACAATATTTCAGGCACTTGTGCAGTATGCAGGTTGGCTCCCAAGCAGGGCTGAGTTTGCTTTACCGCATTCCGAGGCCGGTAAACCGGTAAAATGGTTACCTTTCAGCATACACATAAAAGGTGCAAGAGCGTGGAGTATTCTGCACGCTAAAGCCACCTGTGGCACCGATAAACCGTTTTAAAAAGTCTATTTTCTTACGGGTCAGATGTCATGAGGTTTTATTAGCAGAAAAACGCCTTCCTTTCAAACTTTTTTCCTCACAGTTATACTCCCTTGTGGTTTTACGTTCCTCAGACCTTGCTTCCCCCACTTTGGCTACGTGAAAACAAATGTTTATACTGGGCGTCCTGGTTTGTACATTCCCAAAATAGTCGAGCGCTGTTGCAGTAAACACTTGAAAAAAGCTTCGGTTTTGGCTCTTGAATAACAAAATGAATGTATGTGAGAACCGCACTCTGTATGAAAATTCAAACCAAGTATTTTGATAAGTGTGCTATGCCAGATTAGTGCCTGCTAGCATATGTATAAAGTATGAAAGTGGCCTAGCCTCAATTGGATGCTAAGACTCTGGCATGCAACCACAGTGGAAGAACATATTTTAGATCATAAACATTTTAATCATGTCAACAATCACGATTTCAACAATCTAATTCAATATACAATCATTTGTGATAATGCTTTACGATACAATCATTGTTTTCTAATTGAAAAAGCCATAATACATTTCAACTAGTATGTAACCCAATGCATTTCGGAACAAAGTTCCTTCGTCAGGGGTTCTGTCAAAAAACACAATAAAGGAAAACATTTTAGTCTGGTGCCATTTTTTTACAAATACTCAAATGAGAATGAGTCAAGAGGTGTATCTTACCTAGTTAAAAAGAAAATGTTCTATAGCACGTGTAATGCCAGTAAGAAAACACTGTCGAGATCTGTAGATGAAAGAAAGGAATATATGATATTGAAGCGCTCACGACCAAAATAATGTGAAGATGGTCTAAACCCTTGTGTTTTAAAACTTACTTGACTCGATAGGTTTCAGGACGTTTGATGGCAACCTAAAGGATGATAATACGGGCTATCAAAATATTGTGAGTGTCACAAAGATATTAATTCCATAGACCGAACTATCAGTGTGACTCACCTACGTGAGTGGAATCAGGTTTAAGAATCGTTGGCAAAATTCCATGAGTTGCAGCCACTGGGGGAAAAAATTAAACGAGATCAAGTCTCAGTTTCATGTTGCCGAATATTTACAGAGCCAAACGAGTCTCGGTTTAACGTAAATGAAGCTTACCGGCTGATAACGGTGAATGCCAGCTGACATCTAAGCCGTCTGCGTGCAGAACGCGCAAAAGAGAAAGTCCGTTTTCTCTATTTACGATACACAATGTGGGAAGCAGAAATAAAGATAGGACTGGTGCCGTTCTGTCGTGAAGCGACGCAATAACACACCGTTTGCATTGTTTAATAAACGGTATAATAAAGAAAAGGCAAAGTCTGTATTAAGATTAAAATTAGAACAAGGAGCACGAATATACTTCGGAACCAATTTATGATAAGTACGTGTGTACGGAAGTAGAGAGAGGACTAAAAATGGCGCCCTCTCTATATGAAGTGAGAATCGGTGAACGAACTTTATTGTTCCTGATTTTGAATAAACTTCATTATATAAAATTAAGCCAGATTAATAACATTAGACAATGAATAGTTTGTGTATACAATCAAAAACGAGAGGATCAGATCCAAGATGGCGGAGTGAGGATCCGTGCCGTTGGCTCTCCTGGAGGCTCCACTCTCCCCTCTCCTGACCCACAAGGGCTTGCGATTTAACGGATGACATAGACTCGAACCTGAATTCTGATAGAAACGGATTGAACAGATAAATGCTGAACTAACAAGCTGAAACATCCAATTCCTTTTATAAAAAGAAAAACTTCACCGGCGTCTCCTCTTTTCGAACGCCGATGCTCCGACTCCCAGACCCGGCTTGGCTGCTCCGGCGGATGCTACACGACCTGTTTAGCAGCTCCGGGATCGGCTGGATTGGGCTTAGCCGACGAGTGACTGCCGGCGTTCTGCGGCTGGGGAGGATGTCTCCTAAGAATCCGAATCCGCCGCGCTCGACAAGAAATAGCAAGCAGGCGACAGCGGCCCCCCCCGCTACAGCCGCTTCGGTAACTACAGCAGCTGTGGCAGCAGCGGCAGCACCACCCCCGCCTATTGCGGAGGCTATGAACGAGAGCGCCCCACCAGAAGACAGCAGGGGCTCCGCTCTGCCTGGTGGAAAGAAAGTTGCTGGCGCCACATCGCTTGGAGAACCAGCCGTTACCGCTAAGAAACGGAATCCAGCAGAAGACTTGGTGAAAGACAGACAGGTACTGAGACCGCCTACTCTTTTAGCAGGGACTCAGCTTAAAACCTGTAAGGATTTTACCCCTAAGATAGCTAAAACGGGCCCTGAACTGATCACCAAAATGAGGGGGGTGGCAGGAGAAATAGATCCTCAGCCTTTAAGAAAAGTTGCTACAAACCCCAATGCAATCCAAGAGCGGGGGAAAACAAGAACGCTTGCACTTAGCCGGGTTGACAATGAAGTTGACAATATTCATGCTGGCACTGACTTTGAGGGACTCTCGATTAACCCCTCGGCTAACGCTGAACAGCCACTGCTTGACAGAGTTGGGGGAGCTGACCCAGCCATATTAGCCTCTGTACCACGGCTTGACCCTTCCGGCGTCGTCCAGCCATCACTCTGTGACCCGGGCCCGGGCACAATCAGTCTGGGATGACTACCTGAAGCCCACTCAAAAGACGGTGAACACGGGTCACAGAATGAGCATATAGTACATATAGCGCCTACAGTATCTGTAGTGGACACTGAGCTGGACTCTTATGAGGACTATGAGGCTGAGATCGAGACGGAAGCCGAGGATGGCTCTATTGTCGACCCTCTTGCGGCGGGGCGCACTTCCAAGGTTATGGTGAAGAGTAAACAAAAAGCAAGAAGAGGTGGTAAGGCTGGAGTTATCTCTAAACGCTCAAAACTAGGCAATAATCAAGCTTTAAAGAAGAACTTGCCGGACAAAAGCCCACTTAGAAAATGGATTGAAACGAAGGGCTTGGTCAAAACCATGACATTAAGGCTCTCAGGAACAAGCCCCACAGACTCTATACCTATACCTGTATTGATCACTCCGGATAAAAGTATCTCAACCAACCCTGCTAGTCTGCCTTCAGAGGACTATACAGTGGAAGCACAGCATCAGGTGCAGGGAAATTTGCCTGCCCCGTTAGGTACTCCAGAACTAACATTAGCCTACACAAACGATGCTCTGCATCCTAATACTAATCTAGCTGCCCATATAACAGGTAACATCAGCTTCCCTTCTTCAGAGGGGTCAACTCCTGGCCCTGTTCTAGCCTCTTCATCACCTCTTATGGCTAAAAGCAGGGGGAATTCACCAGATGAGGGATTAATGAGACAAGACTCAAGAGCGGAAACTGCCAACTCTTCCCCTCTGGACGAAATAATAAAGATACTGAGTAAACAGCTAAGCAACCAACGAGCAGAAGCACAGGAGCACTACCTCCAACTTAGGGAGGACAACAATAAGATGCAATCCTCCTTGAGCGACCTCACCACTAAAATCGGGGGGATCTCACAGAAAACCAAAGAACTGCAGCAACGGCTGGTAGAGGTGGAGGAGTCTACCACCAAAATGACAGCTACAGTGGGAAAGCATGATGACCAATTGACTGTACTACAGTTAAAAGTCAAGGATTTGGAAAACAGGCAGAGAAGATCTAATCTAAGACTATTTGGTATACCGGAGAGATCTGAGGGCTCAGACCCAAGAGCGTACATTGTTGGGGTACTCCATAAGGCTTTTCCCGACTTGGCAGACTGGGACTGGGACTCACAAATTCAGCGGGCCCATCGTCTGCCTATGTTTCAAAAAAATAGAGAGAATCAATTCCCACGTCCTTTTCTAATTTATTTTGGCAATTTTCTTTTGCGCCAGTCGGTCTGGCAAAGAGCCCGCCCTAACTCTCCAATAGCTGTAGGGGAGTTCTCATTTTTTGCACGATCAGACCTAAGCAGGGACACCATGGAAAGGAGGTGGCAGCTCCGTAAATTGATGGACCCTATTAAGTCTTGTGGAGGACAGGTGTTCCTTCAAGAACCCGCCCGTCTTAAGGTTATTAGAAATGGGCGGACACATTTCTTCAACGATGTCAAGGAGGCAGAGGCTTACCTCTCTAGTATCAGCTCTAGTTAGAGCCGGCTGCAAAATAACAATCACAACTGGCACTAAGGGTGATTGGTGAAATAAAAGCACAACAAATACCACAAATATATAATTTCTACAAAAGATAGGATTTAGCTTAGAGGGGTCAATAGAGGATTACCTTTCAAACTATGATAAACGCTTAACAAGCTACACTCTATTTTTACACTTGTTTAGTTTGTACAATGATGTTTGATAAGGGGGGGGCAGGAGCCTCTCAGGGTGATCCATCAGACGAGCTGCCTCATCAACGGCAGCTATAGCTGGAGGGTGGCTCTTCCCCGGCCGGGGAGTGAGCCAAGGAGGCGGGAGGGGGGTGGGACCCATCTCCGCAGGTTGGGATTCAGGGGAGTTGGGGGGGGGGAAACTCACTTAAAATTTGTTTACAGGCTGACAGGGGAGAATATGATGAACATTTTTAAAAAGACATCAAAACACTGTTTTTTTTAATGGATTATTGGCTGTGCTAGTTGTCTGAGGGACCAAGACCAAGAACAATTACCTGATTATTTGAAGTTGGGCATGATTTTCCATCTACTTTGCAAATGTATGTAATAAAATGTTTAGCCTGGAACGTAGCGGGGCTCAACAGTAAAAACAAAAGATCCTTGGTGTCAGAAGAGCTAAAATTACACAATCCTCATTTTTGTTTACTGTCAGAAACTCACATTATATGGAAGGACAGGAAAATACTAAGCCAACTGGGGTATGATATTGTGGCTTGCTCTACTTATGGGAGCCCCACAAGAGGGGTAGCCATCCTCAAAGATAAGCGTTTCAGGGTTGAAGTAACTCAAACGGCCCACGACAATGACGGCAGATGGGCCATTGCTCAGATTAACTATGGAAACAGCAAATATGTTTTATGTGTGGTGTATGGCTCAAATTTAGATGAACCAACGATTTTTGACCAACTAAATGTGAAACTTTTGGATTGGGAGGGAGAAATTATTATAATGGGGGATTTTAATTGTTCATGGACTATAAAATGGATACAACTAAGCCGAGCACTCATCAGAGTATGCATAAGACCAGGTCATCTATATTAGACTTATGTCAGACTCATAATATCAAAGATGCCTGGCGCCACTTACACCCAAAAACACCGGGGTATACATATTTTTCAGCACCTCATAAACTGTGCACCAGATTGGACATGGCATTAGCTAGCGATAATTTACTGCAAACTAGCTCCATGGTTTTATGTCCCCGAATTACCTCAGATCATAACGCACTAATATTGACATTTGACACACCAAGCATTAGGACACCCCCTAGACCATTTTCTTTCCCCAGATACTTAATTTCTGACTTAACCTATCTGACGCAGCTCAAAGCTCATCTTGCTGAATTTATAAATATTAATAAGAACTCAACTGGATGCTGTATGGTTTGGGATGCCTGTAAGGCCAGTATCAGGGGCTTCTTGCAGTCCTACGTGATCAGGCAAAACGCAGAACGAAGGAAGCATAAGGCCATTCTAATATCAAGCATAACTAAACAAGAAGAACTGTTGGCATCAGCACTTCAGTTAAACCTCCCAACAATTACAGAAATCAGCCTCAAACTTAGTGCGCTTAAAAACGACACAAAAACTAATTTTATCCGGAAAAGTAGCGCTAAGATTCACTAATTTAAAATTGCACAATACGAGGGGGGGGGACAAAATCGGAAAAATCTTGGCCTATAAAGTTGCCGAAGACAGAGCAGACACTTTAATCTCTAATATCCGGGGGCATGGCAATAAATTATTTAACAAGCCAGAAGATATACTTGAGCAATTTGCCGATTACTATAGAAATCTTTATACCCCAGACAACTCTGTAAATCACGATCTAATCCGAGGCTATGTAGAGGAACACTCACTGAATGTAGAGAACATCCTAGGCCTGGGCTCACTATCTGACGATATAACGATGGCAGAATTATATCAGGCAATCAACTTCCTGCCTACCGGGAAAGCTGCAGGAGAGGATACAATACCTCTGGAATTATATAAAGCCTGTAAAATGGAACTGGAACAGCTAATGCTGGAAGTTATGCAATCAGTCGGGCTAAACGGAAAGGCTCCCAAGTCCTGGAATAGGGCTAAAATAATCTTTTTTTTAAAGAAAGATAAGCCCAAGGAGGAGAGAGGGTCATATCGACCAATCTCTCTGATAAATACTGATGCGAAAATATTCGCAAAAATTATGGCACTTAGACTAGCTCCTATTATGCCGCAAATTGTTAATCCACAACAACATGGGTTCATCTCCGGGAGAGACACTACGACACATGTAAACATGGCCATCACGGCGTTTGACGTTGCGGAGGTAGAATCCACCCCACTCGGCATGATCTTATTAGACGCTGAAAAAGCTTTTGACCGAGTGGGGTGGGACTATCTCTGGAGCGCGTTGTCTAGGATGGGGTTTGGGGGGAACTTCCTGAAGGGCATACAGGCACTATATGATAATCCCACGGCTTGCATTAGCTACGGGGGCTTGACCTCTTCAGAATTTCCAATTATGCGTGGTACTCGCCAGGGCTATCCCCTCTCACCTCTTTTATTTGCGCTTTCTCTAGAACCTTTTTTGTTTGCCCTACATTCCCAAACTTTGATTGTACCTTTCAGCTCCGGCTAACAGGAGCTGAAAATGACAGCCTATGCGGACGACATTGCCATCTATACTTCTGATATTGGCAAAGCATTGAAAGGGATCTCTATAGAGGCCTCGAAATTCAGGAAGGTGTCTGGCTATAAACTTAACCCACAGAAGACACAAGTTGTAGCCAACTACTCCCCTGCCGTGGCCGTCCCCGAGATCTGCAAAGATGCTACCTATTTAGGGGTTAAAATAACGGCCAAAATACAAGATATTAACAATATAAACTATAATGAACTGATTAAACGAACCGTTCTACTACTAAAAAAAATGGAATAAATTACCCCTGAACCTGATTGGAAGAATTAATCTCATAAAGATGAAGATACTGCCAAAGTTTGTCTACTTATTTCGATCCATTCCACTGACATTAAACAATCAGTTCTTTCAGCATTTAGATAGCACTCTGAGTCGCTTTATATGGGGCTATAAGAAGCCGAGGAGGTCACTAAAACTGTTAAAGAACAACACAAATATGGGAGGGCTATATTTCTGGTCAGCATTTTTTACACGTTTGCGATCTTTACTCCATGGAGAAAGAGCTTTATTTTTTCATTTTTTTATGTTGAAACAAGACTCACTTTTCTTTTTACTCAGAGTTAATGACCCGAATTATTACAAGAGGGTGAGATTCAAGACTGCTAGAGACATTGTTAGGATCTGGGGTAATATATTAACATATTGTAAAACATCTTTCTTTCATCCAAAGCTTCCGTTATGGGGAAACCCAGGTCTCCCGGCTATCTTTACGGATAATATCACTCACAACTGGGCGGCACTTGGGATCAGGGTTTTGGCGGATTTGTATGACACGCAAGGGTTCTTGGAATTTAATACGCTTAAACGAATATATGAGTTACCGGAACCCAGAAGATACAAACATTTACAGATACATGATTACTTGATTAATAAAAAAAAGATTCAAAATGTTGCTGATTGCGATGTATGGACCTGCTTATACTCAAATAAGAATAAATCAATCATAAGCGAAGCATACAAATCACTCAATAACTTTAAAACGAATGATAGTGCTAAACTAGCCATGAAGTGGGGCACTCAACTGGGCCTAAATATTACTCCGAAACAAATAGAGCACTCTCTTTCTAACATCAACAAACTTGTACGGTCATCCAGCCTTAGGCTTCAACAATTCAGAACAACCTGCATGCTCTATTATACCCCTGAAAGAATTTCTAGATGGTCCCCTAATGCTGTTTATGGTGATTGCACTAAATGCCCTAAATGCTCAGCCGACGCAGCAAATTTAACACACATGTTGTTTTCATGCCCCAAACTTAAGAAATATTGGGGGGACATACAGAATGTACTGAGAATAAAGAATATTATGTTACCTACCCTCACGGCTGCTTCGGTCTTATTAGACTCTTATTCCATGTCATCTCCACAATCTGCTCTAGTTACTATACTTATGTCTTGTGCTAAATTAACCCTGGCTAGAGCCTGGATTTGCACGGAACCACCGACGGATTGGGACTGGTGGGCACTAGCAACAGAGATACATGCCATGGAGCTAGCCCTAGCAAATCTTAGGGGAATGCGCTCACTGATCAAGTTTAATAGAAACTGGGGAACCTTCCTAGAATAAAAATTACTCATTGCTCCTGTTTTTTTTTTTTCTCTTCTTTTTTTTCTCTCTTTTTGATATTGTCACTAGTTTCCCTCTGAGGCGGAAGCCGGAGGTCTCACTGTGCTCCCTTGCACCTTACATGTATATCTGAATGGGAAAAACGATAGAGACAATTGATTGTTTTTAACGCTTGTAAATATTTTAAATAGCCTCGTTTTTAGGAGATTGTCTCTCTGAGACTAGTTCACCTCGCCCAGTATCGAACTGCCATCCCTTAGCGCCGCTGTAGTCAGGCGCAGGGAAGCTTAGAATCGAACTTGGCCGCCATCTTGCCTTGGGAAGGCTGGCCGAGAGCTCGGCGCCCCTCCCGCCCTCCCAGTGTATTTAAACATCGTTTTTGCACTAACGCAGGTAATTGTCACTAGTTTCCCTCTGAGGCGGAAGCCGGAGGTCTCACTGTGCTCCCTTGCACCTTACATGTATATCTGAATGGGAAAAACGATAGAGACAATTGATTGTTTTTAACGCTTGTAAATATTTTAAATAGCCTCGTTTTTAGGAGATTGTCTCTCTGAGACTAGTTCACCTCGCCCAGTATCGAACTGCCATCCCTTAGCGCCGCTGTAGTCAGGCGCAGGGAAGCTTAGAATCGAACTTGGCCGCCATCTTGCCTTGGGAAGGCTGGCCGAGAGCTCGGCGCACCTCCCACCCTCCTCACGCTCCGCCCAACTCATGTACAAAAACAACACTATCCCCCGTCCGCGCAGCGGGCGGGCGCAGCGGGCGCGCCGGCGGCGCGCCGAAGGCGGGCCCGTCTGCGCCCGTCCGCGCCGGGACCGGGCCAAGGGCCACGACCCCTGTGTCTCGCATTTCCTACTCTTGCAGCGAGCTTAGGGAGCTGTGCCCTTCTTACGCTCCATTATGTACCAAATTTGATGTCCCGCTCACACAGTCGGCACCTCACACACGGTGTCCTCACTGCAACTCCCTGCCTTTGCTTGCTACCTCCCCGTTGTATAGCAAAACTCAAGCTATGGAGGTAGATACACACATTTCCATGGCTCTTGTTAATGCGCGTTCATTGAGCAAGCACTGCCAGGACATAGCCGATCTGATTAGTGACTTCGACTTAGATATACTTTATATAACAGAAACCTGGTCTGACGAAGCATCTGCACCTGACTACGTGACGGCAGTACCTCCAGGCTATAGTGCCTATCGGCAGGACAGGCCCAAGGGAAAAGGTGGTGGAATAGCCATCATTGCCAGAGACCAATACCAAACCCGTTGCGTACCTATTCCCATTAAAGCATGCGAAGCCATGCAATTTGACATCAAAATGGCCCCAACGTATAACTTTAAGGGAACTTTGATATACAGACCCCCAGGCACCAGATCCGCGTTTCTCGCAAATCTTACCAATATTACCGAATCTATAGCAACAGAAGGACCCACCACAATACTAGGTGATTTTAATTTTCACCTAGAGCTTAATAGTGACAAGGACACTACAACCCTCATATCCGACCTTGATTTGATGGGACTTAAACAGCTGGTCACTACCCCCACCCACCAGGCAGGCCACACGCTGGATGGCATCTTCACAAATGTGGAAGGACTGTCCATTACCTCCGTTCTCCCCATGACCTGGACAGATCATTCTGTCATTTTTAGCAAACTCACTATCAAAGGCCCGCAGCAGAAAACAGTAAACCCTGCAACAAAAGGCACTTTTAGAGTTTGGAAGGACATTGACCGTAACAATCTAATGTCGCTTCTTAATACCTCAACCCCCGAACTATCCATTGATCCAGCGATTGCTACCACTCAATTCCAAAAATGGCTGGGTGAAGCCTCTACTCAGCTGGCACCCATTAAATCAATTTCCAAAAACCGAAATACGCCCAAAGCTCAGTGGTACACGAAAGAACTAAAAAACCAAAAACAACTCACCAGGAACAAGGAACGACAATGGCGAAGAACTTACGATACTGAAAGCAAGGACATTTATAAGAAAGCCCTGGCCACCTATAAATTAATGATTATAACTGCGAAAAAGGATTACTATACTCACCATATAGAAGCTGCTAAAAACTCCAGCAAACAGCTTTATAATGTTGCAAAAACCCTTGCGGGAAATGCTCCAGACCTCAACCCACCCCCATCACAAACATTATGTGATGCCTTGTCAGACTTCTTCTTCACTAAAGTCAATGACATCTATCAAGCATTTAATCTGGATCAGGTTCATAGTAGTGCTTCCACCCCTTTGATTATTTCTTTGACCAATTTAACTAGTACTACTATGACCTCTTTCAATGCCCTCACCACTGATCAAGTCACGAGCATTTTTAACACGATAAAAGCAGGATCAGCCTTGGATCCTTGCCCCTCTTCTGTACTAGCCACAGTACCAGACACAGTCGTCCCTATCATAACCACCCTCTGCAACATTATTCTAGCATCCGGTACCTACCCTGACTCACTGAAAAATACACTTATTAAACCTCTGCTTAAAAAACCTGGGCTAGACAAAAGTGAACTGAAGAACTACCGTCCCATTGCTAGTCTCCCTTTTCTAGCAAAGGTCATAGAAAAGGCTATGAACCAGCAGCTATCAGCTTATATAGAGAACAACTATCTGCTGGATGATACCCAGTCCGGCTTCCGCAAATACCACGGCACGGAAACCGCCCTCATCAAAGCAGCTGACGACATAAGAATCATTCGTGACCAAGGAGGTACTGCTGTATTAGTCCTCCTTGATTTGTCGGCTGCTTTCGACACGGTCGACCACAAGATCTTGGTCGACCGTGTCGAGAGGATGGGCATTCAGTCCACTGCTAGAGACCTGCTGGCTTCGTTCCTGACCAACAGAACTCAGGCGGTCACTATGGGTTCCTTCCAGTCGGCCAAGCTGTCGTTACCGTGTGGGGTCCCACAAGGCTCATCCCTGAGTCCGACACTATTTAATATATATGTGTCGGACCTTGCTAGTGTCATCAAAGCATACGGGATGGGCCTGACCTCATACGCAGACGACACTCAGTTGGTTCTGGCCATAAAGGGAGACGGTCAGGAAATGGCAGAGAGATTTCAAGACGGGATGATTGCCATTGGTGAGTGGATGGCAAGAAATTGCCTGAAACTCAATTCTGATAAAACAGAGGTGGTTATTTTCGGCAATCTCTCCCCAGCCTGGTCGGCAACCTGGTGGCCAACGGCCATGGGCACTCCTCCATGCCCCACGGCCAAAGTTAGAAACTTGGGTGTCACTTTCGACAACCAGCTCAACTTCATGGCCCACGCGAATAAGGTGGCTGCCAATGCTCATTTTAAGTTGCGAATGGTAAGAAAAATTACTCCTTATTTGCCAGAATCAGCAGCAAAAACACTGGTTTCTTCACTAGTGTTGTCCTCATTGGACTACTGTAATGGTCTGCTGCTCAATGCCCAGAACAGAGTCATTAAAAAACTACAGACAGTGCAGAATGCCGCCGCCCGGGTGCTATCAAAAAAACCTAGATTTGCTCCCATCTCGGACACGCTTAAACAATACCATTGGTTGTCCATTCACAATCGGGTCAAATTTAAAGCGCTGTGCATTGTCTTTAAATCGCTCCAGAAACTAGGACCCAGATTTCTTAGAGAGCAATTGATCCCGTATAATCCCCCAAGAATGCTCAGATCTACCTCTTTAGGTCAACTGGTGATACAACGCAGTCGTACAGCTTCCTGGGGAGATCGCCGCTTCTCAACTGCGGCCCCTAGACTCTGGAACACTCTGCCCATTCACATAAGAACAAGTCCCACTCTTCTTCAGTTCAGAAAAAAACTGAAGACTTGGTTGTTCAATCAGTGATTTTATTCCGTATTACCGCTCCAGGGTGAAACCTAAATGCAATTTCAGCGCCGAGACGCCTAAGGGTAATTGTATGCGCTTTATAAATAGCATCAAATAAATAAATAAATATGTACGTATACTGACTGACCACGAATTTGGAACTTTGTCTTTGTCTTTGTATATTACTTTATCTGCAATATAATATTTTTACTCTGATGTTCTTTAATTCATGTATGTACCTATTTATGTTTTGTTTATCTGTCAGCTTGCTAAACAATAAAAACATTAAAAAAAAAAGTATACAATCAAAAACATATTGCAAATCAAATACATACGATTCTAAAGCTGTCATTAATTTAATATGTTATGAATTATGCTGTGTATGCTGGGGATGTTAAAATTCATCTACTTGGTATGGTGTATGTGTTTACAGGAAGCAAATCATGTCTAATTTGTCATTTAATCCTTGAGGTGCCATGGTCTGTAATTTTTTTATCCAAAATGCTTCTCGTTGGAGCAGAATTTTTGAGTTATTAAAGCCGAGCTTCTGTGGAACTTGTTCGATGATTTGGAATTTAAGTTGCGCAATAGTATGTCAATTCTCAATCCAATGCATTGCCAGTGGAGATGTCGTGCTTTTGTTACGGATCCTGCTTTTATGTTCCGATAATCTGACTTTCATTTTCCTCTCTGTCTTTCCTACATATAGTAGACCGCAAGGACACTTTATAATGTAAACCAAGTGTTCTGAGTCACAGTTTGTGGTGTGTCGTAGATTGATTTTTTCTCCTGTCCTTGGATGTGAAAGGATGTTACCGGTAATGACATTATTGCAGTTCTTGCAGTTTCAACATTGCCTAGTGCCTTTGAATACAGTCTGTCATGTCAAACAAGAATTATCCACCATGATGGAAGTTGAACCCTGGGGCAAATTTTTAGAAGACCTAAATATCAATATTGATAAATATGGAAAAGAAACAAAGCTTTGTAAATTCAAAAGAGATACGATAGATTATAAGTTGAATGAAACATACACATGGGCTGAAGTTTATGCCCAACGAAGATATAGTGGCAAGAAGCAATTGAATGGGCATTGCTACAAGATGACAAACCGGAATCACTCAAATGTTTGCTTATCCAACTACTTGAATTTTGCCTGCAAAATAGCTATTTTATGTGGCAAGAAGACTTTTTTCTTCAGCTTAATGGCACAGCAATGGGCGTTCCCGGAGCCTGCGTATATGCTAACATCTTTATGGCCAAATTCGAGCATGATTACATTATGGCAGACCAGACATGGCAAGAAAGATTAGTCTTCTACAAAAGATATATCGACGATATATTCATAATTTGGAGAAAAACACAAACATCGCTAACTCATCATATCCAGAATCTCAACAAGATTGATCCTAGAATTCAATTCACTTACAATATGGACAATCACATAATACCGTTTCTAGATGTAAAGGTTACTCTGCAAAACCATCAACTTCACACAAGTGTATTCAAGAAGCCCACCGATAAAAACTCAGCACTATTACACAAGAGTTTCCACCCGACCTCATTAGTCAACAATTTACCAATGTCTCAATTTATGAGGATTAAACGGATTTCATCTGATCAAAATTCTTGTAATGAAGCACTTGAGGCCCAGAGACAAAGATACATAGAGCGAGGCTACTCTCCAAAACTTCTGGATTCACAAATAGCAAAAGTAAATGAAATTCCAAGAGCAAACCTTTTGCAAAAGAAAATAAAAAAATCAACCAACAGGATGGTTTTTGTCTCAAAATACTCTTCAGCATCTCGAGACATCAAAAGAATTATTCTCAAGAGATGGGACATTCTAGAAACAGAAAGTGACTTCGGATCACTATTTAAAGAAAAGCCTTTATTTGTGTACAAACGAGCGCAAAACTTGAAAGAACTTCTATCTAAACAAACAAAAGAATCAGCACAGACTGTATTCAAAGGCACTAGGCAATGTTGAAACTGCAAGAACTGCAATAATGTCATTACCGGTAACATCCTTTCACATCCAAGGACAGGAGAACAAATCAATCTACGACACACCACAAACTGTGACTCAGAACACTTGGCTTACATGATAAAGTGTCCTTGCGCTCTACTATATGTAGGAAAGACAGAGAGGAAAATGAAAGTCAGATTATCGGAACATAAAAGCAGGATCCGTAACAAAAGCACGACATCTCCACTGGCAATGCATTGGATTGAGAATCGACATACTATTGCGCAACTTAAAATCCAAATCATCGAACAAGTTCCACAGAAGCTCGGCTTTGATAACTCAAAAATTCTGCTCCAATGAGAAGCATTTTGGATAAAAAAAATTACAGACCTTGGCACCTCAAGGATTAAATGACAAATTAGACATGATTTGCTTCCTGTAAACACATACACCATACCAAGCAGATGAATTTTAACATCCCCAGCATACACAGCATAATTCATAACATATTAAATTAATGACAGCTTTAGAATCGTATGTATTTGATTTGCAATATGTTTTTGATTGTATACACAAACTATTCATTGTCTAATGTTATTAATCTGGCTTAATTTTATATAATGAAGTTTATTCAAAATCAGGAACAATAAAGTTCGTTCACAGATTCTCACTTCGTATAGAGAGGGCGCCATTTTTAGTCCTCTCTCTACTTCCGTACACACGTCCTTATCATAAATTGGTTCCGAAGTATATTCGTGCTCCTTGTTCTAATTTTAATCTTAATACAGACTTTGCCTTTTCTTTATTATACCGTTTATTAAACAATGCAAACGGTTTGTTATTGCGTCGCTTCACGACAGAACGGCACCAGTCCTATCTTTATTTCTGCTTCCCACATTGTGTATCGTAAATAGAGAAAACGGACTTTCTCTTTTGCGCGTTCTGCACGCAGACGGCTTAGATGTCAGCTGGCATTCACCGTTATCAGCCGGTAAGCTTCATTTACGTTAAACCGAGACTCGTTTGGCTCTGTAAATATCCGGCAACATGAAACTGAGACTTAATCTCGTTTAATTTTTTCCCCCAGTGGCTGCAATTCATGGAATTTTGCCAACGATTCTTAAACCTGATTCCACTCACGTAGGTGAGTCACACTGATAGTTCAATCTATAGAATTAATATCTTTGTGACACTCACAATATTTTGATAGCCCGTATTATCATCCTTTAGGTTGCCATCAAACTTCCTGAAACCTATCGAGTCAAGTAAGTTTTAAAACTCAAGGGTTTAGACCATGACCTTCAAGAGGGCGGCAGGATCTGAGCTCGTGCTGTGGAAAGCTTCCTGGACTCTTGGGCGCTGAGGAAGGCAGACAGAATTGCCGAAATGCATTGGCCATTGCAAGAATAAAAGCAGCTTCCCTATTGTTCTCCGGTGTGGTCTCTGCTCATTTTCGCAAGAAAGGAGTTCTAGTTATGTATTTGCGTGTCAGCCAGAGACACGATACAGAGACCCCCGCCTCATTTGTTGGCCCTACCGTCACTGGCTTTTGCTGCGTCTGTAGCTGTTTGTGGAAAATCCAAGTTATTAGAAGGACGGGGCTCGCCACAGACTTTGGGAGAGGAAAAGCGGTGATGCGGTTATCAACTGCATCGTGGGAGGCGTGTATTCACATTGCTGCCCCCGTTGAACATTTCACCCGAATTCGAAGGCTGAGGCGGTTCGGGGACCTAGGGAAGTGTTTGGTCCTATTTACAAGCAGGAAAATCTGGTTTTCTATGTGCACAAACTTTCCTGTCAAACCCACAATACTAACTGAACCCCTGTGCAATACCTACCTGGACTGAAGCTGACGCATTCTGGGTATTGCAGTCCACAGATACCGCGTGAACTGCCTACAGGTGTGCAGACATCCTTGGGGGCGGAGTTTGCCCTTGACCTTCAAGAGGGCGGCAGGATCTGAGCTCGTGCTGTGGAAAGCTTCCTGGACTCTTGGGTGCTGAGGAAGGCAGACAGAATTGCCGAAATGCATTCGCCATTGCAAGAATAAAAGCAGCTTCCCTATTGTTCTCCGGTGTGGTCTCTGCTCATTTTCGCAAGAAAGGAGTTCTAGTTAAGGGTTTAGACCATCTTCACATTATTTTGGTCGTGAGCGCTTCAATATCATATAATCCTTTCTTTCATGTACAGATCTCGACAGTGTTTTCTTAATGGCATTACACGTGCTATAGAACATTTTCTTTTTAACTAGGTAAGATACACCTCTTGACTCATTCTCATTTGAATATTTGTAAAAAAATGGCACCAGACTAAAATGTTTTCCTTTATTGTGTTTTTTGACAGAACCCCTGACGAAGGAACTTTGTTCCGAAATGCATTGGGTTACATACTAATTGAAATGTATTATGGCTTTTTCAATTAGAAAACAATGATTGTATCGTAAAGCATTATCACAAATGATTGTATATTGAATTTGATTGTTGAAATCGTGATTGTTGACATGATTAAAATGTTTATGATCTAAAATATGTTCTTCCACTGTGGTTGCATGCCAGAGTCCTAGCATCCAATTGAGGCTAGGCCACTTTCATTCTTGAATAACAAAGCCAACCCTTTCCTACATTTTCCAGCACACCGGTGGTTTCTGTGAAAGAGTTAGTAGTGATATTCCAACTTTGTCACCACCCGACCCTATCAGTTGTAAATAAGATGTGTTGATTATATTGAAATAGGACTCGGTTTACCGACCTCAGAAAAATGTAAGTTTCAGTTGGTCTTGTCAGAATTTGATCTTGTGGTCTGCAGGTGGCATCTGAAAGCTTTTACGTTAGTGAGCCATTTGAGAGGAAAACAGTGTATTTATGAGGGAGGTGTGCAGTGCTTAATTTGAGCCGGTTTTTCGCAACACTTAATTGTCAGCACCAGTGCTTGTGACAGTCTGCCACAAGGTGGCGCTGTCTGGCTATTGTAGAGGTGCCCACAACAATAGTTGATTATTAATTCGATGTATATTAAAAATTACTATTTCCTGCCGCCCAAGCCTTTCTTATAGCTTTGGGGTCCTGTAATAGTCCGCATTGCCAAACTTGTAGGAGTGTGAGGGTTAGTAGTAATGTACTGTCTTTGGCAGGGGCAATGTGTAGTGCAAGCTGCAGTGGCCTCCTGGCAAGAACCCTGGCACTTATTATTATTTTTGTTGACCAATTAAGCACTGTAGGCCTGTGGGTGTTTGGGGGGGGGTAGTTCTGACATTCTGTAGAGGGTTTATTCTATTAGCCTTCAATACTTTCCTGGAGCAGGGTGTTTTGGCTCCCAGCAAGATCTCTGATTGTAAATTAGCCTGGCTGACGTTTCGATGTATTAATGTGTGTGGCTCTGTGTGTGTGGGGCTCTGTGTGTGTGTGTGGGGCTCTGTGTGTGTGTGGGGCTCTGTGTGTGTGGGGGGCTCTGTGTGTGTGGGGGCTCTGTGTGTGTGGCTCTGTGTGGGTGTGGCTCTGTGTGGGTGTAAATGCAGTAGGTCATGCATTTGCGAGCTATTAAGCTATTGGCATTGTAAATGACAATGCCATCTATTTAACGATTAAACTATTGGCAATGTAAATGACAATGCCATTTATTTATGATTTTGTAAAAAAAATTACATGTAGTAGTATTTACTTTATTTGATAAAAACAAATTCATCATAAAAGTATACAATTTATACAGTACATTAAGAAGATAAAAGAACAGGGACCCACCAATCCTATATATACATACAACATCACATACTACTCAATTTTTATAAAATATACACTAAAAACAGTTACATAAAAACCATAAAAAGACACTTCCTGCTGTGGGGCCATCTGGCAATTAGGTTAAATGGGGGGTAGGCTTGGCCCTCCTTGTGCGTGTCTGCCATGCACTACCCAAATATTTAGCTACCCCACACACCATAGCAATAGAAGATGTATCAGTGCAGAGGGCCCGTAGGGCCATTTTGTGACATCTAAGGCCCAATCCCTTGCATAGTGGTTTTAACCATATCTTCCTGGCAACCCTATATGCCAGACAGGCAAAGAGAAAGTGCGCCACAGACTCATTGGGGGCCGCACATCCAGGACAGGCTTTTGATAGATCACCTAGGTTTTTCCACCCAGAAGAGAAATTATTCACCGGTAAAGTCCCGAGCCTGAGTTTTAGGTACAGTGATCTATCCATAGGTTTCTCTATGAAGTCTAAAAAGGGTTCGAGTTTTCTTATCCATTTGATCTCAAGGAATCGCTGGGAGAGAGGGACCCCTTCACTTCTGCGTATGGCCATCTCCTGAACCCAGTCCCAATAGAGCTTCTTGATCACTGACTTGGGAGGCGGTGTTTGGCTCGACTATGATTCACTTAAGCCCAGTTGTACAACCATCTGTCTCAGGTTGCACAACCACTTGATCTTGTTACCTGTGTTGAGCAAGATAAGTTCATCTAGAGCTGCAGTATAATTGTGGAGCTCCCGGGTCCTTCTCAGACGCACCCAAAAAAGTAGTGGGCGCAGACGCACTATATCTTTTAGGGGGTGCCTACCCAGGTCTAGCCGTAGTGGGATTAACGGGGTGGAAACTGGGAGGGCCACCAGATCTCTCATAAACTTATTTTCAGATGTGGCTAACTCCGTTATATTCTCAAACCCCCACAACTCGGATCCATACAGGGCTGCCGGCAATACTTGGCCATCATAGATTGCAAGAGTCGGTGCGACAGGTTTGCTCAACGACTCCCGGTGTTCCCTTAGAACCACCCCTGAGACTCTTTTGTGGTTTAATAACATTTTGGCCAAGTGATCTTTCCATTTCATCCGGCTGTTTACCCTGACACCCAAGTAATCGAAGGAGTCGACCAACTCCAAGGGGGCACCATTGAGCAAAATATTATTCCTGAATCTCTTGGAAGGTAAAATGGCCATAAGCTTTGTTTTAGAGGTGTTGATGGTGAGGCCTCTGTCAATGCAAAACACACTAAAGCGGTCCAAGAGCTTTTGAAGACCTATGGGGGATTTAGAGATCAAGATGGTGTCGTCCGCGAAGAGTAGGGAAGGTGTTTTTTCCCCCGCCAGGGATGGCGCATCTGCCGCTTCCTCCCTCAGATGATCCACCACTCCATTCACAAAGAGGGAGAACGGGGTCGGTGCCATAACACATCCCTGGCGGACTCCACTCCTCACGGGCACCCTCTCTGTCAGTTGTCCCTGGGTGCCCCATCTGATCCTCGCATAGTTCCCCTCATGTAGCTTCACAATAAATCCCAAAAGTGGCCCTGGAAAGCCCATCTTCTCCAGAATATCCCACAGCCTTGCCCGAGGGACCAGGTCGAACGCCGTTTTGAGATCTATAAATGCCAGATAGAGGCTACCCTTGTTGATGGTCACAGCCTTCCAATAGATCGCAAAAAAACGGAAGACCTGGTCCATCGTGCCCACCTTCTGGCGAAACCCTGCTTGAAAGTGGGAGAGAACATGCCCCTCTTCCATCCAGATACCCACCCTAGAGATGATGACCCTGCCAACCACCTTCTGGATCACGTCAATCAGACTGATCGGTCTGTAGTTGGCAGGGTCATCTCTGGCGCCCTTTTTGTACACTGTTAATACCTCTGCTCCCTTCCATGAGTCTGGCACAGGATAACCCTTTGCGATCAAATTCATTATTAAGGCAATAAGTCTGGCCCAGGCATCAGGATCGTTTGAAAGAAGGTCCCCTGGTATCCCGTCCGGGCCGGCTGCCTTCCTAGGGGTCAGATGTCTAATGGCCAATATTACTTCGGAGGGCAGAAATGGTTCTTCGAGCACTGGTGGAGATTGGGTCCTAGTATCTGGGTCAGGGGGAGGTGAACCTATTACTTCTCTCCCACCATACAGTGCAGAGAAGTGGGAATGCCATTGTTGTTCCGTTATGTGGTTAGCAATAGGTGGTATACTATGCTGCCTAGCCTTATTAATCAGATCCCAGAACAGCATGGCATTCTTCTTATTGGCAGCGGATTTAAGGTCCTGACAATGTTGTTCCTCCCACTCTCGTTTAGCCAACACTAACACCCTCGCATAATCCTTCCTAGCCGCTCTAACTAGGCATTTTTTTTAAGCAGGGCGACTGTTAACTCCTTCCGTTTCGCCTTAGACTGGGCTGAATACCACGGGTTACTGGATGTAGCCGGTATATTGTTCACTCTGCCCCTTTTACCCTGGACTACAAAGTATTGTCCTACTTCCTCTATCGTGTTCTTGTAAGCCAAGGAGAAGGACGGCCCCTGGTCACTACCATTTCCCAGTTCAAGATCCTCCAGCTCTACTGTCAGTTCTGCTACATGCGCCCTAATCCTCTCAAGATTCCCTTCCTGGAGTTGAACCTTATCCCATTTCAGCCTGCGATTACCACTGTAAGGGACGACCTCGTTGGTTGTCCTCAAGGGGGCTTTGTTCCCACTTCCCTTTAGTTTACCCCACCTTAGCTTCGTGCATAAGCGGTAATGGTCGCTATCCTGCGAAGGTACGACCTCCATATCTATTAGGTCGCACCACAGTGTGACATCCAATAGGATGTAATCAATTCTGGACGGGCCATTAAGCCTATTAAAGGTCATTGCTCCCGCACGGTCAGAAATTGTCCTACCATTTAATGCTCTTAAATTAAATTCAATGGTCAGGCATTGATCTGAATTGCCCTTGCTGACCATTTTCTAATTGAAGCTAATGACAGGGGTGGGATAGACCATCTAGAGTCCTCCTCCTCTATACCCAGGGGATCATCCCTAGATAGGGGTTCAAATGTACAGTTGAAGTCCCCTCCCACTATGATTTTGGAGGTTGGGGGGCATTTGGCTAATACCTGTTCTAGGATCGCAAATGTACATGAGGTTGTGTCCCCCCTAGTCCCTCTAGAATAGATATTAAGTAGGTCTATCCTACTCCCCTTAATATGTCCTGCGAATGAAATGTGTAAGATATCCCTAGTCGCTGATTCATGGATGGTAATGTCCCAGTTCAATCCAATTTTTACCCAGATGTGTAGTCCACCCACCGGTCTGCCCTTGCCACAGCTTATTGCGGGCACGAAAAAGGTTGCATAACCTGATTTGTGCACTGGGAGCAGGCTCCAGGTTTCTTGGAAGATGCATACATCGAACTTCTCGATGAACGCATTCCATTCTGGTAAAACCATCTTTTTTTGTAACCCAGCCACGTTCCAAGATAGCAGATGGATAACCCTGTGGCGTGTAACAGACAGGTCAGGGGTTACTCCATTATTCTAGGGAGCTAGCTAATTCCAGGGGTAAACTGGTATCACCAATACCCCTCGGAAACTTTGGTTGTATAGTAGCTACAGTCCCGCTGCTGTCATGGGAGTTGGCAGCTATACGGTCCACTTTCCCAGTCACGCAATTGGTCGCAGCTGTAGGAACCATATTCCCCCTATTTAAGAGACTTGGTGGTAATGCATGTCAATCCACCATGTCCAGGCAGCTAAACCTATTCATGACCGGGAGGCCACCCCAATTATCCCTGAAAACTGGCTCTCTGGATGGCTGCTCCCCCCAAGGCCCCCGATTCCAACCCCAATCTCGATGCCCTACTATATGCCAGTTACTATTAACTCTAGAATCCCGAGTGGGCCCACTCATTGGGGGATAGAAAAAGGAAAGTCGCCTAGTAGCTATACCCTCAAACCTATCTTGTGTGTCCCATGAGCAGACTTGAGCGGCAGTGTGTGGATCCGCAAAATTAATCAACACACAATCTCCCGGGACAGTTTTCCTCTGGTGCCCCAGTCATGCCACCCTCCGCACTGTCAAGATCTTACTTATACGATGTGGGGGTAAAGGCCGATTTTGATTAAGCCAATGTCGGACCTTGTTAAGTAGCGACCAGTTGGTTTCCTCATGGGGATCCTCCAATTCTGGGACCCCCGTCATGACTACCACATATGGTGTAGCCTCCGGGGGGAGGTTCACCACTCTTCCTCTATCCGCTACTCCACCATTTTTGTTCCCCTTTGGCTGCGTGGTATGTTCCCTGGGTGGAATGGCCCCTTCACGGGGAAGATCGGGACATATGTTGGGTATACCTGCCATTTCAGCTCTCTTCTCAGCAACTGGGGCCGGGTTGGGATTGGTGTTCACCGCTACTGGTGGAGGGTTTGTAGGAGCTTGTACTGTAGCTTTGTTACAGCTTGATTTGTTACTCCCTACTTTTTGGGCCCCAGGTGGTTTTTGGTTAATGGACTTGGTACAGAGATCGGCTAGTTGTTTTTCGATATGGGATAATCTTTTCTCGATAGGAGAGAGATAACATTTAAAGAGTACTTCTACCTTCAATAAGAATTGAGTGTCAGCCGCTTCCCCACTGACACTTTCCCCAACTGAGCTAGTTGGACCTTCTACATTCCCTGTACTCCCGGTCTCTATTATAACATCGCTGCCCTGAGGGTCATGATTTATATTTGGTTTTAGAGCAATGACCCCAGTAGTCTTTTCCTGGTGTCGTCCCCTTCCCCTCACTTTTTTTGGCTTCTGTAATTTAGGGATGGCGCCCTCCCTCCTGCCCCTCAGTGTAGTAGCGGTTGTGTCTTCCTGGGTGGTACTGATAGCTAGTTCCGGGGCGTTTTCCAAGTCAGTGCTTAGTTGCGAGGCACATGATAAGTGAGACACTGAAAGGTCTACCGTATTGGGCAAGCTACATCTATCAACATGTACATCTGCCTGGATATCTATAAGACCCACAGCCTTAGATTGATCGGGAGTTTTGGCCGTTGCAAATGGTCCCATCGATGATCTTTTCTTTGCCAAGGCTAGGTCTTGGGACACCCTACGCTCCATTAATGTGATCCCTTGGTCTATAAAGGTATTGGCCCTTATGATGAAATTATCCAAGGTGCCCGTTGATAGGGTCCCTCCTGCAGCTGTTCTACTTCTGCTCCCTCGGGTAGACATTAATTCAGGGATGGATCACCAGTCTATGCAGTGTGTGGCTGTATAGAATGTGTAAAGTGTTCACAATGCATACATACTGCAACTCAGCTGACCGAGGTTAGGAGTAAACGTTAGAGGACTGGCCCAGCCCAGCCTCCACCGGTCTCTAACGGGCTTCAACAGTGCCTGCAAATATTAAAAACATCAAGTAAAACACCGAAATGTCAGTATATAAAATATCTAAAATGTTATTAAAAATGTGTCACCTCCTAAAAAGTGGCCCTTAGTGCAAAATATGAGCTTCCAGCTTTAGTATTGCATATCTCGTGTACCATATAGATTGAAGAAATCTTGCTGTGGCAAAAACTATCAGGGGGGTAGTGTCGTATTTAAAAATCCTGAAGACCTCCCTGTAATCCCTAAGACCCCTAGCCCTACATAGCTGCAAAATCCATTTCTCCCTAGCCCTAGCGTAAGTGGGGCAGAAGTGCAGAACGTGCAGATCTGTCTCACTGCCGCTCAAACACCCCGGGCAGGTACTTGCCGTTGAGGAGGCGTTCCGCCATTTGTGCGTTACCGCCCTCAATCGCAGTGCGCTGTGTCTAAACTGGATGTAAAGTTTCTTAGCCAAGGAGGCTGGATATCATCCAAGAAGACTTCAAAGCGGGGATAAGCCTTGATGTTCAAAAAGGTGTCCGTTAGCCTACCCAACAAGGGATTTCTTGATGTAGACTCCGTGCGGTATCTCCTAACAGCTACATTCAGTAGTTTTTTAGAAAGCAAAGGGCAGGCGTCTTGGGGGAATAACCACATGTCTCCTCTGCCTAAAGCATGACAGAGGTGCTTGATGTAATTCAACCAGGGTATTTTCCCTGTGGTCCCCCTATGCAGAATGTCTCTCAGGTCCTCCCTGTAGATCGAAAGCTCAGGAGTCGCCCAAAGACACCTCCAATACAGGAGAGGGCGATTTGCTACGATCTCCTGGATTGGTACCAGGCCCAGATCCAACCTCAGAGGGATCAAGGGGGAGCTCACAGGCAGATGGAGCAAACGCCTGATGAAACTATATTCCGTGAGCGTCAAAGGGGCCGCTGATGTATGGCCCCATAGCTCTATGCCATGGAGTAAGCCCCCTCTTGCTTGGGCCTTATAAATCTCAAGGGCGGGCTCAGGAGTTTTAGTGAGGTGTCATTAAAAATCTTTAAAATACCACCCGATGATTGGGCCAGCTTTAGGTTGGCCCTAGCCTTATGGGACCCCCAGTCCATCTGGTCATTCAGTGTGACCCCCAGGTACTCAAAGGTGGACACACGGTCCAATACTGTTCCATTCATATGCGGGCGGGGGCAATTGGCCGGTTTATAGTTGTAGACCATAAACTTTGTTTTCGAGATATTGATCTCCAGATTTCTCAGGTGAACAAAGGAGCAGAATGCCTCTAATGTGCGCTGTATACCCCCTGGCGATTTTGACACCAGGAGAGTATCATTGGCGAACATTAGGGCCGGTATCCGTCTCCCCGCTAAACTGGGAGAGTCCAAATCTTTTGCTCCCGAGAGATGGTCTATTCGCCCATTAAGAAAGAGGGAGAAGAGGGTAGGAGCCAGAACGCACCCCTGCCTGACTCCCCTCTCAACCGGGAAGGGGGCCGACAACTCCCCGCACCTCCCATACCTCACCCTAGCATATGTGCCCTGATGCAGTCGTTTGAAAAGGTGGCACAAATAAGGGGCGGCGCCCATCGCCAGCAGTAAAGCCCACAACTTATCCCTATGGACCAGGTCAAACGCGGACCGAAGGTCCACGAAGATCAAAAACAAACTGCCCGCCCCAATAGTGACCGTCTTCCAGTAGACCAACTGTAATCTAAACAGTTGGTCTATGGTGGAAACCTTTGCTCGGAAGCCCGCCTGAAGGGAGGTTAGGATGTGTTGGTCATCTATCCAACTCTGCAACCTTGATAACAGAAGGCGGGCAAAGATTTTCTGGAGGACGTCAATCAAACTTAAGGGGCGGTAGTTAGCCGGGTCGAGGGGGGAAGCTTTCTTGTGAATGGGGATTATTTCGGCTCCCAGCCAGGTTTCAGGGATCACCAAACCCTGAAAGATGGCATTAAAATAAACACAAATATAGGGAGCCCATACCTTTTGTTTACTACAATAGAGGTCGCCGGGGATCCTATCCAGGCCCGGGGCTTTTCCTAATTTCAGGCTACCAAGGGCCACCCGCACTTCATGGACAGAGCAAGGTGGGCAGACCGGGGCCGGGGCTTCCAGGAGAGCCAGTTCTGGGGGGTGGTTTTGCAATGCAGCCTCCTCGTGGTGGTCACTGTGGCCAGATGAATACAGGGGCTTAAAATGGTCTAGCCAAGCATCTTCACTAAGATTAGGGATGATGGCAGACTTCCCCTCGGCCGACTCGACTCGCACAAGATTCCAGAATGACCTGAAGTCTCGGGTACCCAATGCCACTCGGATATTATCCCACCTGGTGGCTTCCCACTCAGCCCTAGCCTCCTTAGTCAAAGTTTTATACACCTCCCTCGCCATTCTAATACTAAAAATTGAGCCCGATTTGACCTCCCTGATCAAGCACCTCTTCGCGTAACTGAATGCTTTATTAAACCAGTGATCCCGCCTCTTTGTCCCACCACTCCTAACACCCGAAGAGTAGAAATAGGAGGCCAGGGAGCTGAAAAGGTTGTTATGTATGTCTTGCAGCCCCTGTGAGTGGGCGAGGGAGAGGTTCGTAAACTGTGCCCAGGAGGTTAGAGACCTCTGTGAGAGACCTTACAATGAGTTGGTATAAATCTGCCAGCCTCTCAGGTGCCAGTGCAATCCTCTCCCATCTAACTTGTCTCCCTTCCGCTGTTATAACTTGATTGCAGTCAGTAGCCGTCTCCTCACATCCTTGTTCATTGTGGCAACCAAGGGGGGGCTATCAGTTCTAATGACAGTAGATTGTGATCGCTGTCAACCCTTGGGATCACAGAAAAAGTTCTGAGACAAGCCCAAAACTCTACATTCACCAATATGTAATCTATAGTAGAGCTTCCCCCCGGTCTATTAAATGTGCTAGTCCCTGGAACATCTGGGGCCAATCTGCCATTACAAGCCCTCAGTGAGTATAGGAAAACCAACTTGTTAATCGCAAGGGCCAGCGGTAGAAGGTGCTTTTCAGGGTACATGGTGCAGTCCGGAATGAACCAACTTTTGTCCTCTTCCGAGGATATAGTGGGAATCCCCGAAAGTGGCTCAAAATGGCAGTTAAGGTCTGCACCAATAATTTTATGGGCACCCGGGGAAGAGATTGTAAAAGAGACTCTAGTGCTTCCAAAATTGATAGACCCAGCTGGAGCGGGTGCGGGCGCAGGTATATATTAAACACAGCCAGCACAGTCCCATTTTTGAAGTTCAGTAGAACACAGAGAATGTCCGGACAGTCAGAATCTACAACCTTTACCGTGCATCCCAAATGAACAGCAACCCAAATACAAAGCCCCCCGAGGGTCTGCCCCTCAATCCCTGAACCGCTGGGACATGGAAGGACGCGTATCCCTCCCTGACCGGAGGGGACAGCATCCAGGTCTCTTGGAAGAGACATAAATCATAAGACTCCATCAACTCTCCCCACTCCGGATTTAGCAGCTTTCTCTCAAGACCTGCTACATTCCAAGAGCCTATAAGTGGAAAGTGAGTTGAAGCAGGGACCGAGGGGTCCGCCAGTAGTAAAGGCTCAGTAGGGCAAGAAGGTTTAGAATGTAAATGATTACCCTCTTTATCTGCAGAACTAACTAACCCTTGCTTAGAAGGGGGCGAAGGAATAGTAAAATTAAAATTTGTCCCTTCCAAACCGGCTGTCTCACCAGAAGCACCCTTCACTCTACTAGAATTACCCCCACCTTCGGACACCAAGTGGGGCAAATCAAATCCTACGGGGGAACAGATTGGTAGTAGTCAGTCTATATTGCTTAGGGCAGAGTATCTATTACCCACAACGATGTTAAATTCATAGTCATAGCCTGCAGGAGAGGAGCGAAATGGGTCACACCCCCCTAGAGCTGAGGGTTGTGAGTAAAAATACCCCAAGTGAACAGTATTAATAGAGTTCGCGTGAGACAACCCTCCATGGTGTAATACATGTTCGACAGCCCTTGGATCCCGAAAATTCACAATCACGCAGTCACCACTAATGTCCTTAGGTCTCGTCCCCAACCAACTTACCCTACGTGCAAACATAATTTCCCCCTGCCCAGCACCTATTAAAGGTCTGTGCCTACTTAACCAGAAGATAACTTTGTTCTTCAGTTCCGGAAAAGATTCCCTTGTATCACAAGGAATGACAGGGACGCCCGTAAGCACCACCACATAGGGTGAGGCTTCCGGAGGAAGCTGGGGTAGGGGAGTATATTTAGAGGGACCCAGCATGTTGTTATTTCCTAGCGGGCACTCTAAGAGCCCGATTGGCTTTAGCATCCCTAGTGGTTCCTGTACTTTACGTCCCGGGGCAGATGGAGACATAGTAGGCCAACCAATGGGACCTGGGGCATTAGTAGTTAGTGTGGGAATCCTGCTCTTAGGGGGGATCAGTGCAGAGGTGGAGGGATTAGGGCAAAGACTGTTGTCCGGAGGCTGATCCTTCGCGGCCAGGTTGATAGGTCCTTTAGCCAGTGCCGAGATAGTATTCCCTGACGCAGTGGCTGTCTGTGCTTCATCTGGGCCTTTATTATTATTTATCAAAGAAACCAGTCTATCAATCTTAGAAGACAAAGATTTAAAGTGAGTATTGATGACCAGTTCCATGTGGGCCTGGAGATCGGACAAAAGGTCAGTAGCCCAGAGCGGGGGACCAGAGAAAACACAAGGACCGGGATTAGGGTCACGAGAGCCCTGCTCGGAATCTCCACAGGCAGGAGTAGGTACTGGTGCCTTAGTGGGTTTCCCCTTCTTCTTAAAAATGTTGGGTCTGGCACCATGCACGTGCTCCTGGGGTGGAACCCGGGCAGGGGAAGGGGAAGATCGTGATTGCGCGCTCTCCACAAAATCTGGGTCAGACGCAATCTGAGCACCGGGTAGGTCTGAAAATGAGGGCATAAGGGAGGTCATAAACTCTGTAGGAAAAGCTGTGGTTACCGAGCAGTCCTCCAAAAAGGTGGAGGAGGGCATAGCAGGGGTAATCGAAAAACGCCTTTCCGTATTTTCTATGGCGTTAGCCACAACCCGTATTGTTTTTTGAAGCATTTTATCAATAGCCGTGAGGCTAGGTAGGGGTTGCGTAGAAGCCGTTAATAACCTGGTCGTAGGGTGATGAGCTGTCGGCTTATCTCCCTTACCCATGCTGCTGCCCACAGCCACTTACAGCCAATTTGGGGGGTAGAATAAAATGCCTAAAATAGAAAATTATACCAAAAGCGAGATCACAATGAACTATGCCAAAATGGCCCAGTAAGAAGATTTAAACAACGAAAGGTAATGTTAATCACTTTGATTGGATATTATAAAATGACATTAAAACCAGGTACCGCTGTAATGTTCACCCAAGATAGCTTTTGCGGAACAGTTTAGTGAGGGGGCCCAGCTCGGCCTCCTTCGTCCCCGGACGGCCACAAACGGTCCCGCCCTTGTCCCGGGCTTCGCCCGGGGCACGCCCGCGCGCGTTGCGCGAAGAGGACGTCTGTTATATCCTTCCAGACATGGGGCGTGTCCGCTGAGGGAAGAGTGTGAGTTATAAAGGGGTTGCTCTGTAAACTCAAGGACCTGGGGTCATAGATAAGTACAAAAGGGATAGTGGTCCGAGTTAACAATTTTGTGTAAACACAAGTTTATTACTTTATACCAAAAAACACCACATATAATTCAATTCAATGGATTATAACTGATGCAATATTCATAGTCAAATTGCATTTATTATCCACAAGAAATCATTCATTGAAAATCTCAAATAGAGAAGTCATCATATTGTAATTAATGATCAATCATTCAATGTAATTGTAAATTCATTACATTCGAATAGTGCTCTCAGTGAAGTTGGGAAAAAGGAGTGAAAGGGTGTGTGAGGGACTGGGTAAAGGTGGTGTGACATTAGGACATCACAATAAATTCAAAAACGCCTTTACAATCAAGGTAGTATTAATGTTCCCAAATACATCACACATAGGTAAGAAAATATTCATTGCTTTAAATCCTATGGTGTGTCAGGTTGGCGTAGTCTACGTTTCGACCCCTTGTGTGCTGAAGGGTTAGTGTGGCCTCATGTTGGGGTCTTCATTAGGACATGGTGGAGAGCCTGTGAAGCAAGGCGGAAGCAATTATCAATGGCCTACGTGGTGAGAAGGATAATAAATCAAGGAAGGAAATGTAGGGGTTACCTACAAAAAAGTAACGGTCACTAGATGTTCCGTCCTGGTGTGGGACTGTGATGCTCCTAGAAATTCTGAAATATATAAAGAGTGAAAAAATCCTCAAAGGGATGTCCTGGCTGGTCAGCCAAGAAAACATGTTAATGGGAAGGACACTTACTGGGCAGTGCGTCCTCATGCAGCGGCATAGGACGGTGGGTCGTGCTGTCGTATCTGGGTGATGATCGCCGATTTAATCTGGCATCATTCTGAGGGTGTATGAATAACGTTGTGAGATAATTGGATAGGAATATGGTCATAACAAATTACAGCCTCATGTGGTTCGAAGCATGCATTCAATTGTTGAACTGCCAAACATGCATACGTCGTGGCATCCTCGTGTGATTTGAAACATGCATTTGTTGTTGAATTGTCAAACATGCACGCGTGGTTAAATGATCACGAGTGGTCTAAAAATAGTGAGCCGGTAGAATTGAACAATATTCTGGTGGACGTGGGTTCCAAAAAATGTCATACATTGAAATGCGCTGAAGTGGTCTAAAAATAGTGAGTCGGTAGAATTAAACAACGTTCTAATGGACGTGAGTTCCAAAAATGTCATACATTAAAATGCGCTAGGGCCCCATTTGAAAGACATCAAGTCGGCGAAAACGCACCTCAGTGTGTGTTTGAAACGAAGGGGTCAATGTGAAATATGCCCATCTAACGCTAGTCCTCGTGTGGGACGAAGTGCGTGCACAACGCTCACTGTTTTAGCTAAATACCCGGTCGTAGTGCAACTCGAATGTTGATTCTCAAAATACCTGAAGGGCGTCTGTTTTAACCCGTCAGTGCTGCTCGAGACCTCAATCAATCTGAGGCTCCTCGCGGTGCTGCAGCTCAGTGCTGGTTGACTGGGGGCTCGGCACAATGCAACCAATCAGAGGCTTGCTTGCCTGGACACCACGTAGTGGTGCAAAAATCATCAAGGGAGTGTGTTTGAAGATGCGATATCGTCTAAGGGATCTAGTGCTCAGGGATGTGGGAAGAATATTGATACATTCGCAATACCAAAGGGAGGTATGGTTGAGGGCCAGGCCAATTAGTCTTTGGCGCTTGATATTCGTCATAGTGGGATCAGAAAAACTATTGAGTAAAAACATTTCCTGCATGGTGAATTCAGACTTTTTCTGCATGGTGACATCAAACGTGCATGTTTGACAATTCAACAACAAATGCATGTTTCAAATCACACGAGGATGCCACAACGTATGCATGTTTGGCAGTTCAACAATTGAATGCATGCTTCGAACCACATGAGGCTATAATTTGTTATGACCATATTCCTATCCAATTATCTCACAACGTTATTCATACGCCCTCAGAATGATGCCAGATTAAATCGGCGATCATCACCCAGATACGACAGCATGACCCACCGTCCTATGCCGCTGCATGAGGACGCACTGCCCAGTAAGTGTCCTTCCCATTAACATGTTTTCTTGGCTGACCAGCCAGGACATCCCTTTGAGGATTTTTTCACTCTTTATATATTTCAGAATTTCTAGGAGCATCACAGCCCCACACCAGGACGGAATATCTAGTGACCGTTACTTTTTTGTAGGTAACCCCTACATTTCCTTCCTTGATTTATTATCCTTCTCACCACGTAGGCCATTGATAATTGCTTCCGCCTTGCTTCACAGGCTCTCCACCATGTCCTGATGAAGACCCCAACATGAGGCCACACTAACCCTTCAGCACACAAGGGGTCGAAACGTAGACTACGCCAACCTGACACACCATAGGATTTAAAGCAATGAATATTTTCTTACCTATGTGTGATGTATTTGGGAACATTAATACTACCTTGATTGTAAAGGCGTTTTTGAATTTATTGTGATGTCCTAATGTCACACCACCTTTACCCAGTCCCTCACACACCCTTTCACTCCTTTTTCCCAACTTCACTGAGAGCACTTTTCGAATGTAATGAATTTACAATTACATTGAATGATTGATCATTAATTACAATATGATGACTTCTCTATTTGAGATTTTCAATGAATGATTTCTTGTGGATAATAGGTGCAATTTGATTATGAATATTGCATCAGTTATAATCCATTGAATTGAATTATATGTGGTGTTTTTTGGTATAAAGTAATAAACTTGTGTTTACACAAAATTGTTAACTCGGACCACTATCCCTTTTGTACTTATCGCTGAGGGAAGAGGCTGCAGCTGCGAGAGCAATTGCCAGCTGGTCCTCGCAGTCCCTCCGTTCAAGGCTCCTAGTCCCGGTAAATCACACACCTTGGTTTATTATGCATTTTGACTGTTATTTTTACTTTCTTTATTGTACAGTGAATTATTTAATAAACCTTTATCGTTTATGTTCTACTTCCTACTCCAGAGGTTTTATTTTCTTGAAACGCTTATTTCTTATTTGTGTTTGGATGCTAATCAGGAACACATTGCCTCATGAATGCTTCAGGGTAAACACGTCCCATCCTGCGTAGGCACTTTGGCCCCAATTACGAGTTGGTCTGAATTGTGAGTTGGTAAGAAATTAACACATCTGATAATTATACTTTAACCTTCCTTAAATTTCGGCAGGCCAAACCTGCTGAAATCCCAACTGGGGATTATTTATCGCATCTTTTCTGATAGTAACTGCGTCAACACACATGTGGAAAATCAATTCACTCTCCTCCTGTCTACAAACCTCAAAATCTCACATGTTTTACTATATACATAAAACGACACAACCCCAGTGAAAAAAGGTCTCCTGTTTTTACTGTCATATGCCTACGTATATCATTGGCTCCAATGGAATCCAAAAAGGTCTCCTTGGTTCGGCCTCAAGAGCTCCCCGTTAGGTGTTCTCAAATTTTAAGTGCTGATCCTCTTCACACTCCGGCACGCTAGGAGTTTTTCTCCACACTTGGCAAGCCTGGCCACCCTAGAGCTTTCCTCATAGAAAGAACTCTTCTGCCCTCAGCCCATGACCAATTTTCATGCCACGGCCCAGTGAAACGTTTTCTTCCAGCTGCTATGAGCCCGCCGCTCTCCTTGCTCACACGGAATCCGCAGTGAACCTTGTGCGGGGAGCGCTGCTCTACGTCGTCAGGTCGCGGGCGCTGGCAACGCTCAACATGGCCACTCCATTCCTCGCGCGCCAGTAGCTCTACCTTTAATAATGCAGAGACCATTGCATTGTAAATGCTTGTTTTTGTATTCTATCTTGTTTTAAAGCCGAATAGCCCTCCGGTGGGGCTACCACTATGTCTGGCCCAGATGCAAGATCTGTCCAGGCTTCTGTTATGAAGAGGGCATCAAGTTGATGATCTGTGATTAGTTCTGCTATTTCGAGCTTGTGTTTACCTAAGGAACGAGCATTGATAAGAGCAGCTGTAATCTTTTCGGTATTATTTCTAACCTGTGGAGAGGTGAGGCCTAGATGGTTGGAAGGTTTAAACATGCAGTGTGGACAGGCTTTGAGAGGAGTGTTTGCTATTATCTCTCATCTTAAGGGTTCATTCTGCTTTTCTCTCGCTTGCTCTGCTGATGAAAAATAATTCATTGTTTCCCAAAGATGAGATCTGTTCTCTACCCCCTGCAATCACCTGCACAAATCAATCACTGGGGAGGTACATATTTTACAAGATGTTCAAGAGAGAAAAGCACAAGGGAACAGGTGAGGTAAATTTATTAGAAATTCCAGCATTAGGCCATTGAAGCGGTGGGGATGCAGATGAGAGATTAGACAGCGTTGTCAGCGGTGGTGAACGCCTTAGAATAAGGGTGCTGACCGGCCCAGCGCTGTTTTCTCAAGTTCATCAGAGGGGCGACTCATTACGGGTTCAGTTTCCATTCTTAGGTGAAACCCGACAGGTAAAAGATGCAGCAGCTACGTAGCCGCCCCCTTAAAGAGAAGCTCTAGCCTGTTTAGTCACTGCACTGCACCTTAAAGTATTCCAATGAAAGGCCAGCTTCGAAAGTAGGCAAAAACCTGCAGGGTCGTTATTGTTTAGTGAGAGGTTTTTCACAGAACAGCAACACTTGCACGTTTCAGCGCCTGGAGGAGGGAGCCAGCGCTAAATGAAGTGTTGATTGGGCGAAAGACGCAAGACTGCTGGCTAGCTCTTTAGTCAGTCTCGAGTATTTTAGTGCATTATTGCACTTGCCTTTATCTGCTCACCTCACATAAAACTGTGGTGACTCTACACAATGGCACCCATTAGATCCGTCTAGGGCTCTAGGCGCTTAAGATATACCCCTCCTTCTCAGGCTGTCTCCTTCAGAACCAGCCTCTCCTCCCCACTCGAACCTCTCAGCCTCCCCGTTAAGCAAACTACTTTACAAGCTGAATGAATGCACAGAATAACAACCCAGCCGACGCAGTAGGGACACATAATGAGGCTCTTTTTTTAAACGGTTAGGAACATATTACTATGAAAGATGTTTCAAACTGGAGATCGTAAGCACATCAGCGAATTGGCAAACTGTGTATTTCTGCTACTAGCTAATGTGAAGCATATGACTGCCTGACTCATGAGAAAAAAAGAGACTATAAGCCTAACCCAGCAAGGTCACTGAAATCACACCAACTGGACAACAACTTAGGCCCTGGTTACGAGTGGCTTGGTAAATGGGCCCAATTTTCCCCTCCCCGGATTTACCAATACCAGGATAGTGTAACTTTGGGAGTTGGCCAAAATCAGGTCAATTACTATTGGGACCCAGAGGGTCCACTAAGAAATGACGAATTGCTGTGATCATTCTGGCTCCCAGTAATTCCTAATTTTGACTTGAGCCGGACTTTCACCCAGAGATTTCAGGTGCTCTTAGCTGCTGAACCCTCCGGTTGAAAGTTAAGAGCTCTGACGTGTTTCTGCAGATCTCCAGGGGCTTAGCTACCATCGGTGCAGGAGGTATAGTGCCAGCGGGGCCCGTTGAATCCTGATAATTGCTGTATTGTTCTTCCCCAACTGTCACGATGTCAGAATAGGCCTGATTAGAAACGCGGCCATTTTCCATATTCCAGTTTCTTAAGTTGCCTTCTCTTTGACACACGACATACATTTGCGTGTATGACAAGGCAGGAACTGTAATGCTTACATTTCAACTTCATAGGCACTCTATTTCATATCCATATTTCAAGTTGACCAGTAATTTCCCAAGCTCAAATTCTTCCAAGTGTTAAGTGAAGACATTTGCACTTGGAAATAAGGTTGTAAGAAACGTGATTGCAAGGCAGCAAAAGCAAAGCCACCTTTTATGCCATATTCTGTAGAGATAAAAACATCCTGGGGACATATCCAAGGTACAATTTTGCAATACAGGAGTGATTTATCCTCTGGTATTTCTGTCCTGGCCTTAGATTGTACATTGCCGTGTGGTACTTCTCAAAATCACAGCAGAAATATGTGTCTTACAAAAGATTAAAACCCATTTAGCTAATGGACCATTATGGCCCGGGTAACATCCCTGTGATTGGACAAGACTGTACATGCACATAGCAAAAAAATGGACAGCATGATGCAGTCAGCTACTTATGATACATACATATGCTGGGCAATGGGCAGTTGCACCAGTGGGGCAACAATCGTGATCAGCCAACGAGGGACTCATAACCGCCGAGAGGAGTTGGCCTAAGGGCTAGGGCGGTCGACCTCGAACCTGGGGAACCGGGTTCGAGTCTCTGCAATGACGCTAAACATCCTGTGATTCTGGGCAAATCACTTCATCTCCCCGTGCCTAACAAAACAAGCATTTGCAATGCAATGGGTCTCGCATTACTGGAAGTTTGAGCTATTGCAAACAATAATGCACCACCAATAGCTCAAACTTTCAGTAATGCGAGACCTATTGCATTGCAAATGCTTGTTTTCCTCTAGTCTTCAGTGCGCAGTACAATTGATTGTACGTCATTATTATGGTGGCTTTTCTGGTAGCTGGATTGGTTTTGGGGCGAGTGAGTGGTGTTGGTCCGCTTTAATGGGTAGCGCTTTGTGTTTAGCCTGTAAAATACCGTTCCAGTTAGCTCGTTTAGTGGTACTTAACGTATCGACTTTGGAAGGACGAGAGACTGAGTGGGCTTTGCACGAGCTATAACTTGTAACCTCTGGTTAACACAGACGGTAAGGTGATGGCTATGTTAAAGTTGTGGCCGACCTCACTTTCTAGTTTGCGGATACAGCTGCGGGTGAGGATTGGAGACCAGGGGCCTGCGTAAATGGGTGTCTCTGAGATCCTGACTTAACAGGGTGAATAACTGTAACCTGCATCTCGTTGTATGTGGGGTTAAAGGTGGTAACTTTGGGCTGAATGTGCATTACTGCCCGGAGTAGTGCCTGCCCTTCCCCAGGTTTGTTTATTTAAATTACGTGATTCCCTGACAGGCAACGAGGGTGTTTATTGGGTTGGGTGGGTGGGGCAAGTCGGTGACTTGTCTTTAAATGGTCACAACTTGTGGGACACCCCCGCGCCGCACGGCCACCAGCTGCTGCGTGTGCCCCTTGCTGTGCCCTCTGCCTCGCTGCCTGCCTCGCCGCCGGCTGACCCTGCTGTCGTTGCTCTGCCCTGTATTGTAAATCATTTGTGCTTGTTTTTCTCTCGTATTTCTTTTGCCCGTGTTAAGCGTTGTTTTGACCCCATTTGTGCTTGTTTTTCTCTCGTATTTCTTTTGCCCGTGTTAAGCGTTGTTTTGACCCCATTTGTGCTTGTTTTTCTCTCGTATTTCTTTTGCCCGTGTTAAGCGTTGTTTTGACCCCATTTGTGCTTGTTTTTCTCTCGTATTTCTTTTGCCCGTGTTAAGCGTTGTTTTGACCCCATTTGTGCTTGTTTTTCTCTCGTATTTCTTTTGCCCGTGTTAAGCGTTGTTTTGACCCCATTTGTGCTTGTTTTTCTCTCGTATTTCTTTTGCCCGTGTTAAGCGTTGTTTTGACCCCATTTGTGCTTGTTTTTCTCTCGTATTTCTTTTGCCCGTGTTAAGCATTGTTTTGACCCCATTTGTGCTTGTTTTCGTAGTTTCTGCCCGTCCTCCTTCCTGTTTGCCGCCTCCTCGCCGCCCCCCGCTTCCCGCCACCACCGCCGACCCCGCCCCTTTTTCCTTCTGTTCCCTCCCCGCTCCCGCCTCCCAGCTGCTCCGCCCACCCGCGCACTTGGCCTTAAATGGCGACCGTGCGACACAGGTGAGTGTGACCCACTTGTGGGACACCCCCGCGCCGCACGGCCACCAGCTGCTGCGTGTGCCCTTGCTGTGCCCTCTGCCTCGCTGCCTGCCTCGCCGCCGGCTGACCCTGCTGTCGTTGCTCTGCCCTTTATTGTAAATCATTTGTGCTTGTTTTTCTCTCGTATTTCTTTTGCCCGTGTTAAGCGTTGTTTTGACCCCATTTGTGCTTGTTTTTCTCTCGTATTTCTTTTGCCCGTGTTAAGCGTTGTTTTGACCCCATTTGTGCTTGTTTTTCTCTCGTATTTCTTTTGCCCGTGTTAAGCGTTGTTTTGACCCCATTTGTGCTTGTTTTTCTCTCGTATTTCTTTTGCCCGTGTTAAGCGTTGTTTTGACCCCATTTGTGCTTGTTTTTCTCTCGTATTTCTTTTGCCCGTGTTAAGCATTGTTTTGACCCCATTTGTGCTTGTTTTCGTAGTTTCTGCCCGTCCTCCTTCCTGTTTGCCGCCTCCTCGCCGCCCCCCGCTTCCCGCCAGCACCGCCGACCCCGCCCCTTTTTCCTTCTGTTCCCTCCCCGCTCCCGCCTCCCAGCTGCTCCGCCCACCCGCGCACTTCGCCTTAAATGGCGACCGTGCGAACGCGCAGCGGGCGCGCCGATTGTGCGCCGAAGGTGCGCCAAAGGTAAGCCCGTCTGCGCCCGTCCGCGCCTGGACCGCGCCCAGTGCCAGGACCCCTGGCCCCCACCGACGGAAGCCGACCCGACGAACCTACAGCGCCGCCGACCTCATCGCACTCAACACCGGCGCCATCCCGAGATGTCACCGCGCCGCCCCGAGGCACACCCACGGACCCTTCAGCTGCCACGCCTGCAAGTTCACCTGCATCCGAACTCATCCTGCACCAGCACTCGCCAAGCCGACCATCAGCAGCAACCACCTCAAGTGCATCCTGCTCAACACCCGCTCCGTCCACAGACACGCCGTAGAACTCTGGAACCTCCTCGACACCACCGCCCCTGACGTTGCCTTCCTCACCGAGACCTGGATGAACGCCTCCTCAGCCCCAGACACCGCCATCGCCATCCCGGAGGGCTACAAGATCATCCGGAGGGACCGCACCGCCAACCTTACGGGAGGAGGCATCGCCATCATCCACAGGGACACCATCCGCATCACGACCAACACCGACGACACCCTAACCACCGCTGAACACCTGCACTTCCAGATCCACACCAACCCGAAGACCACCCTCAGAGGCACCCTGATCTACCGACCCCCGGGTCCACGCACACGATTCAGCGAGGACATCGCCGACTTCGTCAGCCCGCATGCCCTCCCCTCCGCCGACTACATCCTCCTGGGGGACCTCAACTTCCACCTGGAGAACGACAGCGACCGCAACACCATCAGCCTGCTCGACAACCTCGCCAACCTCGGACTCAAGCAACTGGTGACCACCCCCACCAACCTCGCCGGACACACACTCGACGCCGTCTTCTCATCCAGCAAAGACATCACCTTCAGCCACGCAACAGGACTCCACTGGACGGACCACAGCTGCGTCCACTTCACCTTCAAAAGAACGACGACCCACCACCACCAGCAACAGGTTGCCCGAAGAAGCTGGAACAAGATCACAGCCGACCAGCTCACCGCTTCCCTGAGCCAGCACCCCCCCGCCAGCTCAGCGAACCCCAGCCAGGCCGCCGACAACCTCACGAAGTGGATCAACAACTGCGCGGACGAACTCGCCCCTCTGAGAACCCCACCCAACAGACCCTGCAGCAGAAAAACACCATGGTTCACCGACGAACTCAAGAGCTCCAAGAAGAACTGTCGAGCCCTCGAGAAAGTCTGGAGAAGGGAACCAACTACGGACAACATGACCACCCTCAAGCTCGCCACCCGGAAACACCACCAACTGATCCGCGCCACCAAGAAAAATACATACAAAGACCGGCTGGACAACAACGCACACAACTGCAAGGAACTCTTCAACATCGTGAAAGAGCTCGCCAACCCCAACGCCGGAAACAATGACATCACCCCGTCGCAAGACCTCTGCAACTCCCTCGCGTCCTACTTCCACAACAAGATCGCGGACATACACAACAGCTTCAGCAACCAACCAACGCAAGCCACAACCGCAACAACGCCACCCACCACCACCCTCCGCACCTGGACCCCGATCAGCACCGAAGACACCATCCGCACAATGAACTCCGTCCACTCCGGATCTCCGACTGACCCCTGCCCTCACCACGTCTTCAACAAGGCCGACGCCGTCATCGCACCCTACCTGCGGGACATCATCAACACCTCCTTCGACACCGCCACCTTCCCTGAGAGCTGGAAGCACGCCGAACTCAGCGCTCTTCTCAAGAAACCCACAGCAGACCCCACCGACCTCAAGAACTACCGTCCCATCTCGCTCCTCCCGTTCCCGGCCAAAGTCATCGAGAAGACCGTCAACAAACAGCTGGCCGCCTTCCTCGAGACGAATGGATCCCTCGACCCCTCACAGTCTGGCTTCCGAGCGAACCACAGCACCGAGACCGCCCTCATCGCCGCCACCGATGACATACGAACTCTGATGGACAACGGAGAAACAGCGGCCCTCATCCTCCTGGACCTCTCCGCGGCTTTCGACACTGTCTGCCACCGCACCCTAGTACAGCGCCTCGGCAACATCGGAATCCAGGACAAGGCACTGGAATGGATCACCTCTTTCCTCGACGGAAGAACACAGAGAGTCCGCCTACCACCGTACAAGTCAGAGGCCACCAAAGTCATCTGCGGCGTCCCTCAAGGTTCCTCACTGAGCCCCACCCTCTTCAACGTCTACATGAGCCCCCTCGCGGCCATCGCACGCCAACACAACCTCAACATAATCTCCTACGCCGACGACACCCAGCTGATCCTCTCCCTGACCAACGACCCCGCCACCGCCAGAGCCAACCTGCACGAAGGGATGAGAGAGGTAGCCGAATGGATGACGACCAGCCGCCTGAAACTGAACTCGGACAAGACGGAGGTCCTCATCCTGGGCTCCTCGCCCTCCGCCTGGGACGACTCCTGGTGGCCCCCCGCCCTGGGCACCGCACCCAAACCGACGGACCACGCACGCAACCTGGGCTTCATCCTGGACTCCTCCCTCTCCATGACCAGACAAGTAAACGCCGTCTCCTCGTCTTGCTTCAACATCCTGCGCATGCTACGTAAGATCTTCCGGTGGATCCCCACCGAGACGAGGAAGACGGTCACCCAGGCCCTCGTCACCAGCCGACTGGACTACGGCAACGCCCTCTACGCCGGAACCACCGCCAAGCTCCAGAAGAGACTCCAGCGGATCCAGAACGCCTCGGCCAGACTCATCCTCGACATCCCCCGACGCAGCCACATCTCCGGACACCTGAGAGATCTGCATTGGCTCCCGGTCAACAAGAGAATCACCTTCCGTCTCCTCACCCACGCGCACAAAGCCCTACACGACCAAGGCCCGAGCTACCTCAACAACCGGATCAACTTCTACACCCCCAAGCGCCTCCTCAGATCAACCAGCCACGCCCTCGCCGCCGTCCCCCGCATCCGAAGAGCGACAACAGGAGGAAGGTCCTTCTCCTACCTGGCCGCCAAGACCTGGAACTCACTCCCGACCGATCTGCGCCTGACCCAGGACCACCTCTCCTTCAGGAAGAAGCTCAAGACCTGGCTGTTCGAGCAGTAACGGCACCCCCCCCCCCCACCCCAGCGCCTTGAGACCCTACGGGTGAGTAGTGCGCTCTACAAATGACCTGATTGATTGATTGACAACTGTGGTCCATGCTTCGACGTAATGAGCTGGTTTGTGAAGGTGAGGCTGCTCTGCAGAGGATTGCAGGATGGCAACCCAGGACACCACGCATCAGACTATGCACTCCTCAGGGAGGATGCCGTCTCTCGAACTAGCTTGTAAAAAGCCGAGTACTTGAACACACCTTCCACAGCGTCAATGAACTTCACCCTCGTTTGTAACACTGCCAGACTAGATAGTGTTTCAGGTTTTGAGGAAGAGCGGGCCCCGTCAACAGGGATGCAATCCATAAATATGCGTTGAGCTTTTGCAGCCCTACACACACAGAGGTCCCACTCACTGTTAAGAGATCATATAGCAACGCCCCCTGCCTGTAGCATAGTACGTAGCGGCGCTCTTAAGGGTTAGAGCTGTCCCGGCTGCATTCACGTCTAGTCTTCCAACACCCCTGGGTGGGGCTCATACCTGAATACCCACGACTAAATTTGGGGAGGGGCGTGTGTGTGTGTGGTATGCGGCTATTTCGCTGCCCTCAAGCTTGACCTGCAAAGGCAACTGAAAGGCCTTGTCCTGCACATATATTTAGGCAGACTTTCATAGCACTAATAAGCAACCATATCTATAAAAACCTATTTACAAAAGGCTGCCATAACACTTGGTGGGTGGTCGTACGGAAGGGTTCCAGGTCATGGAAAACTGTGACTGACTTAAATAGGCGCCATTTCCGGTCGCACCCAATCGGTTGACCTCCACTCGAGAGGTACATATTGCCCATTTATCTACCTTAGTAGTTTAGCTTGGCCGTGCAGTCATAAACTTGCACAACTACCCTGGTAAGTGTAGGACATTCTCGCACTCTTATCTGGCGCATTATATGCTTGCTCCAGTTCTGTTGTGTAGCCACATCCCAGCGCACCACACAGCTCCGTTTTATGGCTGCATAATCTTTCAGAATGCCGTGCTCAGGGCCACACTTCGGTGCCACGACACAGCGAGAGCTCTAAACAGTCTTCCGCACCCTTACCCAGCGCACCACACTGCTTCCCTACTAAATGAAAACAATGCTCAGCGACCACTCATCTAATAACACTCTAATAACACTCTATGAGCAGAAAAACAAGGTGACATAGGAGTTAATGTCTCGGAGTGTACTTATAAAATCTAGCCGAATGGTGGACATGATATATAGAGCCATGTCTGTTGTTTTCTTCTGTCAAGCTTGTAAACTTTTTATTATTCGCAGATTAAAACAAGCATTACAAATGCAATAGGTCTAGATTTTCATTAAGTTAAAGCCATTTGCTTAGCTATACAATACCATTAGCAAAGCAAATGGATTTAACTTAATCAAAGGCAAGGCCTATTGCCGTTTCAATGCTTGTTTTACATAGTCATCAATACCTCTTCTCTCTCATGAGTACACATGTAACAATTTATTGTACATTTTAATAAATTAAACAACTTTGGGTTCCGTTCCCATGTTGACTTTGGCCGCTTGTCAGTGTTCTGACCTTCACCAGATCACGCTTTTTTTGCAGCTTTGCACAGCAGTTCATGCAGTGACATGGTTCCCACTCGCTCCCAACCTCTCCCGCCCTTTGTGAGGCTAATTTAACAAAATAGAGGATTCGTCCATTTCTAAAAGAACGGAAAACAAACATTTATTAATTATGTGATAATATATTTTCACAGTTTACCCCCCCATCTTAACTCTTATCTATGGTAATGGTTAGCCTAGCATAGCATATGCAGAAAAGCAGCGTTATTATTAGGATAAAGCAATACACGTCATGCTTTTCACTATATACACATGCAGCCTTGCCATGCAAACCTTCTTAATTCATTCTATGCACAAGATTATTACGTTTCCGGTTATTTGCACATTCATTTTGGTTAGTTCATGCATTTTGCAAAGCAAACTTCCCACGTGTAGTGTAATTGTGCACATTAATCATTCTAACACTACTTACTGTTAGATACGTGTTATAGGAGTGTTCAATTGAGCAGGTTTCTTTTGCTAAATCCTGCCCCATCACAACATTCTGTTACAACTTTAAACAAGCATTTGCAATGTAATCGGTCTCGCATTGGTGAAAGTTAGAGCTATTGGCGTTGTAATTGAGAACGTTTTTTACTTTTGTGTTGTGGTTTGCAAGCATTTAACATAGCTAGGCAAGCTACTTAACGCCACCAAGACATTAAAACCAACTTGACGATAACTACAACAATCCGTTTCTATGTACGGTGCAGAACATGAACCAGAACTCCTACAGCTTGTTTTTCTCTGTGCTGCATCCCTTGGAGCTTTTTTTTATTGCATTTGAAAGGAATGATATTACTCTTTTCGGTATTCAAAAACAGTTATTCTAAGGTTTATAATGTATTCTATTGATGTAAGCTAAATAAAATATGGGTAATATTTCCAAACAGGTAATCACTACTGTGTTATAAATAAAAGAATATTTGTACCAGTTGAAAGGAAACAATATCCCTCCGTAGTTGAGGCATCACTTCCCTGACGGCATCGGAGTAGTGAATTTATTCAAAGCTCTTAAGAGTGGTAAACTGACAGTATAAAACAGGAGTGAGTTCAGCCTCCAGGCTGCGATGCCAACCAACCCTTCCTACAGCTGAGCAGCCCAGGGTGGAAAGCAGTTTTCATTAGTTTATGCAGTTAACGTGGAAAATGATGCAGTGCAAGAGGGACCATGTAATGGATTTGAATGTACTCGTCGAGGCGACCATGTTGTAAGGGACCACTACCCTGTTCAGTTCATAGGTGGCTTAACATTTGGAAAGACAGCAGGGAAGAATTTATAATATTTGTGAATATACACATAAAAGGATACATTCTGAAGTTTTTTTGTTTAATATCTGTTTATTAGTACAAGCAAATAGAATGTACATGTTGCAGCGTAAGAAAACAGTGGTAGGCAATTCTGAAGGTTTTTTTTAACACTTTTCTATTCGGTGTATGGACTGTAAACCAGTTCGGTAGTAATAATATTTGGTAAATAGTGTAATATTACATTATTATAAAATAGCATACACATGAGCACCTGTTATACAGAGGGTTTTGTTCTTTGTGATTACCCGTCTTCATAACGAGTGTTAGACCTGGTATTATTGGTGTGGGTTTCCCCTGTATTTTTTGCCTTTGCCTCCTTCGTTTTTACTGTGTTTTGGACTTCGTTTTTGCTGGTCTAGATTCTTTGTGGTACAAAAGGGGGTGGTGATGGACGGAGCATCTGAACCAATCAAACACTCACACCCAGTCAAAAGATCTGGGTTTAATCCATCACAGTTCTTTAGCCCACTCTGCCACCCCAGTTCAGACATGGCCATATGCATATCAGTCTGACCGTGTGCCTGGATACAAGCAAGCCGGGCTGAAGACGGCTGGAATGCCAGAAACCGGTCCTCGGAAGCTTGTTTCCGGTCCAGGGAAGACATGGCTTGGCAGTTCGGGCTGGACTGTTCCCATGAGGCACAGGGTCAGACTGATTTGCATATAGCCATATCTGAACTGGGGTGGCAGAGTGGGCTAAAGAACGGTGATGGATTAAACCCAGATCTTTTGACTGGGTGTGAGTGTTTGATTGATTCAGATGCTCCGTCCATCACCACCCCCTTTTGTACCGGTCTAGATTCTTTGGGCACTTTGCCACTGCTGTTCAGTGCCAAAGTGCAAGTGCTCCCTCTGTAAATTGTTGTTATGGATTGGTGATCATTCCATGATTGGCATATTTGATTTAATGTAAGTCCCTAGTACAGTGAATTGTGTGTGCCCAGGGCCGGTAAATCATATCCGGCTTCTGGGCCTGCAGCACTGATTGTGCCACCCACATAAGTAGCCTGTAAATGTAACTCAGACCTGCCACTGCAGTGTCTGTGCGCAGTTTGGTACGGCCATGTCGACCTGGCAAGTGCACCCACTTGCCAGGCCCTAACCTTCCCCTTTCTTACCTGTGAGTCACCCCTAAGGTAGGCCCAGGGTACCCCTGAGGGCAGGATGCAGTGTATGTGAAAGGTAGGACATGAATGCAATTCCTGTTAGGAGTTGTCCCCCTACGCACAGCGTGAAGAGTACCAAACGTAACTAGTATAATAACGTTTTTTTCAAAAACAAAAGTATTCAATCCAAAAGTAATCTTTGTTGAATTTTTAATGACTAACTGTCATTTTTAAGATTGTCTTTGTTTCCGGAAACATAATTGTGATGATCCAAGCATATTTACAAGCAGTATATACATAGTTCTTAATCAGTCCCAATGCATTTCGGGCATGAATTCTGCCCTTCGTCAGGGGAACGTCCTGTAAACAAAATAATAGAAATATAGTATGGTCTGGGTGGGAAGTATCCCATGTAGTCTAACAACAATATATCGTCTGATTGCTATACAATATAAAACATAAACATGCGAAAGTTCCAGAGGTAAAAAATGTGGAAGGTTAAAGTGAAACACGGTGTGAAAAGGAAAGTATCTTATACCGGATCAAAAAAGAAGAAGTAGGAGGCCATGAGGTGGGGAAGGTGTCAGATGTTAGGTTAAATGAGATGAGTACCATGTAGTGACTACGGGTGAAAAACGAGTGCTGTGGTGGAAAAACATGCACAAAGTGTTGACGAAAAATGTGACCGCCCGTGAATTACTAAGGCGTGAAGGTAAAATAAAGTAAAGCATGCTGTTCTTGCAACATACGGGTGAAGTTTGTAGTTAGGTAGGACATGCCCTGATGTGTGTGGCATGTCCTGATAGTGATATACTGCCAATTTAGTTTTTCACTATTGAAAGGCTATCTGTCCCATAGGATACAATGGGAGTTTATTTATAACAACTTATAAACATAACTTCCAATTGGGACAAGATAGAAAGATAAAGGGGGGCGTGGCTTGCCTGCACCTAACATGGCCGCTCTTGAGTAGAGCTCCGACCGCTGCCGCAGCAATAATACCCCTCATTTTTTCTATAATCCGTATAAATTGCCCAGGTGTTAGCGACTGGGTCCCCCTTGGCGTCCTGCGGCACCAACCGCTGGAACGAAGTTAATCGGCGACCGGAGCCCCGAGAACTTGCGCCCGATGTCCAGGTCCGCTGTGGAGGCAGAGCATCGGCCGTGACGGCGGGATGCGGACTGCGGCCTGGTGAGAAACCTGGGGCTGTATTGGCGGTGTTTCGCAGCGCCTGGAGGCGACATCTATCGAGAAGCCCCCGTGGCCCCAGTGTAGCGGACGGACACGCAGCTTCTGCGACTGCTGGTGGGAGGCGCAACGGATATTGCGCAAACCGGCCTGAGAGGCTGGGACTCTGGCCGATTGTGCGCGTGTGGTGAGGTGAGTGCCGGGGGCCGGAACCTGGCCCCCTCTGCTCCCCATGCTGCTTCACATCTGACTTCTGGGGCCCGGGCCACTGTCTGGCTGCCATTTTGCAAATTTCCCCATCTCCGATAAGAGCAGAGGGTGCCGAGGGGATCTCCAGCCACCTCTACTTGGAGGCTTTTTTCGACTGTGATCTGGAAAGGCCCTCCTGGGGTGCAGAAGCGACCGGTGCAGTGCAGATTGGAAGTCTGCTTGCTCGGCTCTCCTCCCCGCCCCGGTTTTTCTGGTGCAGCTGTGCTTAATGACCCGAGCATCTAACACTGGGCCCCTCTGGCTAGTTCGTTGATCTGGGTGTCCTGTGTGGTAGAGAGGGTGGAAGCTGCCACCCACGTATTTGACACTCATTATACGCCCTGGGATAGCAAAGATGACCGCCCCCGGCTGCGTGACTTGCCAAGTTTGCGCACAGGAGATCAGAGGGGGCGAGGGGCATAGGAGTTCACCGGACGCAAAGCACCAGTCGGAAGAGACCGCCTTGACCTTGGCTGATGCAATGGAGGCAATCCAGGGGGTTTTCACGGCGCTCAAAGGGAAAATCAACACTGTTGCCACTGAGATCAACCTGATTTGCGTGGACCTCAGAAATATGGGAGATAGGGTCAAGACGAACAAGGGTTACATCTCCACCAATCCACAAAAGTGATGGAACCCATGATTAAGCGCCTTCCAGCACAGACCTCTGATCTAGCGGCTAAGTTGGAGGATTATCAAGGGAGGGTGCACCGAAACAACGTGCGGATTTTGGGGGTCCCAGAGCGGGTGGAGGGGCAGGCGGCAGACCTCTTTGTAGAAGACCTCATTCAGAAACATTTGCAACCCCGATCCCTGTCACAATTCTTCTCTGTGGATGCTCATAGGGTCCCTGGGGCACCACGAGACCTGGTGCCCTGCCGAGCCCCCGTCTGGCCGGATCTTCAATTTCCGTGATAGAGATGCCATTCTCCAGATGGCAAGAGCTGCTCCACCGCTTAAGTTGGACAATTCTACCATAACCTTTTTCCTAGACTTCACTTACAAAGTACAACTACAGCGTCGATCATTCTTGGAAGTCAAACGTGCTCTTCGTGGTCACAACTTAAAGTATGCCATACTGTTCCCTGCTAAACTCCAGGTGCAGGATGCGGGGAGGACGTGGTTCTTCCAAACCCCGGAGGACATTTAGGACTGGCTGGAGGGCTGGAGAGCTGCTGGGGCACAGAAGTGTGCCTCCCTGTCTGTAGACTCTGAGGAATAATAGTAGAGTTGTGTGCTCTGTGGTGGGATGCTATGGGAGTTCAGGTGGACTATTGTCCGGCTTGGTGTTATAACACGTGACAGACTGCGGATCTATTTGAATGACTTATTTGTATTGTTCCTCTTTTAATATCTTTGATCAAAATCCGGGGGTTGGGGGAGTGGGGGTGGACGAGATTTAAGGTTGCTGTAAGACGTTGAGTAGCTTTGATGAGAAATTTGTTACAACACTTGCTATTGGGCAAATCTATGATGTTGTTTTGGGGGACCGAAAATTGTTTTTCAAGGGCGGCATTATTGGGTTGTCTGGGCTGAGTAACATTCCCCTCTATATAGTTCTTTGGGGTTTGGGGATACAGGCACTCTGCAAGTTTGGGGGGTGGGAAGTTCTAAGTCCACGATGCAGGGAGGCAGGGTGGGGGGATTATTTGAGTAGTTTTTTTTGTGTGTTTATTTTATTTTTTGTGTGTTGAATCCTCAATGGATGCTATCAGAAGTCTAGGATGCACCGAAGTCTGCTTTTTACACTGTGTTGGTGATTGTCCCATTGGATTGACATTTAATGTATGAGCATGGATCAGTTTGTCTCTAAATGCACATTGTATAGATTAAGGTTCTTATCGGAGCAAATGTTTGCCGGATCGACAATTATCGTTGTCTGTGTCGGGGGCCAGTGGGCCCTGCCTATAACTGTACAGGAAAGAGTGTTGCAGAATGTGTGGGTCCTCAACTGGGCCATCTCAAACTTCTCTCCTGGAACGTTAATGGTCTAGGGGATCGGATAAAGAGGGGTGTAGTGTTACTAATACCTTAAACGCAATACTCCTTCAAGAAACTCATATCCAAGGTTCCTCTAACTGTGCGCTCAACAAATGGGGCTATAGGCTCATAGCTCATGCATGTTATACACGAGGATCCAGGGGGTTGGAATCCTAGCGCGCAGCTCCCTTCCTTTTCAGGTTCAGAACGTCACTCGCGACCCTTTGGGTCGAATTGTCTCGCTTTCCGGGAAGTGGGAGGGTAGATCTCTTAATATCACATCACTATACATTCCTCCACGATTACATGCTACCACCTTGGGTGCGCATCTGTTTCGTTTGCCAGAAGGGTACATGCTTTTGGGGGGAATTGTAATGCTGCTTTGGATGGCATGTTATATCGCCTGCCCCCTAGGTCGGGCGAATCACCGGGTAGTCTGCTCTCCTATTTTTTGAGGTGTTAGAATTGAGGGCCTCTGGTTGGCACAGGTAGGTACTTGTGACAAGCAGGCACCCTCTCCTCTAATTAGGGCAAGGGAACTACCCCTTAAGAATAACCCCTGCTCACCCTTTAGGTTGCGTGGCGCGAGCAGTCAAGGCTAAACTCAGGAGTCCTGTCAGTTAAGCATTTGTAGTCACATACAATAAATACACTGATTCCCCCACAAATGGACACCAGGCTGTAGGTTGTATAAAAAATACGTCTTCTTTATGTAAAAATATATGCAGGCAGGTAAATTATTGTGATACACAAAGAGAACACACAGGGTCTAAAGCAACACAGTGTGTGGCTAGCTATCCTGAACTCCCTTACAAACGTATGAGTCGGTGCCCCAATCACCCTAGACAGCCTGAAAAGCAAAGTGCAAAATCACAATGGGTCTGTGTGCGTGAAATCACGTACATACAGTGCCAATTTACTCAATCCCGGTAGCTCGTAAGGGGATAACCATCAAAGTGAACTTCGTGATCAGTCCTATCTTCTGGATCACCAATATCACGTGGTTGGTTCCTTGATCATCGAGACCATTTGCCCACGGAGTTGATAGTGGAGCAAAGATGAGTCCATAGGCACTTATGGACGGTCATACAATGGCTGATCATTGATGGTTGTAGACTTAGTGAACACGCAGTGCAAACAGAAAAGTGGTGAATGTAAAATAGGGTGGGATGTCCTAAAAAATCTTTATTAGGCAAAGGACACGCCCCCTAATTAAAACCAGAACAGTGCAGTCGACAGTGGAAACAAATATCTTTAAACAAGGCCAACATGTTTCTGACTAACGGGGCAAAAAAGTCCCCCGGCTTTCATCAGGGCCTATGCTCTTAATATAATGCTACTGCTATAAACGTGGTATAAATCAAATGTAAAACACAAATATAATAGGTTGGAACAAATACAATCTGTCGAGAGCTAATCCTCCTGATCAGTGGATGCAAAAGCACATCCAGCTTGACCGGGGACTGGACTTCATCTCACCTGGACCGTGCTCAGGTTTCACGAGGCCCCGCTCAGTCCGTCGGTGCCTCAAAGCTCATGCCTGAGTCTTTGGGGGGAGGCCCTCGTTGCAGGGGGACGTGTCGTAGGCTGATGGTGCGCTTGGTACATCGGCGTATCTTCGGATCGTTGACTCAGCGGGCGGGTTCTCACGGGTAGGCGCGGCCCATGACCTTCAGTACGGACGGTACTGGGGGTCACTTGAGGGGGCGGCGCGACTTGTATTGTGCCTTGGGAGGCCAAGCGGGGCGGCCGGGTACGCTTCAGACGTACGGGCGGCAGTCCAGGCGTAGATGGCACTCCGGAGGGAAATTCCGGCGGGAGGGGCGAGGGAGCACTTAGGCACACTCCAGTGGCAGGCGGGGGCAAAGGGGCAGGCGGCCTGACCCGAGGGGCAGAGAGCGGCTCGAGCATAGCAAGGCTCTCAACGGGTAAAGGGCAGGCGAGCTCCCGAGTGCCACGGCCCTAGGAGGGGGCGAGGGGGTGCAGTCTCAGCTCCGGCGGGAGGAACACACGGCTCCAGTCAAACAGACGAGCGAAGATACAGGGAACCCACTGGTCCTGGGGTTCCGTTCAGGGGGGCAAGCTCAGTCAAGCCATTGGAGATAGTTCTCAGCACAATAAAGCAAAGTCCTGGTCAGGGCTTCTCCTCTCCTTCCTCAGCAAGGCAAACAGCAGATCAGTCTTCAGCTTCCTCTTGGGGCCTTCTGGTTGGGCAGATGTTCGTTGTGGGAAAACAGGATCTGGTTTCTTGGGAGCAGGGCTCCTATACTTATACTCAGTTTCTTTTGTCTTTCTAGGCCAGGGGGGCCTCTGCATAATCCCTTTCAGTCTTGGAGCACTCTGTTGTGCTGTTCCTGGCTTCTTCTTTCAGTGTGAGGGGCAGGGCCATCAGACGCTCCGCAGGAGGTGGAGCCAGCATTGAGATGGCAAGTACAGTCAGGAGCACTCTGATGACAGTCCTCCCTCTTCCTGGGCCCGGTGTCGGGCAGAGTAATCAGTCGCTCCCCAGGGGGCGGAGCCAGCCTTGTGGGGGCGGAGCCAGCATTGTGGTGGCAGAGCACAGCCCTATTCAGAGTCAAGGGGCACTCCCACCACCCACTCTACTGTAATCCCTCCATTCACCACCTGCCATCCCCAGCCATGTCACTCACACAGCCCAGACAGCAGATACACATCCTGGCAGAGGCGGGCTGACATGGTTAGGCAAGCAAAGGCTAACTTTCTAAAAGTAATGTAAATATCAAGGACCCCCTGAAATTAAAAATTAATTAAATTCCTAGGTCAGGGACAATTATATATGAAAAATAACAACCTAGGCAATTGTATTATCTTGTCTATACAATGATAAAAATAGGGGAATCAAAACATTAACAAATGAGATTCTGCTTTTTATTGTCACAATTTTAATTTAAAAAAGACACTATAAGATACATACATCATTAAAAAAGACTTGTGTCTATAACCAATATAGAACAAATCAGATACAATTTTGGTAAAACCCAAATTAAAAAACCATCAGAAAATAGAAAAAGCAAGTGTGGCACAACAATAAATTCGACGCGCGTTTCGGCGAACCAGCGCCTTCTTCAGGAATAGCCACTTATGACCTAAAACACAAATTTTATATACAATAAAATACATTTATTTTATACATTAAATATAAAATCACAATCAAATTCTCCATACATTTAAGAGATGCCGATCCAGACAGATAGATTTTAACAAAATAACCACAGAACTCATATATAAAACAACATAAAGTGCATATACTTATATTCCCCCAAAGAATAGACAAGAAAGACTTCTAAACAAATCAAGTCTATAGAAAATAGTTAGCTTCAGTGCTCATTTAGGACGTTAGATATATATAAAATTGCAGGATTCAGCATTACTGTCCGTTGATTTAAACTGATTATAATCCATTTAAACAATGGTAGAGCCATACATAATACTTACTTAAAAGGTACTATTGACACTGCAGTAAAAATGTATCAAAATCTTTCTCACTAATGCGATGTATGATTTATCTGTAATAAAAGGACGGGAACATTGTTGAAAGATTCTACCCATAGAGAAAAAGCTTTGATTAATGGTGCAGGCTATCTAATTTTCTCTTATTACTTACAAAAGGTTTGTAGTATATCTATTCTTAAATTCTGTTACTCAGTTTTGAATTGCTGTTTTAAATTCACGATGTCGAATGTAGCAACCGGAACTCAGGGTAATTATTCTCATATTCTTTTTCTAGTTGAAAAAACATGATAACAATATTGGTATTTAAATATAACTTCAGTAGGTAGATATAATTCCAACTAACAATTTTAAGTAATTATCTATATTCAATTTTTTTAAAAAAAGAACAACATTTAGTTATATGCGCCAAGAAAAAATAGGAACTAAAAAAATAAAAATGATAATCCACAAGTCTTAATTGAAACGAATTTCCAACATATCATTTCCATAGGATTAAGAAATAGAGAGTTAAACAGATGCTCCCTCGTCATTTGTCATTTTATTACCTATCGTGAATTTAAAAATTTCACGCATAAGGATTTACCTTTCAATTCCTAGTTAAGGTGAAGACGTATGTATAATCAGATGGATAAATCACGGAGATGCACCTTATAATGGAACATTGTAGAGAAGGAGATGTTGATAAATTCTAATTAAGAAAAAATAATAATATGTGTGAACACACATATAGCGCATACTGTAGTGTGTTTATATAGGGACCTGTATCGATACTCCAATTTCTGACCCTTGTCCGGTTATAAATCACTAATATCCATACAACGGTACAGAAACCCGTTTCATAAATCAGTCATAGCGCATGCTGTCACATTAAGCAAGCACTATTCCTCCAGCCCCCTAGAAAGCACACCGAGTTCTCTAAACAAACCAAGCCTCCAGCAAACCTGGGAAATCCCCGCTGCTATTGTTTTGATTTCGTTCGAGAACTCCTGTAAAGAATGTAAGAACGACCAGTTCTTAATGACATCTTTAAATGACGTCTTATGTCCATCCTTACGTCAAACCCGGCACCTCTGAGGTATAAATATACCGACACTACCCTAAGTAAGGAAACGGTGGTGATGAGCTTGGAGCAGTGACTACTTGCCGGAGAGCCCAGCTGATTCAGGAAGCCCACGGACGCTGCCCCTCCCTCTTGACGCGCTGAGAGAGACGCTGCCTTTTCTCCTGCCGAGAAATCCAGCTTCCAGCGTTTCCAACTTGCCCTTGCGGGTGACTGGGATACCGAGTCCTGAGACAGAGATACCCGCCCTCCTGCCTTCTAAATCCCAGGTACTGAACTGACTAACCCCTTACAGAGAATTCTTGAGTCAGATTCTTGGCAAAACAAACTTAACTTAAACTGCTACTTACTTACTCCCTCCCACGTATTAGGCTTAGGTCAGGTACACCGGGGTAGGCGTAGTTAGAAGCACCAGTTGAGTACGATTAGTCAATGTATATATGTATGTATATCTTTTATCCATTTTAAAGTATCATATGGCTAAGAAACCATATCAATGCTTTTACAGTATTATTTTATAATCCTGCTTTTACTGTATGCACTTTACTTAACCTTAAGTATTGCAACTGTAGCGATTCATTTCTCTCGTATGAGAAAAAGAGACTGATCAATAAATAACACCTTTTATTGAACACGCCCATCTCCTCTTTCTCTACAATCTGGTGGAACTAAGTATGCACGTACTGACTGAGTAAAATAGTTGTCTTTTGTTTTCACACGACTCTGGAGATATACTCTTGATTAGGGAGAGCAAAGTTGTCATGTTCTATGGTTGTCAGAAACTAAATCCCTTCTTGTCTGTCCAGGGAGTTTAAACTCCTCCTCGCCTATTCGAGAAAGTTTCTAGTGAACTCTGAGCTAGCTGGCACACAAAACTTAAGTCTAATATCCTCAGTAGAAGACCTAGTTAACCTCTGTCCTACGTCTATACTATTGAAGATATTATTCCAATGCGCAGAGCCTATTGGGATAATAGGAACTACACTACATGGCGCCCAACGGTTTGGTAAGGCGATAAAACTAACGCAAGACATTAGAGTAACTCAGTTGTGCTTTTCACACAGACCCTTTCTCCCATAAATATTCCAAAGACGTCTGGAGTGGGTCAAAGGTTAAAATCCGCCAAACTTAGTAGGAGGAGACTCCTATGTACGGTTTTTGGTTTATTCAACGTTGAAAGATACAGTGTTCCAAGATATTGTGCACCTAATCTTTGTTTCTGTGGAAACCTGATCTGCAACAAAAAAATCTTCTTGTCAGTAAAATGTCAGACAATGAAGAAGAAAGGGAGGCAGCTAGAATAGCAGCTCAACTCCTAGCGGATGACACAAGTCTCCTACAGCAAGACCTGGATGCAATACTCATCCCGGTCAGCATAAGAAAAACTATAACTTTAAAACTTATAGAAAATGGACTGACATCGAGAGGTGGTACAGTCATATTTGTAATTGAGGCACATGAATATCGGCAGACAGAGGTATTCTATTCATGGATAAACTTTCCAGCAGCAAGCGCTGTAACAAAGGAGTTCCACTATTACAAAATAGAGGAACCACCGGATGAGTACACTCCTTTCGAAGAGGTGGAAATCCCATTAAAATACCAAGAGCACCTGCTCTGGTTTAAAGGCGCCCTAAAACATAATGATCACATCACCAGGCTCGGTCCACTAGGTAGACCAGGAGCAACGTGGCCGGTTCTAGCCAGCTACACACCACATCCAGACATTGAAAAAATGTCAATACCAGAACTTTTAGTACAGCTAAAACAACTGATTAAAATACATAGACAATTAGTCCAATATATAATGCGGACTTCAACAGTCCAACCAGCTATTAAAATTCCACAGCTGACCCCTCATCAGGGGAACACAAATAAGATCACACCACAGAACATACAGTCCTGTCTAGGTAAAGTACCCATTAAAAGGGAACAAATTCCATTCTGGTTAGCACAAAAAATCACTCAAATAGAGGCAGTATTTCCGGATACTCCCCCTACTGAGAAACACAGAATTCTGACTATCTGTCTTCCAATGGGGATCGCACCACATGTGGAAGACTGTGACACTTGGGGCACAGTCCTTGCTTCCATTTACACAAAAACACATGGTGTTCCGTCCATGGCGGTAATACCAGAGGTGTTAAAACAGATTCAAAATGAATACGGTCCAGAACCCGCTTTAACTCTGGGTATGAAATTACTGAAAGACTTCAAGCAGGTCTCGGCAATATTACTAGCCAACATAAAGGGGGAAGCAGCAACTGTGGCGATCCGCCAAAGACTGAAAGAAACAGATATAGCAGAACAACCATTTGAACTTGCCAGAATCATAGAAAAATCCTATGAAGAACTAGGAAGAGATAGTTTGGGTGGAAAACCAGTGAAACCCCAACTAACTGAAAATCCTGAAAAGGTATTTATTAAAAATAATCTAAACACTCCAAAAAAGAGCTGGGATGGAAATAAACAGTCCACTCCCAAAGAAAAAAGATTCCAGTCCAGAGGAAGGTCTTCTCGGCGGAGAGAGAGATCTCCGGACCAAGGACACAAGTCTCCCCAGAGGGAGCCCTCTGAGAAAAAATACAACCTTAGAAATAGGGATAATTTGAAGAAACCTGATAGATATCAAGATATTGATACACGTCCATCTCGATCTTTTCAGACTTCCTCGCAGAAATCGGAAAGAAGAGGACGGTCAGAACACAGGGAAGAGCACGTCAAGTCCAAAGACAAGGAACCTGCTCATCAAAATAAAAAGTTACAATTTCCAAAGAAGAAGGTAGCCAGTATTAAAGTAATCAAACATGCCGAGGATACTGAGGACACAGCTGAAATACGGAGAGTGGGCTCAGACAATGCTAGACAGCGCAGCAGAAGTGAGCATAGCTCGCAAGATCCTGATGAATCATCTGGAGACAGTGGGCACGAATGAATACATTCAGGTGGAAACTGCAGACACCAGAGTTAGCAAACCTCATAAAATATATGAAATAACTTTACGTATAGAGGGAGATAAGACTAGGAAAATAAGGGGTCTATTTTGGGATAACCTCTCCAAAGGCTATGACATCCTTTTAGCTGAAAAAGACTGGCCACCAGAGTTTGTCAGGGAGTGCCCTCATGGCGAAGATATGATTATGCCTGCCTTCTCAAATCACATTCCAATACATGGAAAATATACACTTGCAAGAAAGTGGTCAGTAGCCCAAGCTCCTGCATTATATAAAAACCACGTAGGATGGGATGAGGACTCACCTCCTCACAAAATCCAGTTAAAATCTCAACCAACTGCACAAAGACAGTACCCAATTAAGCAAGAAGCTAAAAAACAGGTCAGGGAGATCTTAGATCAACTTGAATACCAGGGGGTGATTGAAACCTGCACCTCACAAATGAACAATCCTTTGTTTCCTGTCTCCAAGCCAGACGATTCATATCGTCTAGTTTTGGACTACAGACACCTTAACTCATGTTGCAAAACCTTTGCAGTACAAAACTCACACAGTGCAGCACTAATGAATAGCATAGTGCGCAAGAAATACAAAACAACATTAGACATTTGTCAAAATATAGCACCCGAAAGCAGATATTTGACAGCTTTCTCAATAAATGGCTCACAGAAACATTTCTGTCGTTTGCCACAGGGGTTCAAGAACAGCCCAGGATTATTCTCAGCAAGAGTAACAGAGTTATTACAACTGTATGATGATGAGGCATTATCTTATGTCGATGACATCTATCTAACAGATGATGACTTGGATACTCACTTGAAAAGAGTGAACACCATAATACTTGGGTTCGCAGCAGAGGGTTACAAATTCAACTTCAAAAAGTCAAGAATTGCCCATCTAACTGTCCTGTTTTTAGGATATAAATTATCAAGTGAAGGCAAAAGCCTGGCAGACAATTTCTTGGAGAAATGTGCTGTAATCCAAGCACCAAGAACGCTGAAAAACTTACAATCAATTCTAGGTTTCCTGAATTTCGGAAGAACCTACATTCTAAATTATGCAGAGAGAGTTAAACCTCTCTATGACCTAATAAGACCAGATTTTAAAAGAATCAATTGGACTCAAAAACACACAGAAATTTTGAGATCTTTACAAACAGACATGTTAGTTAAAACAAAATTGCAAACACGCGATAACACACGCAACCTTGTGATTCGGGTCATCCCAGGAAGATGCGGATTCACATACCTAACCTCTAATGAGGGAGAAACGGTACCAATAGCTTACAAATCACATTTGTACACAGAAGCTGAAAAAACATTCCGCATTAAGGAAAACATTGTTCATGCGGTTCAAACAGCTGTAGCAAGAGAAAAATACCAAGCTGACGGCAGACAGATTACAGTCAGAACAGCAGAATCGGCCTTTGAGGCATTAACAAGCCCATGTAATTTACCTACTATGGCACTAAATCCAAAATGGATACAATGGGAAGATTCTCTTGCTACAGACAGAGTGAAATACTATTTTGACCCGGAAATGAAAACAATTAAAAAATCTAGAATATGAAAGAGAATACCCTCTGCCTAGCGACATTCTGCCCATACAACTTTACGCCTGCGTAATATACACAAACAGTTATGTAGAACCCTCAGTTTGGGGAAAACAAGCCTACAACGCTACATGCGAGGTTGTCAAATGCCGGTGGCGCGGACGTAAATTGATGCCACTAGTAGCGATGTCACAATCTGTAAAAGACAATTCAGGTCATCAAACTGAATTAATAGCTTTAAAAATGGCGCTCGATATTGCCGATCGCGAATTCCCGACACTGATAGTGTGCGATTCACATTCCTGCGTCAAATCATACAACGAAGACTTGCAGAAATGGGTTCGAAACGGTTACAAAGATGACACAGGTGCCACAATAAAGCAAAAATCGCTTTGGGAACAAGTTGTTCTTTTACAGAAAGAACTACAAAAGGCCCACGTGATACATACACTGAGTCATCAGCGTGATGGCGTTCACGCTGCAGGGAATTTATTGGCTGAGACAGCCACAGCGGAAGCAACTAAATCGGCTTCCGTAGCTACAAAAAAGCGTTCAGGAAAATACATTGACGGGGAAACAATGCTGGCGGTGAAAACGTCATCAAAAGGCGACTGCTCAGCGCTACCCATCAACTATCCACTCAATTATACATACATAATCGATGCGAACTCCATTCCTTTTGCTCAAATCCCTGGAGTGGGGGATAGGGTAATTCCAAACAGGAACAGGAGAGGCTTCTTAATACAAGAAGCACATATGGGATTAGGTTTAAGGCATCAGACAATCAAAGAATCTTTGACAGAATTAAAATCAGAATACTGGTGGCCGGGGATGAGCGTGGATAATCACAAATTTGCAAAAAATTGTGAAAACTGCAACAGAGATCGCAGTGGCGAACCGGCCGAGGTAGTGCCAGAACACATAATAGAAAGCATAAAGCGATCGATTCGCATGATTAAACAAGAAACATGCGTCCCAATGTATATTATTTGAGACTATCATCACTTAAAATGTAGACCCCATCTCTCAGCTGACGTCTGAACTGTTATAAAAAGATTTGCGAGTCTATAATGGCATATACGCATGGGGCATGCTACATTCTGACCATTGCCCTGCTTTTAGCTCTCGAGCTTATGGGGGGTGTATGGCCAGCATGGGCATTGCATTGCGGGACTCTTATCACTTCCTTCCTGAGGGAAACGGGATGGTGTAAAGAAAAAACCAAGGCATAGAGCAATCTATAACGGCAAAGGTATTAGGTTCGGGAGCTGGGTGGGTCAAACATTTAATAAGTGTCCAACGTAGTCTTAATAATCTGCCAAGAAATTCTCTGAGAGGTCTCAGTCCGTACGAACTATTGTTTGGGACAGAATGTTAATCCAGGACTTCGATAGTCAAACTTCAGTGGTTAAAGAAAAATGCTTTGATATCAAAGATCGTTTGGCTATTTTACAGGACTTAAACGAAAAAAGAAAAGACCTGAGCAACATAAATTTGAAGCAACAGCCAACAGCCACTGAAGAGAAACCACCTGTCCCAGCAAGGACTGTCTGGATTCCAAAAATCGGGGATCTGGTCAGAGAGAAGATCGCGGTAAAGAAGGAATTTGGGCCTTCTTACAGAAAAGCAGTACCTGTCTTGTCTGTCAACGGGACAAGATCAGTGGTATTACCGCCCCTTGCTGGTAAAAAGGAGAACCGAGTTGTATCCATCGACCTGGTTAAACCACAATCATGTGGCCGATAATAAGTAGTAGGCCAAGTGGACTTCCAAGAAGTAGTAGAACACCAAAGTTTGCTACAAATACAGAGGTTCAAACTGAGAGACTAATCACAATTGATAAACCTACAGTGAATCAACAAGGACTATGCAACAATGCCATGGAACTTAAACCTCTTGAAACCCAAATCAAAATCTTACATCAAGAAACACCAGTCTACAATGATGTAACCCCAGACTATGCTAATGAAACAAAGAAAATTCAAAAAGCAAAAAAGAATCCAGAAGCAATTGAAACAATTGACAGAACAGCATCAGGCTACTTCATCAACTTCGATGATTTTTCTGAAGATCCGAGTGAACCTGAGGAACAACCAACAACAAAAACTTTTAGAAACAAAACAAAGGAACTCTTTCATCAACTAAAAGAAACCTATCTGATTTCTCCATGGATTGAACTTTGGGTGGCACTAGGAGTATTCATCCTCCTACTTTGGCTCATCATGGTACTATGCTTGGGGAATTTCATTGAGGGAAAATATGTTACAATGGACACAGCAAGTCAGAATATCAACTTGGTCCTGAAACCACACAAGTCTTCACACATCAAGAAAAGAGAACTTTCTTCAGTAAACTTCACAGCCAATCCTATACCCGGTGGGGTAGCATGGGACAAAACTGATTACGAAATCTATAGTCCGGTAGAGCTCCTGAAGTATCCTCATCAATTCAAGATTTCATTAAGTGACTTTGTAAAACCAAGCACATTCGCTGATGATTGGGACTTTGACAGTATTAATAATATGATGTCAGAACTAGTGATGTCAGCTAAATTCACAGGACATGATTATTTACAAGGTTCATCTAATTATAACCAGATGTATTGTTATAACCACTATGGTAACCATTATCTGCATAAATCAGCTCAACCTAGAAATGTTTTAAATTATAACCAATGGGAACATTGTGCAACTCCACCAAAAGGAAGTTCAAAAACATTTTATGATAAATTTTCATACTTCTCAGGGTTTAACACAAGTGATGCAGAAACGTTTTATTTTAGACTGTTAAATAAGACAGGAATGAAAAACATGCTTACAAACACAAAATTAATCTATTCAGAGACATTTTTTGAAAAAATGAAAACATTTGGTTTTGATTTCTGGAACAAAAATATTGAAACAAAAACGATCTGGGGTACAAAAGATTGGCAAGTGCAAGGTATAGAATCATTATTTAGAGCCTGCATGATCCCAGAACAAATTATATTTTTGAATGAAACAATTCAACAGACAAGCTGTCTTGGCCTAGCCAAAATTAAAGACTTAAACAAACCGTCTATTCCAAAACCAACACCCGACAGTAATAGCACTACAGATGTTGAGATAGAACGTATCCCATATTTTAAACCAAAACAGAACACATACTGATTGGAAAAAATGTTTGATCTAGCCCACAGACACAAATAACTGTCTAGATAGATTCCTGAACAAAAAACAGGGGTTGACAACAACCAGGCCAGACCCTAGATACTCCCAGAGACAACATCCAGGGATTATAACTACATACAGTGTAGGGAAACTCTGCCTCGAATGGCTACGAACATCCACACTGGCAGAAATTAAGCAACACTTGACTTTACTTAAAGAAGGTGCTGACTTGCGTGATTTCATTATGGGACCACACAAACAGCGTCAAAAACGTTTCATGGTGGCCTCTATATATGCAGCTTATAACGAAGCTTGGAAAGTAACTAAAATTGAAACAGCAGAGAAAATACGGGAAATTGACTGTGTTAATTTGGAAAAATCGCTTTCTGTTGTGGACAATGGGTTAATGACTCTGTCTTCCAGAATATATTCACTGGACAGTATTGTATCATCTGCAATCGATATAATAGAACAAGACTTACTGATGTTACAACACGGTCAGTCCCAATTGCGTTCTATTGTACAGCCTGGCTGGACGTTACAAAATCTGCGTTCAGGCTACGTGCCTTGGCGTTTAATCAACACAACGTCATTATTCACTATCTTTAACCTTACTGATACATAAATCAGCTTGGCACAAAAGGGTGCAGAGTATACAATTCTGAGCATTGAAAAACTTGAGAGATTACCATTGACAATGTCAGAACGACCTGTCATTGAATGGATAATACATGGAATCATAACTATTCCGATAACGACTTTCGAATTTCGATACTGCCAGAGATATATACAGGCAGGCCAGTATGAAAGGTTGGGTAAAGGATACATTAAGTCAATTCAATTCAAAACTTCAAAACTTTATTCGGAAACATGTAAATCATGTCCATAAAAGTACATACATACAATACATGTTAAAAGAAAAATACACTTGACAATCGCAATCCGCTAAAATACAGTATGATACATTAAGTCAACATGGAACTTGCCTTATACACACACATGTTATAGTAATACAGGACAGAGTGTATTTCTTAGTGGTAACAATTGTGAAAAATCACTAAGTGGTATACTTCTGTGTCAGGGTATAAGTTTACATGGGGCCTGTGAGGGGACTTCAAATAACCTTTCATGTCACCAGCTCGGCACACCTGCAACAAAAATAGAACCATTCTTTAGAAGACTTTCTAACGGGAGTTACATTCTGTTAGACCTGGCATCTTTGGCGTGGTTTCCCCCTATCTTTTTGCCTCTACCTCCTGTATTTTTGATGCTGTGCTGGATTTCGTTTTTGCTGGTTTAGATGCTTTGGACACTCTGCCACTGCTGATCAGTGCCAGAGTGTAAGTGCTCCCTGTGTAAATTGTTATTCTGATTGGATATACATGTTTGGCATGTTTGTATCACCATGAAGTCCCTAGTAAAGTGCACTGTGTGTGCCAGGGCTGGTGATGACAAATGCTACTAGTGGGCCTGCAGCACTGATTGTGCCACCCACAGGAGTAGCCCTAAAATGGTGTCTCAGGCCTGCCACTGCAGTGCCTATGGGCAGTTTAGAACTGCCATGTCCTCCTGGCCAGTGTCCCCACTGACCAGGCCTAACCCTTCCCTTTTTGTGCACATCAGCCACCCCTATGGAAGGCCCAAGGTACCCCCCTGGGCAGGGTGCAGTGTATGTAAAAGGTAGAGCATGTACTAGTGCAGGTGACATGCTCTGGTAGTGAATGGCAGCCATTTTCGTTTTTTACTACTGTAAGGCTATCTTGCTCCATAGGTTAACATGGGGGATGCTGGCTACAGTGGTTAACAGCATTTCTTCCCATAGGAACAAGATAGGACATAAGTATCTAGTATCCCTGAACTCAGAATTTAATAACACATCTTTTAGGAAAGGTTGTTTTTAAATCCTGTGTTTGAGAACAGCACTTTTAGAAAGTTGCTGTTCTCTTGTCTGACCCTTCTGTGTGCCTGGGCTTGTTTGTGTATTGACTGTCTGGTTTGAGAGTGACAGGGGCTGGGGAATTCCTCAGGAGGCTGGATGAGTCAGCACTAGGCTGAATGACTGCATTTGCAACTGGAGTGGTGGGAGGAGTTAGCCCCTGGGCTGAATAGGGCTGTGCCTGCCTTCCACAATGCTGGCTCCACCCCCCTGCTGGGCGGCTGAGGACCCTGCCCCTCACTCTGAAAGGAAAGAAGCAGCCAGCAAAACAAAGTACTCAGGAAACCCCAGAACTGGTTCAGACCGGGCTCAGGGCCCACATGCACAGAGAGAACAAAGACTTTAGGGGTATAAGTACAGGACCCCTGACAACAGAAAATTAGATCATCCTGGAAATCAAGAAGGAACCTCTGCCAAGGAGAAAGCTGAAACTGAAGAAGGAAGACTGTCTTGCTGTTGCTCTGCTGGACTGACCTGTTGCTTTGCTGCCAAGGAGAGGGGAAGGACTTTGCTGTGTGCTGTGTCCCCTGTCTTGAAGGAATCTCCAAGGGCCTGAGAAGAGCTGGCTCCCTGTTTTGAAGTCCCAGGAACAAAAGGACTTCACCCCCAGCTTCCCTGAACTCTGCTGAGAGAGTTCTGTCCTTCCTAGAGTGCTTGATCCAGTTGTGGGGCCTCTGGAAGTTGTACCTGAGCTGGGAAGCTTGAAACTAAGCTTGAGTGACTTTTGAAAAGATCTGGGATTAATCCATCACAGTTCTTTAGCCCACTCTGCCACCCCAGTTCAGACATGGCCATATGCATATCAGTCTGACCGTGTGCCTGGATACAAGCAAGCCGGGCGGAAGACGGCTGGAATGCCAGAAACCGGTCCTCGGAAGCTTGTTTCCGGTCCAGGGAAGACATGGCTTGGCAGTTCGGGCTGGACTGTTCCCATGAGGCACAGGGTCAGACTGATTTGCATATAGCCATGTCTGAACTGGGGTGGCAGAGTGGGCTAAAGAACGGTGATGGATTAAACCCAGATCTTTTGACTGGGTGTGAGTGTTTGATTGATTCAGATGCTCCGTCCATCACCACCCCCTTTTGTACCGGTCTAGATTCTTTGGGCACTTTGCCACTGCTGTTCAGTGCCAAAGTGCAAGTGCTCCCTCTGTAAATTGTTGTTATGGATTGGTGATCATTCCATGATTGGCATATTTGATTTAATGTAAGTCCCTAGTACAGTGAATTGTGTGTGCCCAGGGCCGGTAAATCATATCCGGCTTCTGGGCCTGCAGCACTGATTGTGCCACCCACATAAGTAGCCTGTAAATGTAACTCAGACCTGCCACTGCAGTGTCTGTGCGCAGTTTGGTACGGCCATGTCGACCTGGCAAGTGCACCCACTTGCCAGGCCCTAACCTTCCCCTTTCTTACCTGTGAGTCACCCCTAAGGTAGGCCCAGGGTACCCCTGAGGGCAGGATGCAGTGTATGTGAAAGGTAGGACATGAATGCAATTCCTGTTAGGAGTTGTCCCCCTACGCACAGCGTGAAGAGTACCAAACGTAACTAGTATAATAACGTTTTTTTCAAAAACAAAAGTATTCAATCCAAAAGTAATCTTTGTTGAATTTTTAATGACTAACTGTCATTTTTAAGATTGTCTTTGTTTCGGGAAACATAATTGTGATGATCCAAGCATATTTACAAGCAGTATACACATAGTTCTTAATCAGTCCCAATGCATTTCGGGCATGAATTCTGCCCTTCGTCAGGGGAACGTCCTGTAAACAAAATAATAGAAATATAGTATGGTCTGGGTGGGAAGTATCCCATGTAGTCTAACAACAATATATCGTCTGATTGCTATACAATATAAAACATAAACATGCGAAAGTTCCAGAGGTAAAAAATGTGGAAGGTTAAAGTGAAACACGGTGTGTAAAGGAAAGTATCTTATACCGGATCAAAAAAGAAGAAGTAGGAAGTCATGAGGTGGGGAAGGTGTCAGATGTTAGGTTAAATGAGATGAGTACCATGTAGTGACTACGGGTGAAAAACGAGTGCTGTGGTGGAAAAACATGCACAAAGTGTTGACGAAAAATGTGACTGCCCGTGAATTACTAAGGCATGAAGGTAAAATAAAGTAAAGCATGCTGTTCTTGCAACATACGGGTGAAGTTTGTAGTTAGGTAGGACATGCCCTGATGTGTGTGGCATGTCCTGATAGTGATATACTGCCAATTTAGTTTTTCACTATTGAAAGGCTATCTGTCCCATAGGATACAATGGGAGTTTATTTATAACAACTTATAAACATAACTTCCAATTGGGACAAGATAGAAAGATAAAGGGGGGCGTGGCTTGCCTGCACCTAACATGGCCGCTCTTGAGTAGAGCTCCGACCGCTGCCGCAGCAATAATACCCCTCATTTTTTCTATAATCCGTATAAATTGCCCAGGTGTTAGCGACTGGGTCCCCCTTGGCGTCCTGCGGCACCAGCCGCTGGAACGAAGTTAATCGGCGACCGGAGCCCCGAGAACTTGCGCCCGATGTCCAGGTCCGCTGTGGAGGCAGAGCATCGGCCGTGACGGCGGGATGCGGACTGCGGCCTGGTGAGAAACCTGGGGCTGTATTGGCGGTGTTTCGCAGCGCCTGGAGGCGACATCTATCGAGAAGCCCCCGTGGCCCCAGTGTAGCGGACGGACACGCAGCTTCTGCGACTGCTGGTGGGAGGCGCAACGGATATTGCGCACACCGGCCTGAGAGGCTGGGACTCTGGCCGATTGTGCGCGTGTGGTGAGGTGAGTGCCGGGGGCCGGAACCTGGCCCCCTCTGCTCCCCATGCTGCTTCACATCTGACTTCTGGGGCCCGGGCCACTGTCTGGCTGCCATTTTGCAAATTTCCCCATCTCCGATAAGAGCAGAGGGTGCCGAGGGGATCTCCAGCCACCTCTACTTGGAGGCTTTTTTCGACTGTGATCTGCGAAGGCCCTCCTGGGGTGCAGAAGCGACCGGTGCAGTGCAGATTGGAAGTCTGCTTGCTCGGCTCTCCTCCCCGCCCCGGTTTTTCTGGCGCAGCTGTGCTTAATGACCCGAGCATCTAACACTGGGCCCCTCTGGCTAGTTCGTTGATCTGGGTGTCCGGTGTGGTAGAGAGGGTGGAAGCTGCCACCCACGTATTTGACACTCATTATACGCCCTGGGATAGCAAACATGACCGCCCCCGGCTGCGTGACTTGCCAAGTTTGCGCACAGGAGATCAGAGGGGGCGAGGGGCACAGGAGTTCACCGGACGCAAAGCACCAGTCGGAAGAGACCGCCTTGACCTTGGCTGATGCAATGGAGGCAATCCAGGGGGTTTTCACGGCGCTCAAAGGGAAAATCAACACTGTTGCCACTGAGATCAACCTGATTTGCGTGGACCTCAGAAATATGGGAGATAGGGTCAAGACGAACAAGGGTTACATCTCCACCAATCCACAAAAGTGATGGAAATCACGATTAAGCGCCTTCGAGCACAGACCTCTGATCTAGCGGCTAAGTTGGAGGATTATCAAGGGAGGGTGCACCGAAACAACGTGCGGATTTTGGGGGTCCCAGAGCGGGTGGAGGGGCAGGCGGCAGACCTCTTTGTAGAAGACCTCATTCAGAAACATTTGCAACCCCGATCCCTGTCACAATTCTTCTCTGTGGATGCTCATAGGGTCCCTGGGGCACCACGAGACCTGGTGCCCTGCCGAGCCCCCGTCTGGCCGGATCTTCAATTTCCGTGATAGAGATGCCATTCTCCAGATGGCAAGAGCTGCTCCACCGCTTAAGTTGGACAATTCTACCATAACCTTTTTCCTAGACTTCACTTACAAAGTACAACTACAGCGTCGATCATTCCTGGAAGTCAAACGTGCTCTTCGTGGTCACAACTTAAAGTATGCCATACTGTTCCCTGCTAAACTCCAGGTGCAGGATGCGGGGAGGACGTGGTTCTTCCAAACCCCGGAGGACATTTAGGACTGGCTGGAGGGCTGGAGAGCTGCTGGGGCACAGAAGTGTGCCTCCCTGTCTGTAGGCTCTGAGGAATAATAGTAGAGTTGTGTGCTCTGTGGTGGGATGCTATGGGAGTTCAGGTGGACTATTGTCCGGCTTGGTGTTATAACACGTGACAGACTGCGGATCTATTTGAATGACTTATTTGTATTGTTCCTCTTTTAATATCTTTGATCAAAATCCGGGGGTTGGGGGAGTGGGGGTGGACGAGATTTAAGGTTGCTTTAAGACGTTGAGTAGCTTTGATGAGAAATTTGTTACAACACTTGCTATTGGGCAAATCTATGATGTTGTTTTGGGGGACCGAAAATTGTTTTTCAAGGGCGGCATTATTGGGTTGTCTGGGCTGAGTAACATTCCCCTCTATATAGTTCTTTGGGGTTTGGGGATACAGGCACTCTGCAAGTTTGGGGGGTGGGAAGTTCTAAGTCCACGATGCAGGGAGGCAGGGTGGGGGGATTATTTGAGTAGTTTTTTTTTGTGTGTTTATTTTATTTTTTGTGTGTTGAATCCTCAATGGATGCTATCAGAAGTCTAGGATGCACCGAAGTCTGCTTTTTACACTGTGTTGGTGATTGTCCCATTGGATTGACATTTAATGTATGAGCATAGATCAGTTTGTCTCTAAATGCACATTGTATAGATTAAGGTTCTTATCGGAGCAAATGTTTGCCGGATCGACAATTCTCGTTGTCTGTGTCGGGGGCCAGTGGGCCCTGCCTATAACTGTACAGGAAAGAGTGTTGCAGAATGTGTGGGTCCTCAACTGGGCCATCTCAAACTTCTCTCCTGGAACGTTAATGGTCTAGGGGATCGAATAAAGAGGGGTGTAGTGTTACTAATACCTTAAACGCAATACTCCTTCAAGAAACTCATATCCAAGGTTCCTCTAACTGTGCGCTCAACAAATGGGGCTATAGGCTCATAGCTCATGCATGTTATACACGAGGATCCAGGGGGTTGGAATCCTAGCGCGCAGCTCCCTTCCTTTTCAGGTTCAGAACGTCACTCGCGACCCTTTGGGTCGAATTGTCTCGCTTTCCGGGAAGTGGGAGGGTAGATCTCTTAATATCACATCACTATACATTCCTCCAGGATTACATGCTACCACCTTGGGTGCGCATCTGTTTCGTTTGCCAGAAGGGTACATGCTTTTGGGGGGAATTGTAATGCTGCTTTGGATGGCATGTTATATCGCCTGCCCCCTAGGTCGGGCGAATCACCGGGTAGTCTGCTCTCCTATTTTTTGAGGTGTTAGAATTGAGGGCCTCTGGTTGGCACAGGTAGGTACTTGTGACAAGCAGGGACCCTCTCCTCTAATTAGGGCAAGGGAACTACCCCTTAAGAATAACCCCTGCTCACCCTTTAGGTTGCGTGGCGCAAGCAGTCAAGGCTAAACTCAGGAGTCCTGTCAGTTAAGCATTTGTAGTCACATACAATAAATACACTGATTCCCCCACAAATGGACACCAGGCTGTAGGTTGTATAAAAAATACGTCTTCTTTATGTAAAAATATATGCAGGCAGGTAAATTATTGTGATACACAAAGAGAACACACGGGGTCTAAAGCAACACAGTGTGTGGCTAGCTATCCTGAACTCCCATACAAACTTATGAGTCGGTGCCCCAATCACCCTAGACAGCCTGAAAAGCAAAGTGCAAAATCACAATGGGTCTGTGTGCGTGAAATCACGTACATACAGTGCCAATTTACTCAATCCCGGTAGCTCATAAGGGGATAACCATCAAAGTGAACTTCGTGATCAGTCCAATCTTCTGGATCACCAATATGACATGGTTGGTTCCTTGATCATCGAGACCATTTGCCCACGGAGTTGATAGTGGAGCAAAGATGAGTCCATAGGCACTTATGGACGGTCATACAATGGCTGATCATTGATGGTTGTAGACTTAGTGAACACGCAGTGCAAACAGAAAAGTGGTGAATGTAAAATAGGGTGGGATGTCCTAAAAAATCTTTATTAGGCAAAGGACACGCCCCCTAATTAAAACCAGAACAGTGCAGTCGACAGTGGAAACAAATATCGTTAAACAAGGCCAGCATGTTTCTGACTAACGGGGCAAAAAAGTCCCCCGGCTTTCATCAGGGCCTATGCTCTTAATATAATGCTACTGCTATAAACGTGGTATAAATCAAATGTAAAACACAAATATAATAGGTTGGAACAAATACAATCTGTCGAGAGCTAATCCTCCTGATCAGTGGATGCAAAAGCACATCCAGCTTGACCGGGGACTGGACTTCATCTCACCTGGACCGTGCTCAGGTTTCACGAGGCCCCGCTCAGTCCGTCGGTGCCTCAAAGCTCATGCCTGAGTCTTTGGGGGGAGGCCCTCGTTGCAGGGGGACGTGTCGTAGGCTGATGGTGCGCTTGGTACATCGGCGTATCTTCGGATCGTTGACTCATCGGGCGGGTTCTCACGGGTAGGCGCGGCCCATGACCTTCAGTAGAGACGGTACTGGGGGTCACTTGAGGGGGCGGCGCGACTTGTATTGTGCCTTGGGAGGCCAAGCGGGGCGGCCGGGTACGCTTCAGACGTACGGGCGGCCGTCCAGGCATAGATGGCACTCCGGAGGGAAATTCCGGTGGGAGGGGCGAGGGAGCACTTAGGCACACTCCAGTGGCAGGCGGGGGCAGAGGAGCAGGCGGCCTGACCCGAGGGGCAGAGAGCGGCTCGAGCATAGCAAGGCTCTCAACGGGTAAAGGGCAGGCGAGCTCCCGAGTGCCACGGCCCTAGGAGGGGGCGAGGGGGTGCAGTCTCAGCTCCGGCGGGAGGAACACACGGCTCCAGTCAAACAGACGAGCGAAGATACAGGGAACCCACTGGTCCTGGGGTTCCGTTCAGGGGGGCAAGCTCAGTCAAGCCATTGGAGATAGTTCTCAGCACAATAAAGCAAAGTCCTGGTCAGGGCTTCTCCTCTCCTTCCTCAGCAAGGCAAACAGCAGATCAGTCTTCAGCTTCCTCTTGGGGCCTTCTGGTTGGGCAGATGTTCGTTGTGGGAAAACAGGATCTGGTTTCTTGGGAGCAGGGCTCCTATACTTTTTTTTTTTTTTAAAGACCAACGGTCCCAAACTTTATTTAGTTTCACAGATAAGCCAGTAGGTATTCATACAGTATCAGAACAACGAATTGTTGCTACAAACAGTAACCCAGCAGATAGGACATGTCGACATATCAGTTACACATGAGTGAAAATAAACAGTTGCTGGTAGAAGTGCATCAGTTCATAAGTGACGGTGCTTGTAAATGACTCATGGTGCAGTGCCCGCAGTCCGTAGCACTGTGACAAGGAATTAGCGTGTTCAAAAAGAAAGGTCGACAGTCATTGTTTGAAATGGAGTTCCCTGGTCAATGTAGCAGGGGACAGAGGCAGTATCACACCCTCCGATGTCACATGGGTCGCTGGGTGCCCGCTCCCTAGTCCTGGGCGCATCCGAACAGCTTTATGTGGGATGCAGACGAGGAAGGGTGGTCGGGCGTTATCAAGAGCATAGTATGAACGGCCTCTGTGCCAACCAAAAGAGGCAACTGGGTAGCCGAAAACAGGGGGAAGGAAAAAGAAAAAATAATAATTTCAATAACTGTCGGACTAGTATTTGTGTGTGTGGTTGTGCATCTAGGATCCTAGCTGTGTGTGGTGCACCCCGTATGGGTCGGGCAGGGGCGTGAACCATGGTGGAGGCGGCGTCGCTGCGGTCGTGAGGCAAGAGGTAGGGGGGGGAGGGGCGAGCAGCAGGGGGGCGATAATGGCAGGGGACACCTCCGTCGCGCACGGCCCCAGTCATCGGGCGGGGGAGGGGGGGAGGGGAGGCGCGCGGGATGGGGGGGGGGGGGAGGACAGGAGGAGGGGGGGGAAAGGGGCGGCGGAGCCTGTGCCAGGTATGGGTAGCAATCAAGTGGGCTCTCCCTGTTCTGCATCAAGTCGGTACTCTATGCCGGCTTGGGTGCACGCGCGGTGATATGCAATCAGGGCAGCGTCCCAGTCCTGGGCGATCGGGTATTTCCGTAGGCCCGCGGTTTCCTCTCTATGGAGTGACACACTCTCCGCGCAGGCCCAGTTGGCAAAAGAACGACGCCAGTCTGCAGGGCGCGGCGGGGCGGGACTTTTCCAACGTCGTGTGATAAGGCGTTTGGCCGTAATAAGGCCCAAGTCCCAGAAGCGCGCCCGCAGCTTGGTCTGTTTGGTTCTCTTGTAGAGTCCCAATAGGCACACTTCCCACGTCGTGGGGAGGGTTTCGCCTGTGGCCGCAGATAACATACCCGCGACCGCAGACCAATACGAGGTAAGGAGAGTGCAGCTCCAGAGTGCGTGTAGGAAATCCGAGTCTAGGAGGGCGCATCTGGGGCATGCTGACGTAGTGAGCCCGAAGTAGCGATTCAGTTTGTCCGGAGACAGATATGCACGATGGATGATATAGTATTGGATAATCTTGAACCGCGCGTTACGGGGAACAACCCTGGCGCCTGCTAAAATAGCGTTCCATTGGTTGTCCGTCCAGTCCGTGCCATGGTCGGTCGTCCATTTTCCCCTCAGTTTCTGGGAAGAAAACTGCGTATGGTTGTGTAAGGCTTGTGCGAGCCAATGCACCATGTGGGACCCATCTCCCATCACATGCAGGTATTGGATGAGTAGATGAGTGGATGGCTCGTGGCTGAGGTCACCCCACGCCCTTGTCAACTCATGGAGTAGTCTGGCGTGTGTCAGAAATTGACCCACCGGTAGCTCCGTGTCCGCGGCCAAGGCCTCAAAGGGTAACAGCTCTCCGTCGCTGTACAGGCCGCCTAGGTCATCTAGGTCTACTGCAGTCCAGCTGCGCAGCTCGGCCGAGGACAGTGTGCCTGCTCCCAGGGGTGTCCCCAGCAAGGGTAGGTTCGGAGCATAAGGCACCGTATTTTTGGTGAGCCGGAGGCTCCGTGCGAAGCATCGCTTTGCCACTGCTACATGGATCTGCGTGGGGGGCCGGCCCAGCATTAGTGGGTGGAAGAGTATGAGCGCCTGTACGGGGGATAGGATGGTATCGGCTGTGGCCGTGTCTGCTAGGTTCCTACCGCTCAGCCAATAGGCAACCCACTGCAATTGCGCCGCTAAGTAATAGAGTTCCTGATTGGGAACCGCTAGGCCACCAGCGTCTGTGGGTGCATACAGGGTCCGTAGCGCAACCCGGGGCCTCCCCTTATTCCAGATGAGGCGTCTGGTGAGGGTGTCCAGTCCCTTAAATATGCGTACCGGCACATACACTGGTAAATTAGTATAATAATAGAGAAGCCGGGGTAGCATTATCATCTTGGTCAGTGCCACCCTGGCTGGCACATTCAGCGGGAGGGAGTTCCAGAAAGTGACCTGGGCCGTGAGCGAGGAGATGGCCCTCACTAGGTTCCCCTCCAGGAGATCCATAGGGTCTCGGTATATGAAGATCCCTAGGTATCTAAATACCGTCGGGTGCCATCGGAGCGTCTCCCCCATCATGAGTACATCGCACTGCGGCATGTCGCCATCGAATGCGTAGGCCCCCGATTTGGACCAGTTGACGTGAAGTCCCGACATGTCTCCAAACGTCCGAAAGATGTCTGAGAGTGTCGCTGGTATGCGCGTGAGGTCTCTGACGAATAACAGCAAATCGTCGGCATACAGAGACACCGAGTGAATGCCGTCTGCCAGCGGAATGCCCCAGGTGTCTCCGGAAGTGCGGAGCATCTCCGCCAACGGCTCCATCGCCAAGGCGAATAAGATAGGGGAGAGGGGGCAGCCCTGTCTGGTACCCCTCCCAATACGGATCCTGTCCGAGAACAACCGTCCAGTCCGGACCCGGACCTCGGGCGCCTGATAGAGGAGTCCCACCATCTGGACGTAGACATCCCCCAGTTCGTACTTCTCAAGGACTCGGAGGAGATATGGCCACTCCACCGAGTCGAATGCCTTTTCCAAATCAAGCACAATGCAACCCGAGTGCGGCCAGGTCGGGGTCGCGTAACGTTGGACCCTAAAAAAACGGCGTAGGTTGTGGGACGTGCTCCGTGTGGGTACGAAGCCATTCTGATCAGAGTGTACCAGAGTGGGGACCAGCGGTGCAAGCCTCCGGGCCAAGGCCGCTGCAAGTATTTTGTAATCGGTATTGAGGAGCGCTAACGGCCTGTATGAGCCGAGTTCGTTCGCCTCTTTACCCGGTTTCAGCAGGGAGACCACGTTAGCTTCGTTCAGGGACGTCGGGAGTTCAGCGTCTTCCAGCGCCGCCTTGTACATTTTCAGCAGTTCCGGTATTAACACCAGAGAGTAGGCCTTGTAAAACTCCGCCGGGAGCCCGTCAGGGCCCGGTGCCTTGCAATTGGAAAGGGAGAAAATCACCTCTCGCAGTTCCTCACCAGTGAGCGCGGTTCCCAGCTCTGCCTGTTGGGCAGCAGTAGCGGTCGGGAGTTGCAGTGCCGCCAGGTAGTCCGTGATCTCCGCCACCGTGGCTCGTAGTCGTGAGCTGTACAGGGATTTGTAATGCGATGTGAATGCATCATGGATTTGTTGTTGGGTATAGACCTCAACTCCCTGGGCCGTGCGGATGGAGAGGACCGATGCGGATTGAGTGTCTTGCCGCACCAACCATGACAGTAGCCTGCCAGGCTTGTCGCCCGTGCTGTGAGAGCGCGCGGAGTGCGCAGCGAAGTTGATATTCTTTAGGCGCTCCATCAAAGCAGCGCGGTCTGCCCTGGCCGAGATGAGTTGGGAATCATCGCCCCCGATTGCTCCCTGCTCCTCATCCAGCAGTGCCTTTTCCGCCTGTATCAGATCTCTCTCTACTTGTCTACGCAGGCCCGCTTGTACACTGAGGCAACTTCCCCGGGTCACCGTCTTAAAGGCGTCCCACTCGGTTCTCGGGGAGGAGGTCGAGTCAATATTATCCTCGAAGTACTGCAAGATCTTCCCGGAAATTTCCTCTCGGAATGGGGTGTCGAGCAGGAGATCCGGTTGCAGGCGCCACGTCGGTACGGGCGGGCGCGGACGCTTCCATCCATATACCAGCGTGTGCGGGTTATGGTCCGAGTGGGTCCGACCTAGGTAGGCGGTGTCGGACACGGAGGGGAGCAGGTCACGGGACAGCATGAATCTGTCCAGCCTAACATGTAGCAAGTGGGCTCCCGAGTAGTAAGAATACACCCGGGCGGTGGGGTTTCTGACGCGCCAGGCGTCCTGTAAGTTCCACTGCGCTGCCCAGTCAAGGAGGGCTTTGGAGGCCGCCTGTACCGGGGCGATTGCCGCTGGGAGGGATGAGCGATCAAGGGAGGCATCCAACACACAATTGTAATCCCCGCCCATCATCAAGGGTACGTCCGGCCATGTCGCCATCGCTGCCGACAGTCGCGTGAAGAATTTTCCCTGTTCTACATTAGGCGCGTATATGGAGGCTATGATAATCTGCTGCCCGTCAAGTCTGCCCTGAATGAAGACGTAGCGCCCCTCAGTGTCAATAGTGCTATGTGTTAGTGCAAACGGTACCCCGGGTCGGACCCATATCAGGGTCCCCCTCGCAAACGCTGAGAAGGTTGTGGCAAATATCTGTCCCCTCCACTTACGGCGGAGCGCGGCTACCTCAGTGGCAACCAGGTGTGTCTCCTGTAGTAATGCGATCTGGATCTGATGCCTTTTAAGATAGGAATATACCTGGTACCTACGGGAGGGTGTGTGCATGCCCCTGACATTCCAGGTACAAAGTTTAAACGTAGCCATCACAGTGTTGATTGCGGCCAAGCATCCATCTCCCCCCCCCCTGACTCCCCACCCGCCCCGCCCACGCCCGCACAGCAGCGACTAATAATGAACATTTTCACCTCACGCCCCCTCCCACAGACCCAAGGATGCACGCAGTAGCAGGTCAGTACCAACACTAGTCTCGAAAGAAAGAACTTGAACATAAACATAATACCAAAAGGGCAACAACAAAACGAGTCACCGCCCAAACGCTCTATCGAGCTCAATCAATTCGTGAGTTCAATGGGGGGTTGACTAAGTACAGCACTGAAATTAAACAAGATAGTTCGTTGTGCTGAAAGAGCCGTAGCGGCTCCCCCTCCACGGGCAGTGGGCCAGAAGAGCGCCAAGGGTCATTGATAGTGTCCGTAGCCAGTTCAGGGTTCCCAGTGTCACTTGACCCGGACAGTTGGTCCCATGGTGGGGTCCCATCTCTTATTCCCCCAGGGGAGGGGCACTCACCTCTAGGGGTCCGTCCACCCCTCCAAAGCCATGGTCCCGGTGGCGTCTCAGCAGGAGAGCCCCGGTCTCCCCCCCCGGCTTCACGGCAGCTCCGCAGCAGTCCAGTGGGCGGGGGGGTTTGGTAGCAAAGTACAGACCTCGGCGAAGGTGGTATTCGTGGCTGCCAGAGTCTCCAGGAGGTTCAATGTGGGTCCCCAATCTAGCCATCGATGGGGATGAGCTGGCTGTTCCTCTATGCAAGTCGCGTTGGTCCAGCCAGGGCTGGGATGGGAAGGAGTACTTATGATATCAGATCGGACGTTTGGGGCGTGACGTCTGGCAGGCCCTCCTGGTTCGAGTCATCTGGTAGACCGTACATGTAGTCGTCGTCCTCGCTCCCGCGTGAGCGAGGGCTGGCGTTGGAAAGTAGTAGAGGTGATTGTGACCCGCTGATCACAGCAGTCATGCGGACGGCCTCCAGTTGCTCATTCTGTATTTGCTCCGGGGTTGGGCCGATTTCCGTTTCCACATTCGGTGACCTGGCCCTTGAGGTGTGCCGCTGTCTCCGTCTGCGTGCGCCTCGATTCCGGCGTTGTTCTCTCGGCGCGGGCTCGGGATTCGTATCCACTCCTGAATCCAGCCAGGCCACCGCCGCCTCTGGGGTGTCGAAGAAATGAGTCTTGTCTAATGCCACCACTCTGAGGCGTGCCGGAAACAACAGCGAATATTTGAGAGCCAAGCCTCTGAGTCGTCGCTTCACCTCAAGGAAGGATTGACGTCTTCGCTGAACTTGTACAGTATAATCGGGGAAGAACATCACCTTGGCGTTGTCCACCTGTATGTCGGACAGTTTCCGCGTCTCGCGGAGGATGGCATCTCGGTCGCGGTAGTTCAACACCCGCATGAGCATCGGCCTTGGGTTGGAGCCTTCCGGGGGTGGGCGGGATGGTACTCTGTGCGCCCGCTCCACTACAAAGTGTGGTGACAATGTACCTTCTGGTAATAATTCTCTGAGCCAGGTCTCCATATGCTCCGCCGTCTCTCTCCGTTCCCAACGTTCCGGCAGGCCCACTATGCGTACGTTGTTCCTTCTGGCCCGTCCCTCCGCGTCCTCCGCCCTATCCTCAAGGAACTCCACCCGGTTGAGTAGGTCCTGGACGTGTTTGTCTGTCTGCGCCAGCTTAGGCGTGGCCTCCGCCATCGTGTGCTCCAGAGTCTTGGTGCGGTCGGACAGTGTCTTGTGGTCTGCCCGAAGGAGTGTTAGATCCACGGCCACCTTGTCGATCCTGTTCTCCAGTGACGTACGGGTCAGCTGCATAGATTCCTCCAGGCGCTCCATGGCCGCCAGCATAGTGTCCAGTTTGGAGGCAGTCTGGTCAGTCTCTGTGTTTTTCACCATTTTCCCTTTGCCCAGGGTCCCTCCTGTGCCAGTTTTTGCCCTGGTCCCCCCTGACATGTGGGAGGCCTTTGTGGCCGGTCAGGTGGATGGGTATAGTCTCTCGCAATGCGTGGCAGAGGGATCAACGTGTGTGAATCTCTCGGACAGGTTCTCCGTGTCACCCGTGGTGGATGTCGTGCGGTCGTAGGCGTGGGGGAGGGACCGTCTCACCGCAGGATCCCGGGGATCCGTGTTATGCAACCGGCTAGGGAGGACGGGGTGGTTGCGCAGAGGCTGTTATGAGGACTCCCAATCGTGGCGGCCAGTGCCGCGTAAGTCCTGGTTGCTGCTCACCTCCCGTCCGTGCTGTGTGGCGGTCCGGTGGGTCGTGACGATAGGTCCCTCCCGGTGGTTCCGTCCACTGGTCCCGGGAGTACGCACTCTGCCAGATGCAGCTAGGCGTCACCAAGCGCCGCGTGGGAGTCTACCCCGTCCGGCACAGGCCCAGTGAGTGTGGGGTGTGCGGGCTGCGTGACCTTCGTGTCTGTGCCAGGTTGGGAGAGTCTCTCAGCGTCGGGCCGATCATCAGTGGGGCTGACGCAATGTGGCCACAGTTCGCGAGTGGCGCGGCCTAGGTCCTCCGGTGCCAGGAGGGTCCGGTGCCGAGGCCTGGGAGGATGGGGCCGTGTAGTCTCCGGTGGTGGTCAGCCGGGCCTGATGGTGGCGGTGTCTATGTGGGCCTCGTGGTGGCCCAGCGCGGTGGCCCTCCGTTGTCCGGTCAGCCGGCTCGGGTGGCCCCAGTGCCGGTAGGTACGAAGGGGCGGTGATACAGGCCGCCACGGGCCGGCCCGGCGTGGGTGGTCGCAGCGTCTGGGGCCCTCGGGTGGCTGGGTCGCCGGGGACGTCCGGTATCGCGTCGCAGGCTCCCTTCTTGGGCTGGGTCTATGTCGGGGTGGCAGTTGGGCCCGGGGGGGTCCTGTGGACCGTGCTGGTCTGCGTGCGTTGTGGGCCGGCAGGGCCCTGGGGCAATGGCGCCAATGTGGGTTCTGGCTAGGCTCGCTCACTCACCCCCTGGTAGTCTCGGCGCTCGGCCGGGCGCCCCCAGCGGTGACAGGCGGGGTGGGCTGGTCTCACGGCCTTCCGTGGGCCTAGGCAGTGAACCTCTCGCTGGTGTCCGGGGCCTCTGCAGAGCTTGGCCGCTAGTAACTGTCCAATGTAGGGGATATGGTCCCGTTACTTCGCGGTATTTCGCGTTGCCGGGCACTTGCTTAGTGGCCCACCCCGCAAGGCCGGATCCCCGGCCTCAGGTAGGTAGGGTAGCCGGCCGGAAGTGCGATCTGGGCAGCCAGCCGTCAGGGCCGCTGCCGGTCGGAGGGTCAGGTGCTCCGATTCGCCCAGAAATCGTCCTGGAGGTGGGCCGGGTGTCCGGGTGCACTCGGTTTGAGTCTGGGCTCGTTTCCGCCCGGGGATGCAGGATAAATAGCCCGTGGTAGGGGAGCTTCGCTCGGAGCTCAGCCGGGGCACGTCTTTCTACATCGCGTGCTTGGCCACCCAGGGCTCCTATACTTATACTCAGTTTCTTTTGTCTTTCCAGGCCAGGGGGGCCTCTGCATAATCCCTTTCAGTCTTGGAGCACTCTGTTGTGCTGTTCCTGGCTTCTTCTTTCAGTGTGAGGGGCAGGGCCATCAGACGCTCCGCAGGAGGTGGAGCCAGCATTGAGATGGCAAGTACAGTCAGGAGCACTCTGATGACAGTCCTCCCTCTTCCTGGGCCCGGTGTCGGGCAGAGTAATCAGTCGCTCCCCAGGGGGCGGAGCCAGCCTTGTGGGGGCGGAGCCAGCATTGTGGTGGCAGAGCACAGCCCTATTCAGAGTCAAGGGGCACTCCCACCACCCACTCTACTGTAATCCCTCCATTCACCACCTGTCATCCCCAGCCATGTCACTCACACAGCCCAGACAGCAGATACACATCCTGGCAGAGGCGGGCTGAAATGGTTAGGCAAGCAAAGGCTAACTTTCTAAAAGTAATGTAAATATCAAGGACCCCCTGAATTTAAAAATTAATTAAATTCCTAGGTCAGGGACAATTATATATGAAAAATAACAACCTAGGCAATTGTATTATCTTGTCTATACAATGATAAAAATAGGGGAATCAAAACATTAACAAATGAGATTCTGCTTTTTATTGTCACAATTTTAATTTAAAAAAGACACTATAAGATACATACATCATTAAAAAAGACTTGTGTCTATAACCAATATAGAACAAATCAGATACAATTTTGGTAAAACCCAAATTAAAAAACCATCAGAAAATAGAAAAAGCAAGTGTGGCACAACAATAAATTCGACGCGCGTTTCGGCGAACCAGCGCCTTCTTCAGGAATAGCCACTTATGACCTAAAACACAAATTTTATATACAATGAAATACATTTATTTTATACATTAAATATAAAATCACAATCAAATTCTCCATACATTTAAAAGGTGCCGATCCAGACAGATAGATTTTAACAAAATAACCACAGAACTCATATATAAAACAACATAAAGTGCATATACTTATATTCCCCCAAAGAATAGACAAGAAAGACTTATAAACAAATCAAGTCTATAGAAAATAGTTAGCTTCAGTGCTCATTTAGGACGTTAGATATATATAAAATTGCAGGATTCAGCATTACTGTCCGTTGATTTAAACTGATTATAATCCATTTAAACAATGGTAGAGCCATACATAATACTTACTTAAAAGGTACTATTGACACTGCAGTAAAAATGTATCAAAATCTTTCTCACTAATGCGATGTATGATTTATCTGTAATAAAAGGACGGGAACATTGTTGAAAGATCCTACCCATAGAGAAAAAGCTTTGATTAATGGTGCAGGCTATCTAATTTTCTCTTATTACTTACAAAAGGTTTGTAGTATATCTATTCTTAAATTCTGTTACTCAGTTTTGAATTGCTGTTTTAAATTCACGATGTCGAATGTAGCAACCGGAACTCAGGGTAATTATTCTCATATTCTTTTTCTAGTTGAAAAAACATGATAACAATATTGGTATTTAAATATAACTTCAGTAGGTAGATATAATTCCAACTAACAATTTTTTTAATTTTTTTTTTTTTAAAACCTTTATTGTACAGAAGGCGCGTACAGATACGGGCCTACAACCCACCGGGCCGGCCACCACAATAAAGAGACATACGAGGCAATACAGGAGAGACAACAGGATTTCTAAACAGCTCATATGAAAGGCAAAGGCAACAAGTCTTTAAGACGCCATCACGGACAGGATAAAAGTAGGTTAATTTTATAATAGAAAAAGGGGGTGTCACAGGATAATGACAATCTGTAAAGTCCAGAGGGCCGTGGTGGGCCGTGAGCAAGCCGAAGTCTCGAATACAGGAAAAGACCAACAGAACAATACATTTTGGCAAAGGCAGAACGTGAGTCCCACATCAAGAACAATCACAATCGCTGCTCAACACCCACCCACCACTACCAGGGCACATAATAATAAAACAGCGAAAAATACGCTTACAAAACTAAAAGCCCTCCGTTACAACAACCCAAGGGAGGAAAAAAATGGGGCGGGGAAAGGGAAAAAAGGGGATGAAGAGGACATCAAAAAAGGGGGAGGGGGAAAGTGAGGGCGCAGCGTCAGTGCACGCCCCCCACGGCTAACAAAGCACCCAATACTAATTCGGCACATGGAACCAGTGGCAACAGGAGAAATGAATGCGTAGTAAACCGTAACAGCAGACATACCAAAAGGGCCATGCCAGCACAAACACCCCGGGGGGCTACGTGCCGACACCGCGCCACGAAATTAGGGGATACATAAGAGCCATAGAACCAAAAAGAGGAACAGGGAAAAATACAATAAACAGACCCCCCCACCACCCCGCGCAGCCCACCCTGCACCCCTGCAGAAGGCTATGGCCTACCCCCCAGCAGCGTGCCTGTCGCCCTAATTAGAACCCGAAATATAGAGAAATATAAGAAAGAAAGAATCACTTAGATTAAAAAGGGGGGAAGGGAAAGCAGGGAGAAACAGCGGGAGAGGAGCCACATAATCAAAACCCTTTCAGCTCCCACCCCCCCGCCCAAAAATACTCAGAGCCCACGGGAAGATAATAAACACACGAATAAGCTCCAGGAACGCAAAGACGTATCAAACATAATCATACAATTTTAAACGGATCACCCAACCATACCACAAAATAACAGTCCACAGAGGCAAGATCAGCTCAACCCTGTCCTCGTTTTTCGCAAACTGTAATCGTCCAGCGCACCAAGAACCAGATCACAGAAAACAGGAGATGAATAACAGGGAGTCGAATCAAAAAGACACTCAAGTTGTAGCGATCGTGACCCGGATGATCCAGAAAGTACAGTAACCACTTCAGGCAAAGCAGGCAAAGTTCCGATGAGAATACGGAGAAAGCCGGTCCAGCGGCACCGTCACAGGATCTTCGTACGGCCATGTGAGGCAAAGGAGGAAAAGGAGACCCATCGAGGTCGGTCCAGACAGGATCCAGCCGGGGAACCTCCGGAGCTGAGGGAGGCACAGGACGAAGAAGGGCAGCGGACTCCCGTACATCCACACCAAGAGCAGCCTCCAGGTCCACGACCCCAAGGAAAGTTCCAGCAGCACACAACAGAGATGAAGCCGCACAAACCGAGGGGGGTCCGGCAGGCCCAACAAAGGGACCCCCCTCCAGGATAGCGGTCGGTGCGGTCAAGGGTGCCCCCCAGGAGCGCAGGGCTGCGAGGATGTCGCGAAGCGTAGGCTCACCTCTACAGTATTCAGCAAACGTGCCGCGCGGCGGACCCGCATCGCCGGTCCCCGCAAGGCCGAGAATCATGGGGCCGGCCGCCATCTTAGGAGCCCGGCGGGGCCGCTGCGAACACCGACCCCCGCCCGGGTATCAGCGGGGCTAAACAGGACACCGGCAACCACCAGCGGAAGTGCCTCCAGGGCAGGAAGGGGAGCCACCAGAAGAAGGCGATGCGCCGGCACCCCACACGCCGCCGGCACCGTTCTCCGAGTCCGGGCGGAGGAACTCAAAATGGCCGGGCCGGAGAACTAAGGGGAGACGAGCCAGATGTACGGTTAACCCCGTCCACGGAAGTCAGCTCCCCAACACCAGGCCGCAGGACCGCCGGACCAGGCCCGGGAGGCCGCAATCGGTCTATTAGCACATCGGCCCCTCCGACCGACTCCACACCACCACCAAGGGCCGGCCACCGCGCCCCGTCCAGCCCGGGCGCCGCCAAGGAGCGCCAGGCCCGGCCGCTCCGGAGGCCCCGAAGAAGACAGGGGCGTAACTCAGGATCCGTGACACCCAGGAATCACCGGAGCAAACGGTAAGTGCCTGTGAGTTATCGTCGTTCCACTGCACATCGTGGAATACTTCCCGGGGCAGGATAAAGTACAGGATATTTGTTGCAGACAGGAGAGTGATCGGAGCCGAGCTAAAACGCGGCCATCTCGGACGCGAGCTTGGCTCCTCCCCCCTCCAACTAACAATTTTAAGTAATTATCTATATTAAATTTTTTTAAAAAAAAGAACAACATTTAGTTATATGCGCCAAGAAAAAATAGGAACTAAAACAATAATAATGATAATCTACAAGTCTTAATTGAAACGAATTTCCAACATATCATTTCCATAGGATTAAGAAATAGAGAGTTAAACAGATGCTCCCTCGTCATTTGTCATTTTATTACCTATCGTGAATTTAAAAATTTCACGCATAAGGATTTACCTTTCAATTCCTAGTTAAGGTGAAGACGAATGTATAATCAGATGGATAAATCACGGAGATGCACCTTATAATGGAACATTGTAGAGAAGGAGATGTTGATAAATTCTAATTAAGAAAAAATAATAATATGTGTGAACACACATATAGCGCATACTGTAGTGTGTTTATATAGGGACCTGTATCGATACTCCAATTTCTGACCCTTGTCCGGTTATAAATCACTAATATCCATACAACGGCACAGAAACCCGTTTCATAAATCAGTCATAGCGCATGCTGTCACATTAAGCAAGCACTATTCCTCCAGCCCCCTAGAAAGCACACCGAGTTCTCTAAACAAACCAAGCCTCCAGCAAACCTGGGAAATCCCCGCTGCTATTGTTTTGATTTCGTTCGAGAACTCCTGTAAAGAATGTAAGAACGACCAGTTCTTAATGACATCTTTAAATTACGTCTTATGTCCATCCTTACGTCAAACCCGGCACCTCTGAGGTATAAATATAACGACACTACCCTATGTAAGGACACGGTGGTGATGAGCTTGGAGCAGTGCCTACTTGCCGGAGAGCCCAGCTGATGCAGGAAGCCCACGGACGCTGCCCCTCCCTCTTGACGCGCTGAGAGAGACGTTGCCTTTTCTCCTGCTGAGAAATCCAGCTTCCAGCGTTTCCAACTTGCCCTTGCGGGTGACTGGGATACCGAGTCCTGAGACAGAGATACCCGCCCTCCTGCCTTCTAAATCCCAGGTACTGAACTGACTAACCCCTTACAGAGAATTCTTGAGTCAGATTCTTGGCAAAACAAACTTAACTTAAACTGCTACTTACTTACTCCCTCCCACGTATTAGGCTTAGGTCAGGTACACCGGGGTAGGCGTAGTTAGAAGCACCAGTTGAGTACGATTACTCAATGTATATATGTATGTATATCTTTTATCCATTTTAAAGTATCATATGGCTAAGAAACCATATCAATGCTTTTACAGTATTATTTTATAATCCTGCTTTTACTGTATGCACTTTACTTAACCTTAAGTATTGCAACTGTAGCGATTCATTTCTCTCGTATGAGAAAAAGAGACTGATCAATAAATAACACCTTTTATTGAACACGCCCATCTCCTCTTTCTCTACAATCTGGTGGAACTAAGTATGCACGTACTGACTGAGTAAAATAGTTGTCTTTTGTTTTCACACGACTCTGGAGATATACTCTTGATTAGGGAGAGCAAAGTTGTCATGTTCTATGGTTGTCAGAAACTAAATCCCTTCTTGTCTGTCCAGGGAGGTTAAACTCCTCCTCGCCTATTCGAGAAAGTTTCTAGTGAACTCTGAGCTAGCTGGCACACAAAACTTCAGTCTAATATCGTCAGTAGAAGACCTAGTTAACCTCTGTCCTACGTCTATACTATTGAAGATATTATTCCAATGCGCAGAGCCTATTGGGATAATAGGAACTACACTACATGGCGCCCAACGGTTTGGTAAGGCGATAAAACTAACGCAAGACATTAGAGTAACTCAGTTGTGCTTTTCACACAGACCCTTTCTCCCATAAATACTCCAAAGACGTCTGGAGTGGGTCAAAGGTTAAAATCCGCCAAACTTAGTAGGAGGAGACTCCTATGTACGGTTTTTGGTTTATTCAACGCTGAAAGATACAGTGTTCCAAGATATTGTGCACCTAATCTTTGTTTCTGTGGAAACCTGATCTGCAACAAAAAAATCTTCTTGTCAGTAAAATGTCAGACAATGAAGAAGAAAGGGAGGCAGCTAGAATAGCAGCTCAACTCCTAGCGGATGACACAAGTCTCCTACAGCAAGACCCGGATGCAATACTCATCCCGGTCAGCATAAGAAAAACTATAACTTTAAAACTTATAGAAAATGGACTGACATCGAGAGGTGGTACAGTCATATTTGTAATTGAGGCACATGAATATCGGCAGACAGAGGTATTCTATTCATGGATAAACTTTCCAGCAGCAAACGCTGTAACAAAGGAGTTCCACTATTACAAAATAGAGGAACCACCGGATGAGTACACTCCTTTCGAGGAGGTGGAAATCCCATTAAAATACCAAGAGCACCTGCTCTGGTTTAAAGGCGCCCTAAAACATAATGATCACATCACCAGGCTCGGTCCACTAGGTAGACCAGGAGCAACGTGGCCGGTTCTAGCCAGCTACACACCATATCCAGACATTGAAAAAATGTCAATACCAGAACTTTTAGTACAGCTAAAGCAACTGATTAAAATACATAGACAATTAGTCCAATATATAATGCGGACTTCAACAGTCCAACCAGCTATTAAAATTCCACAGCTGACCCCTCATCAGGGGAACACAAATAAGATCACACCACAGAACATACAGTCCTGTCTAGGTAAAGTACCCATTAAAAGGGAACAAATTCCATTCTGGTTAGCACAAAAAATCACTCAAATAGAGGCAGTATTTCCGGATACTACCCCTACTGAGAAACACAGAATTCTGACTATCTGTCTTCCAATGGGGATCGCACCACATGTGGAAGACTGTGACACTTGGGGCACAGTCTTTGCTTCCATTTACACAAAAACACATGGTGTTCCGTCCATGGCGGTAATACCAAAGGTGTTAAAACAGATTCAAAATAAATACGGTCCAGAACCCGCTTTAACTCTGGGTATGAAATTACTGAAAGACTTCAAGCAGGTCTCGGCAATATTACTAGCCAACATAAAGGGGGAAGCAGCGACTGTGGCGATCCGCCAAAGACTGAAAGAAACAGATATAGCAGAACAACCATTTGAACTTGCCAGAATCATAGAAAAATCCTATGAAGAACTAGGAAGAGATAATTTGGGTGGAAAACCAGTGAAACCCCAACTAACTGAAAATCCTGAAAAGGTATTTATTAAAAATAATCTAAACACTCCAAAAAAGAGCTGGGATGGAAATAAACAGTCCACTCCCAAAGAAAAAAGATTCCAGTCCAGAGGAAGGTCTCCTCGGCGGAGAGAGAGATCTCCGGACCAAGGACACAAGTCTCCCCAGAGGGAGCCCTCTGAGAAAAAATACAACCTTAGAAATAGGGATAATTTGAAGAAACCTGATAGATATCAAGATATTGATACACGTCCATCTCGATCTTTTCAGACTTCCTCGCAGAAATCGGAAAGAAGAGGACGGTCAGAACACAGGGAAGAGCACGTCAAGTCCAAAGACAAGGAACCTGCTCATCAAAATAAAAAGTTACAATTTCCAAAGAAGAAGGTAGCCAGTATTAAAGTAATCAAACATGCCGAGGATACTGAGGACACAGCTGAAATACGGAGAGTGGGCTCAGACAATGCTAGACAGCGCAGCAGAAGTGAGCATAGCTCGCAAGATCCTGCTGAATCATCTGGAGACAGTGGACACGAATGAATACATTCAGGTGGAAACTGCAGACACCAGAGTTAGCAAACCTCATAAAATATATGAAATAACTTTACGTATAGAGGGAGATAAGACTAGGAAAATGAGGGGTCTATTTTGGGATAACCTCTCCAAAGGCTATGACATCCTTTTAGCTGAAAAAGACTGGCCACCAGAGTTTGTCAGGGAGTGCCCTCATGGCGAAGATATGATTATGCCTGCCTTCTCAAATCACATTCCAATACATAGAAAATATACACTTGCAAGAAAGTGGTCAGTAGCCCAAGCTCCTGCATTATATAAAAACCACGTAGGATGGGATGAGGACTCACCTCCTCACAAAATCCAGTTAAAATCTCAACCAACTGCACAAAGACAGTACCCAATTAAGCAAGAAGCTAAAAAACAGGTCAGGGAGATCTTAGATCAACTTGAATACCAGGGGGTGATTGAAACCTGCACTTCACAAATGAACAATCCTTTGTTTCCTGTCTCCAAGCCAGACGATTCATATCGTCTAGTTTTGGACTACAGACACCTTAACTCATGTTGCAAAACCTTTGCAGTACAAAACTCACACAGTGCAGCACTAATGAATAGCATAGTGCACAAGAAATACAAAACAACATTAGACATTTGTCAAAATAAACATTTCTGTCGTTTGCCACAGGGGTTCAAGAACAGCCCAGGATTATTCTCAGCAAGAGTAACAGAGTTATTACAACTGTATGATGATGAGGCATTATCTTATGTCGATGACATCTATCTAACAGATGATGACTTGGATACTCACTTGAAAAGAGTGAACACCATAATACTTGGGTTCGCAGCAGAGGGTTACAAATTCAACTTCAAAAAGTCAAGAATTGCCCATCTAACTGTCCTGTTTTTAGGATATAAATTATCAAGTGAAGGCAAAAGCCTGGCAGACAATTTCTTGGAGAAATGTGCTGTAATCCAAGCACCAAGAACGCTGAAACACTTACAATCAATTCTAGGTTTCCTGAATTTCGGAAGAACCTACATTCTAAATTATGCAGAGAGAGTTAAACCTCTCTATGACCTAATAAGACCAGATTTTAAAAGAATCAATTGGACTCAAAAACACACAGAAATTTGAGATCTTTACAAACAGACATGTTAGTTAAAACAAAATTGCAAACACGCGATAACACACGCAACCTTGTGATTCGGGTCATCCCAGGAAGATGCGGATTCACATACCTAACCTCTAATGAGGGAGAAACGGTACCAATAGCTTACAAATCACATTTGTACACAGAAGCTGAAAAAACATTCAGCATTAAGGAAAACATTGTTCATGCGGTTCAAACAGCTGTAGCAAGAGAAAAATACCAAGCTGACGGCAGACAGATTACAGTCAGAACAGCAGAATCGGCCTTTGAGGCATTAACAAGCCCATGTAATTTACCTACTATGGCACTAAATCCAAAATGGATACAATGGGAAGATTCTCTTGCTACAGACAGAGTGAAATACTATTTTGACCCGGAAATGAAAACAATTAAAAAATCTAGAATATGAAAGAGAATACCCTCTGCCTAGCGACATTCTGCCCATACAACTTTACGCCTGCGTAATATACACAAACAGTTATGTAGAACCCTCAGTTTGGGGAAAACAAGCCTACAACGCTACATGCGAGGTTGTCAAATGCCGGTGGCGCGGACGTAAATTGATGCCACTAGTAGCGATGTCACAATCTGTAAAAGACAATTCAGGTCATCAAACTGAATTAATAGCTTTAAAAATGGCGCTCGATATTGCCGATCGCGAATTCCCGACACTGATAGTGTGCGATTCACATTCCTGCGTCAAATCATACAGCGAAGACTTGCAGAAATGGGTTCGAAACGGTTACAAAGATGACACAGGTGCCACAATAAAGCAAAAATCGCTTTGGGAACAAGTTGTTCTTTTACAGAAAGAACTACAAAAGGCCCACGTGATACATACACTGAGTCATCAGCGTGATGGCGTTCACGCTGCAGGGAATTTATTGGCTGAGACAGCCACAGCGGAAGCAACTAAATCGGCTTCCGTAGCTACAAAAAAGCGTTCAGGAAAATACATTGACGGGGAAACAATGCTGGCGGTGAAAACGTCATCAAAAGGCGACTGCTCAGCGCTACCCATCAACTATCCACTCAATTATACATACATAATCGATGCGAACTCCGTTCCTTTTGCTCAAATCCCTGGAGTGGGGGATAGGGTAATTCCAAACAGGAACAGGAGAGGCTTCTTAATACAAGAAGCACATATGGGATTAGGTTTAAGGCATCAGACAATCAAAGAATCTTTGACAGAATTAAAATCAGAATACTGGTGGCCGGGGATGAGCGTGGATAATCACAAATTTGCAAAAAATTGTGAAAACTGCAACAGAGATCGCAGTGGCGAACCGGCCGAGGTAGTGCCAGAACACATAATAGAAAGCATAAAACGATCTATTCGCATGATTAAACAAGAAACATGCGTCCCAATGTATATTATTTGAGACTATCATCACTTAAAATGTAAACCCCAGCTCTCGGCTGACGTCTGAACTGTTATAAAAAGATTTGCGAGTCTATAATGGCATATACGCATGGGGCATGCTACATTCTGACCATTGCCCTGCTTTTAGCTCTCGAGCTTATGGGGGGTGTATGGCCAGCATGGGCATTGCATTGCGGGACTCTTATCACTTCCTTCCTGAGGGAAACGGGATGGTGTAAAGAAAAAACCAAGGCATAGAGCAATCTATAACGGCAAAGGTATTAGGTTCGGAAACATTTAATAAGTGTCCAACGTAGTCTTAATAATCTGCCAAGAAATTCTCTGAGAGGTCTCAGTCCGTACGAACTATTGTTTGGGACTAGAATGTTAATCCAGGACCTCGATAGTCAAACTTCAGTGGTTAAAGAAAAATGCTTTGATATCAAAGATCGTTTGGCTATTTTACAGGACTTAAACGAAAAAAGAAAAGACCTGAGCAACATAAATTTGAAGCAACAGCCAACAGCCACTGAAGAGAAACCACCTGTCCCAGCAAGGACTGTCTGGATTCCAAAAATCGGGGATCTGGTCAGAGAGAAGATCGTGGTAAAGAAGGAATTTGGGCCTTCTTACAGAAAAGCAGTACCTGTCTTGTCTGTCAACGGGACAAGATCAGTGGTATTACCGCCCCTTGCTGGTAAAAAGGAGAACCGAGTTGTATCCATCGACCTGGTTAAACCACAATCATGTGGCCGATAATAAGTAGTAGGCCAAGTGGACTTCCAAGAAGTAGTAGAACACCAAAGTTTGCTACAAATACAGAGGTTCAAACTGAGAGACTAATCACAATTGATAAACCTACAGTGAATCAACAAGGACTATGCAACAATGCCATGGAATTTAAACCTCTTGAAACCCAAATCAAAATCTTACATCAAGAAACACCAGTCTACAATGATGTAACCTCAGACTATGCTAATGAAACAAAGAAAATTAAAAAAGCAAAAAAGAATCCAGAAGCAATTGACAGAACAGCATCAGGCTACTTCATCAACTTCGATGATTTTTCTGAAGATCCGAGTGAACCTGAGGAACGACCAACAACAAAAACTTTTAGAAACAAAACAAAGGAACTCTTTCATCAACTAAAAGAAACCTATCTGATTTCTCCATGGATTGAACTTTGGGTGGCACTAGGAGTATTCATCCTCCTACTTTGGCTCATCATGGTACTATGCTTGGGACATTTCATTGAGGGAAAATATGTTACAATGGACACAGCAAGTCAGAATATCAACTTGGTCCTGAAACCACACAAGTCTTCACACATCAAGAAAAGAGAACTTTCTTCAGTAAACTTCACAGCCAATCCTATACCCGGTGGGGTAGCATGGGACAAAACTGATTACGAAATCTATGGTCCGGTAGAGCTCCTGAAGTATCCTCATCAATTCAAGATTTCATTGAGTGACTTTGTAAAACCAAGCACATTCGCTGATGATTGGGACTTTGACAGTATTAATAATATGATGTCAGATCTAGTGATGTCAGCTAAATTCACAGGACATGATTATTTACAAGGTTCATCTAATTATAACCAGATGTATTGTTATAACCACTATGGTAACCATTATCTGCATAAATCAGCTCAACCTAGAAATGTTTTAAATTATAACCAATGGGAACATTGTGCAACTCCACCAAAAGGAAGTTCAAAAACATTTTATGATAAATTTTCATACTTCTCAGGGTTTAACACAAGTGATGCAGAAACGTTTTATTTTAGACTGTTAAATAAGACAGGAATGAAAAACATGCTTACAAACACAAAATGAATCTATTCAGAGACATTTTTTGAAAAAATGAAAACATTTGGTTTTGATTTCTGGAACAAAAATATTGAAACAAAAACGATCTGGGGTACAAAAGATTGGCAAGTGCAAGGTATAGAATCATTATTTAGAGTCTGCATGATCCCAGAACAAATTATATTTTTGAATGATACAATTCAACAGACAAGCTGTCTTGGCCTAGCCAAAATTAAAGACTTAAACAAACCGTCTATTCCAAAACCAACACCCGACAGTAATAGCACTACAGATGTTGAGATAGACGTATCCCATATTTTAAACCAAAACAGAACACATACTGATTGCAAAAAATGGTTGATCTGGCCCACAGACACAAATAACTGTCAAGATAGATTCCTGAACAAAAAACAGGGGTTGACAACAACCAGGCCAGACCCTAGATACTCCCAGAGACAACATCCAGGGATTATAACTACATACAGTGTAGGGAAACTCTGCCTCGAATGGCTACCAACATCCACACTGGCAGAAATTAAGCAACACTTGACTTTACTTAAAGAAGGTGCTGACTTGCGTGATTTCATTATGGGACCACACAAACAGCGTCAAAAACGTTTCATGGCGGCCTCTATATATGCAGCTTACAACGAAGCTTGGAAAGTAACTAAAATTGAAACAGCAGAGAAAATACGGGAAATTGACCGTGTTAATTTGGAAAAATCGCTTTCTGTTGTGGACAATGGGTTAATGACTCTGTCTTCCAGAATATATTCACTGGACAGTATTGTATCATCTGCAATCGATATAATAGAACAAGACTTACTGATGTTACAACACGGTCAGTCCCAATTGCGTTCTATTGTACAGCGTGGCTGGACGTTACAAAATCTGCGTTCAGGCTACGTGCCTTGGCGTTTAATCAACACAACGTCATTATTCACTATCTTTAACCTTACTGATACACAAATCAGCTTGGCACAAAAGGGTGCAGAGTATACAATTCTGAGCATTGAAAAACTTGAGAGATTACCATTGACAATGTCAGAACGACCTGTCATTGAATGGATAATACATGGAATCATAACTATTCCGATAACGACTTTCGAATTTCGATACTGCCAGAGATATATACAGGCAGGCCAGTATGAAAGGTTGGGTAAAGGATACATTAAGTCAACATGGAACTTGCCTTATACACACACATGTTATAGTAATACAGGACAGAGTGTATTTCTTAGTGGTAACAATTGTGAAAAATCACTAAGTGGTATACTTCTGTGTCAGGGTATAAGTTTACATGGGGCCTGTGAGGGGACTTCAAATAACCTTTCATGTCACCAGCTCGGCACACCTGCAACAAAAATAGAACCATTCTTTAGAAGACTTTCTAACGGGAGTTACATTCTGTTAGACCTGGCATCTTTGGCGTGGTTTCCCCCTATCTTTTTGCCTCTACCTCCTGTATTTTTGATGCTGTGCTGGATTTCGTGTTTGCTGGTTTAGATGCTTTGGACACTCTGCCACTGCTGATCAGTGCCAGAGTGTAAGTGCTCCCTGTGTAAATTGTTATTCTGATTGGATATACATGTTTGGCATGTTTGTATCACCATGAAGTCCCTAGTAAAGTGCACTGGGTGTGCCAGGGCTGGTGATGACAAATGCTACTAGTGGGCCTGCAGCACTGATTGTGCCACCCACAGGAGTAGCCCTAAAATGGTGTCTCAGGCCTGCCACTGCAGTGCCTATGGGCAGTTTAGAACTGCCATGTCCTCCTGGCCAGTGTCCCCACTGACCAGGCCTAACCCTTCCCTTTTTGTGCACATCAGCCACCCCTATGGAAGGCCCAAGGTACCCCCCTGGGTAGGGTGCAGTGTATGTAAAAGGTAGAGCATGTACTAGTGCAGGTGACATGCTCTGGTAGTGAATGGCAGCCATTTTCGTTTTTTACTACTGTAAGGCTATCTTGCTCCATAGGTTAACATGGGGGATGCTGGCTACAGTGGTTAACAGCATTTCTTCCCATAGGAACAAGATAGGACATAAGTATCTAGTATCCCTGAACTCAGAATTTAATAACACATCTTTTAGGAAAGGTTGTTTTTAAATCCTGTGTTTGAGAACAGCACTTTTAGAAAGTTGCTGTTCTCTTGTCTGACCCTTCTGTGTGCCTGGGCCTGTTTGTGTATTGACTGTCTGGTTTGAGAGTGACAGGGGCTGGGGAATTCCCCAGGAGGCTGGATGAGTCAGCACTAGGCTGAATGACTGCATTTGCAACTGGAGTGGTGGGAGGAGTTAGCCCCTGGGCTGAATAGGGCTGTGCCTGCCTTCCACAATGCTGGCTCCACCCCCCTGCTGGGCGGCTGAGGACCCTGCCCCTCACTCTGAAAGGAAAGAAGCAGCCAGCAAAACAAAGTACTCAGGAAACCCCAGAACTGGTTCAGACCGGGCTCAGGGCCCACATGCACAGAGAGAACAAAGACTTTAGGGGTATAAGTACAGGACCCCTGACAACAGAAAATTAGATCATCCTGGAAATCAAGAAGGAACCTCTGCCAAGGAGAAAGCTGAAACTGAAGAAGGAAGACTGTCCTGCTGTTGCTCTGCTGGACTGACCTGTTGCTTTGCTGCCAAGGAGAGGGCAAGGACTTTGCTGTGTGCTGTGTCCCCTGTCTTGAAGGAATCTCCAAGGGCCTGAGAAGAGCTGGCTCCCTGTTTTGAAGTCCCAGGAACAAAAGGACTTCACCCCCAGCTTCCCTGAACTCTGCTGAGAGAGTTCTGTCCTTCCTAGAGTGCTTGATCCAGTTGTGGGGCCTCTGGAAGTTGTACCTGAGCTGGGAAGCTTGAAACTAAGCTTGAGTGACTTTTGAACTTGAAAAGTGTTGCATCGCTCGCTTGCGGAGCGCATCCCCGACAGTGCGAGAAGTTTCCCGCCGCTACGGAGGTCGAGATCGTCGCAGCGCCTGACGCCGCTGCCAGAGACGTTGCATCCTTCGTTTGCGGGACGCACCAGACCGGTGCGGGAGAATCGAACATCGCTGCGAGTATCGTCGCAGAGCCTGTCGTCGCTGGGTGAGAACGCCGCACCGCTTGCTTGCGGACCGCATCACGTCGCTGCGAGCATCGTCGCAGAACCATCGCATCGAGGAGCTGCGAGAGAGAGCATCACCGCTGGACCGCGCAGCGTCGCCCCGGAGATCGTCGCAGCCTCTACGAGATCGTCGCATCGTGCCTTTGCGAGAACAGACTTCCTACGGAACCTACGCACCGGAATCCATACAAGTGGCCTTCCTCCCCATACAGACCGGATTCGTCGCAACACGCCCGCTGCTGCAGCGGGGTTGTCGCATCGCCTCCCCAGGGTCTCAGGAGCAACGCATCGCTTGTTTTCCATCGCACCAGCTTCTGCTTTTGGAACTTTGCTGCAACTAAAAGGTACTGTGAGTAAACGTGACGCAACTGTGAACTTTTCACGCATCAGTAGAGAATTCTATCGCAACGTAGAGAATTCTAACGCAACCTTAAGAACTCTTTTTGAAACCATATTCTTGAACTGTGTATGTTGGATTTTTGTCGTTTTGGTCTTGTGTAGTTTAGATTAAAAATACCTTTATTTTTCTAAACTGTTGTGGAGTCAGTTTGTGGTGTTTTCACTGTGTTATTGTGAGTGTTGCTACAAATACTTTACGCATTGCCTCTGGTTAGCCTAGACTGCTCGTGCCAAGCTACCTAGAGGGTGAGCAGGGGTTATCTCAGAAGGTTATCTCCTTGCCCTGACTAGAAGCAAGGGTCCCTATTTGGACAGTGGTACCTACCTCTGCCAACTAGAGACCCCCAGATCTAACATTGGTGGTCAGGCGGTGGGATTTGAACTTGTATTTGTACTTGACCCACAGTAATTGGTGTACATCACTAGTGAGTGCAGACCACTACGCCACCGCATACTACTGGTTTTTGATTTTTCTATTTTTGAGTAACTCTTCCAAGCATCATGTCTTTGAATGGGAAAGCACCCAGTAAGGAGGCGGAAGTAGAATTGGAGTTTGCCATTGGAGATTTGTATTCATACAAAGTTGAGCAACTTAGGAAATTCTGCCTTGAGTTTGAGTGCCCCATAAAGAGCGCCTACAGAAAGGAGGAGCTGCAGAGAATCTTGAAGGCCCATTGGGAGGCACAAGAGGGAGATGATGATGTAAATGGAGGGAATGGTTTTCAAGTCAAAGATCTGCCAGTGGGCAGAGTAGGCTCAGGAGCTGGCAGCAACCACTCCGGTAGGGGCCTCACCCCAGAAGAGTTACAAGAAAATCAGAGAATGAGAGAATATGACTTGGAAGTCATGAAAATGAAACTGAGGCAATTGGAATTGGAGAAAGAAAGGGCAGCGGAAGACAAGAGAGAGGCTCGTGCCCTAGAGGAAAAGAAATTGCTTTTGGCTCATGAGTTGAGCATGAAAGAACTGGATCTTAAAGCCAAGGAGGTGGATGCCAGTTCAAATGGTGGCAGCGCGCAGCCAGTGCATGGGGGTAAAGTATATATTCCCAAGGACCTGGTACAGAATTACCATAGGGGTGAGGATATTTATGCCTGGTTCACTTCGTATGAAATTGCATTGAAGATGAATGGTGTGCCTGATCAGCATTGGGGGGCGGGCCTGTGGAAACATTTTGAGGCTTCTGGGAGGAGTGCTCTAGAGCCCTTAGAATTAGCAGGTGCCATGACCTACCCCAATATGAAGGAGGCCTTATGTCTCAGGTATGGCCTTACCCCAGAGCAGTACAGACTGCAGTTTAGGAACTCCAAGAAGAGAGAGTCTGAGACTTGGATGGAGTGTGTGAATTTGTACTCGCGTGCACTGGAAGGTTGGATGAAGGGCAGTAAAGTAACTGATTTTAAGGGGTTGTTGCATTTAATCAGTTGGGAGCACTTGAGTAGTCTTTGTGTTCCAGAGCTGCGCCAGCATCTTTTAGACAGCAAGCTGACAGACCCCATTGAGCTTGCTAAGGAGGCGGACCGCTGGACCAGTACCAGGGTCCACAGAGGAATTGTGGGTACCACAGCCAAAGGTGGGCAGGGTCCCCAGCAGAAGAGTGGGGGGGACAAGGGTAATCAAAAGGAGTTCTCAGAAGGGCCCCAAAATAGTTCCCAGGGAAAGGAATCCCAACCCCCCAAACCTAAACAGCCATGGCCCTCTAAGGGCAGGCGGGACAATAAAGACAACAGGGGCCCACCTACCTGCTATCACTGCAATGAGGTGGGCCACATAGCTCCAAAATGTCCCAAGAAGAAGCAAGCACCCACTGGTGCCCCCGCCCCAGCGTTAGCTAGTGTAGCTTTGGGAGAGGATTTGGTTTCTAGTGATTGGAGGGAGCTAGCAGTTATGACCCTTGTCTCTCTAGGAGACCAAGAGGTGGTCCAGGAAACCTTACTGCCCTCTAACACTAAGAAATATGGGCAGAAGGTGACCATCAATGGGAGGGAGATTGAGGCTCTGAGAGACACAGGAGCCAGCGTGACATCCGCGAGGTGTCAGTGGGTGTCTGAAGAGCAAATCATCCCTGGTGTATTCCGCCCTGTAGTGGCAGCTGACAGTTCAGTGCGCTTCAGCAAGCTGGCACGTGTTCCCTTTGAATGGGGGGGGTCTCTGGTCTGTTGGAGGTAGTTGTCAGTGATGCCTTGCCTGTAGACTGTCTGTTAGGTAACGACCTGGAGAGTTCTCCATGGAAGGATGTAGAATACAGAACTCACTTGGAGATGTTGGGTTTGCCTGCGTGGATCTGTGTGTCCACACGTGCTATGACAGCCAGTAGGGGGGAGTCAGCAGAACTGGAGCCTGAAACAGTGGCCCAGAGACCTGCAAGAAGAGGAAGAGGCAGGGGGCGCGGGAAACCAGCCCCAGCCGTTCCCACGGTCCAGGAGAAGCAGAACCTGAGGGGGATGCCCTGGAACCTACAGGGGAACAGGTAGCCGAACTGGGAGACTTGCCTCAGCTGACCCATTGGCAGCAGGAAGGTGGTCCCTCCAGGGAGGAATTCTGCAAGGCGCAGAAGGAGTGCCCTTCCCTCATTGGTCTGCGCAACAGGCTGTAGATCAGGCAGCAGGTGGAGCAGCCAGAGATCACTTCATCTACTGGGAAGATGACTTGTTATATAGCGAGCCTAAGTTTGCTGAGCCCGGTGCAGCCCGTGTACTGGTGGTACCCGAGCGCTTCAGAAACTTCCTAATGGGTCTGGCTCAAGACGTGCCTCTTGCAGGACATCTGGGGCAAGACAAGACCCTAAACAGGCTTGTCACCCACTTCCACTGGCCCCAAATGAGAAAGCACGTTGGTTCCTTTTGCAGATCTTGCCAAACCTGTCAAGCCAGTGGCAAGACTGGAACAAAGTTGAAGGCACCCCTTCAACCCTTCCCAGTAGTGAGCACCCCTTTCGAGCGGGTGGGCATAGACATTGTAGGGCCCCTGGACCCCAAGACAGCCTTAGGCAACAGGTTCATCCTGGTCTTGGTGGACCATGCCACCCGGTACCCGGAAGCAGTCCCTCTCAGGACAATCACAGCACCCGTGGTGGGCCGTGCATTGATGGGGATCTTTTCCCGTGTGGGGTTCCCCAGAGAGGTGGTTTCCGACCGAGGTACCAACTTCATCTCTAAGTACATGAAGTCTCTGTGGGAGGAGTGTGGGGTAACTTATAAGTTCACCACTCCTTACCACCCTCAAGGAAATGGGTTGGTTGAAAGGTTCAACCGGACCCTGAAAGGTATGATTATGGGCCTAGCGGAGCCCATGAGACGCAAGTGGGACGTCTTGTTACCATGCCTGTTGTTTGCCTACCGGGAGGTACCTCAGAAGTCCTTAGGGTTCAGTCCCTTTGAACTACTGTATGGCCACCCTGTTAGAGGACCTCTCTCACTGGTGAAGGAGGGTTGGGAAAAGTCCCGTGGGAAAACCCCCCAGGATGTGTTCAGCTATGTGCTGGCCATCTGCAACCAGACACAACGCTTCAGGAAGCTCGCTCAGGCGAACCTGGAAGCAAGCCAGGAAGAAATAAAAAGATGGTACGACCAGAATACCACTCTGGTCGAATTTCAACCTGGGCAGGAAGTGTGGGTGATGGCGCCAGTGGAGCCCTGTGCTCTCCAAGACAAGTGGACTGGGCCATATGAGGTGGTGGAAAGGAATAGTGAGGTAACCTACCTGGTTAACCTGAAGACTCCCAGGCAGCCCCTGAGAGTCTTGCATGTGAACCGCCTCAAACCACACTTTAAGAGGTCTGAAGTAACCATGCTCCTGGCTACAGATGCAGGAATGGAAGAGGATAGTGATCCTCTCCCTGACCTCCTGGCAGTTAAGGAGCAGGATGGGTCAGTGGATGGTGTGGTCCTCTCGCCCACCCTGACCCCAGAACAGCAGAGTGACTGTTGCCAAGTGTTGGGTCAGTTCTCCTCCCTGTTCTCCCTGACCCCAGGAGTCACCAACTGGTGCGTCCATGATGTGGACACTGGAGACAGTCTGCCTGTGAAACAGAAATTTTACAGGGTAGCTGACAAGGTCAGGGCCAGCATCAAGGAAGAGGTTTCCAAGATGTTGGCGCTAGGGGTGATTGAGCCCTCCAGCAGCCCCTGGGCTAGCTCAGTGGTCTTGGTACCCAAGAACGCTGCTACCACCGGTGGCCCTCCAGAACTCCGGTTTTGCGTGGACTACCGTGGGCTCAATGCGGTCACGAAGACTGACGCACACCCCATCCCCAGAGCTGATGAGCTCGTGGATCGGTTGGGAGCTGCCCAGTACCTCAGTACATTTGATTTACTTCGTGGTACTGGCAGATTGCCTTAACTGATGGGGCCAAAGAGAGGTCTGCATTTTCAACGCCAGAGGGGCACTTCCAGTTCCGTGTCATGCCCTTTGGGTTGAAGAATACCCCTGCCACATTCCAGAGACTGGTTAACCAGGTACTGACCGGGCTGGAGGAATTCAGCGCCGCATACCTGGATGACATTGCTGTGTTCAGCTCCACGTGGGAGGAACAACTGCAACACCTCTGCGAAGTGTTGAAGGCTCTGCAAAGGGCAGGCCTCACTATCAAGGCCAGCAAGTGCTAGATAGGGCAGGGATCTGTGGTGTATTTGGGACACCAGGTGGGGAGCGGCCAGGTGGCGCCCCTACAGGCCAAGATTGATACCATTCTGGCTTGGGAGCCCCCCAAGACCCAGACAGAGGTGAGGGCCTTTTTAGGACTCACCGGGTATTACCGACGGTTTGTCAAGGGATATGGCACCATTGTCGCCCCCTTGACAGAACTCACTTCCAAGAAGTTGCCCAAAAGAGTTGACTGGACTGACGCCTGCCAAACTGCTTTTGAAACCCTGAAAACTGCTATGTGCACAGCGCCGGTGCTCAAGGCACCTGACTTTTCCAGTGAGTTCATAGTTCAGACAGACGCTTCAGAGCATGGTGTGGGAGCAGTACTCTCACAAATCACTGAGGAGGGAGGAGACCAGCCGGTAGCCTTCATTAGCAGGAGACTACTCCCCAGGGAACAGAGGTGGAGTGCGAATGAGAGAGAAGCATTTGCTGTGGTCTGGGCTCTGAAAAAGTTGAGGCCCTACCTGTTTGGGACTCACTTCCGTGTTCAGACCGATCACAGGCCCCTCCCCATACAGACCGGATTCGTCGCAACACGCCCGCTGCTGCAGCGGGGTTGTCGCATCGCCTCCCCAGGGTCTCAGGAGCAACGCATCGCTTGTTTTCCACCGCACCAGCTTCTGCTTTTGGAACTTTGCTGCAACTAAAAGGTACTGTGAGTAAACGTAACGCAACTGTGAACTTTTCACGCATCAGTAGAGAATTCTATCGGAACGTAGAGAATTCTAACGCAACCTTAAGAACTCTTTTTGAAACCATATTCTTGAACTGTGTATGTTGGATTTTTGTCGTTTTGGTCTTGTGTAGTTTAGATTAAAAATACCTTTATTTTTCTAAACTGTTGTGGAGTCAGTTTGTGGTGTTTTCACTGTGTTATTGTGAGTGTTGGTACAAATACTTTACGCATTGTCTCTGGTTAGTCTAGACTGCTCGTGCCAAGCTACCTAGAGGGTGAGCAGGGGTTATCTCAGAAGGTTATCTCCTTGCCCTGACTAGAAGCAAGGGTCCCTATTTGGACAGTGGTACCTACCTCTGCCAACTAGAGACCCCCAGATCTAACACATTCTAATTGTAGATCACAGATGTTGTGGCTTACTGCCAGGAAAACCTTATCTAGTTAGCGTGAGTTCCATGGTCACTTGCTGTGAACGAGTATTGTTCCCAAATGAAACTCCAGACAGGGAGGGAAACATTTGGCCCAGTTTGAATATCTCTTCTATTCGAATTGATACTTTAAGCAGAATGAAGACTGTGCTCCTACAGACGCTAGTTCACTTGACGTCATCAGAAGAAACATATGATCTCCAAGTTGCAAGGACAACGGGAGAGATACATGCATTGTTATCAACAAATTGCCCCCCACACTTCGCGGTAAATGCTAAACAAAATCTTAAATATTTCTGATACAAATGGTATCGCGAGTGTATTTAAGACCGTTTTTTCGGGACTGTTAACACCATTCAAAGCAGTCCTGGGTATTTTTCCAAATTTCGTCCATTCCATCTTTGGCGAACTTCCTCTTCTGTTGGGACTCGTAGCAGGCATCCTATTTTTGCTACTCTTGCTTCGTTATGGCAAGCCATGTCACAGACAAGACTCCAGCAACAATGGAAGAAACGATCCTAGCTATACGCTATCGGGACCGCATAACTAAAGTCCTTGGATTAGCCCGGCTAAGAGATCTAACTATGACCTTGTTTCTTTCGTTCAGACCCATATGGCAGAATTGTGTCTTACCTATATTAAGATGCATGCTGTGCGGCGAGGAATGCGTGTTGGACACATGTCTTACACTACAATCAGAAGTACCATTGGATGCAGATACTTTGTTGGGTCCAGTAAAGGCTCATGCATTGTGCTGTCCCCAGCGGCTACCTATCCTGATGACGGCATTCGTGGAGACTTCACCACTACCATTGAAGGGTAGTGAAGTACAGGATGAGAGCAGCATCAACCAGGTACGACCTACTGTAAGCAGTACTGATCTAAACATCACTGAAAGCGAACATGCGCATGACTGCATGGTAGCGACATTTTCCAACTTGGTCGAACTTTCACCAGAAGCGGTAGACTGTTTTTTCGAGAGTCTGTCTGAAGTGATGTTTTCACCAGAACAGAGAGAATGACTTTAAGCAAGATTGCACACATCGTTCCCTGAACTCTGAATTTGGCCTTCGGCTTTATAAACAAAGCTACTGACAATTTTTCCTTCTTCACTGAAAAACGAAAACTTTTTTCCCAAACCCAAAATATTTACCTTTTGGCACTTATTTTCTGCTTAAAGTAGAACTATTCTTAGAGAACAGAGCTTCTATTTTTAGGAACTCTAGAGACAATGCGTTACCTCAACCTCTAGCTTATGTACAAGTAATTGTATTTATATGTGATGAGATGGTCTCGCACCTTTTTTCTGTATTAAGAGCCATTTCATGTGTAATTTCGCAAATCATTCATGCTGATATATATGTGCATCTCTTTTTTGAATGATTATACTGCTTGAATGCATACAGTACCTATACTCGTTTTCGTGTATTTCGAATATGCCTATTTTTAAAATGCAAAAATGTATTTTGGGGTGGTTCGGTATACACATGCACTATTAGTTATGTTTACTATTGATTAGGTTAGTAAATATGGACATGAATTCGTGGAGTGGGTGTAGTGTGTTTATATAGGGACCTGTATCGATACTCCAATTTCTGACCCTTGTCCGGTTATAAATCACTAATATCCATACAACGGCACAGAAACCCGTTTCATAAATCAGTCATAGCGGGGGGCGCTAGAGGGCGCACTGCGGAATGGCTGACTGACCCGTCAGCTCCGCCGGACGGGCGCGCCATTTGCGGCCTTTGACCCCTTGAATCCCCGCTGACCGTCCCGAAAAAATATAAATCTGGCAACGGAACCCGGCCTGCGCATGACTATGTCCAGCAGATGACCATGCGAAGGGCATGAAAGAAGAAATCGGGGCGAATGGTGAAACGGACGAGGGAGCGCTCCAACATGGCCGCCCGAGAGGATTGTTGTACTCGCCACTAAGCGACGAAAACTGAGGTGTTGGCGACCTGAAATGCTGGCGTCGCCTGGGTAGCAGATCTGAGACACCCTGCGAAGCACGAAAGCGAAGGTAAACGGCGACGGCGAGAGTTATCGCTGTATTTTGGCGTGCGTTCCAGCGGGCGCAAAATGGCGGCGCCGCTGAAACGCATAAACTACGGAACGGCAACTGATCAAGACGGCGGTTATGGGCCCCCGCATTGTTAACTAACAGTGGGCGCGAATCTGGAGGCAAAAGGGAGGCGCACATGTGGAGTGGCTGTAGCTGTGGGGGAGGTAGCTGCCCACAACACACAACGTGCTTACGGAGATGTGCATGGAAGCGGTGAGAGCGGTTGCGGACCCCGCAGGTACTGAGAGGCATCGGCGGTGACAGACCCCTGAGAAAGCAGCATTGCCCAGAGAGCCCTCCCCGTCTGCACTGACGCCGGACCACGGTCCAGGCTACCATCACGGCGGCGGGAGGAACGAGCGGAACACGCCATATATAGCGAGGGCCACATGTGCCAACAAGGTGGCGAGAAATCCCGTATTTGAAGCGCACACTCCCTTCCACAGCGGTACTGGGCATCCAAACCAGTAATTCAGTAGATGTCTACACGCACGTCGCGGTGGAGGGCAGCGATAGCGACCATTCCTGCTACGTCCACTGCCAGGACTGCACCGGCTGACAGCCCAGGGAAGACCCTACCACAATCACGAGGGGGAATGGGGAAACCCGATAAGCAGCAAACCAAGCTCCCATTTGAAGCGCGAAGACAAGACAAACTTCCACAAACAGACCCCGCGGCAGAGGGAGATCGAGAGATGGCGGAGGGAACAGGAATGGAATCAGTGCTGCGCGCAATCCAACAGAGCTTGCAAGACATGAACGGTAAATTAGATAATGTAATACAGAGAGTGGACAGTATGGCTGCGAAAATTGAACAACACGACGGCCGTCTTGTGGAAGCAGAACAGCGTATTTCCAGGGTGGAAGACGACCACAGCGTCACGTCCAAGACCTGCAAGGGATTGGAAAAAACAGTGGAGACCCTACGCGCCAAGGTGGAAGACCAGGAAGCCAGGTCCAGACGCAACAACGTCCGCATTTCTGGCCTGCCGGAATCCACCAATACAGGGAAGATGGAAACTTACATTGAGACACTGATGAGAGACATCTTTGGCTCTGAAAAACTATCCTCAGTATTCCTGGTGGAACGAGCTCACAGATCCCTGGCTCCTGTACCAAAGCCTGGTGCAGCGCCGCGCATGATCATTGCACGCATGCTAAACTACAGGGATAGAGACACGATTTTACGGCTGGCCAGAGAAATGGGCAAGATCACTCATCAGGGGAACACTCTGGAATTCTACCCTGATCACACCATGGCGGTTCAACTGGCGCGGAAGGAATTTGCTCCGGTGAAGAAGAAACTACGAGACCTTGGTCTGGAATACGCCATGTTGTACCCAGCGAAGCTCAAGCTCACGAATGTAGGGAAGCCGGTTGTATTTCTGACGGTGCAGGCGGCACATGAGTATATCAAGAGACAAGATAAACGGCGAAAAGATCAAGAGCGACACGAACCTACGAGCGATGTTGAGTGATATTCTGCTTGTAACTTTCCTGGACATCACTGCGGGGATCAAGACACGGACTGTTGCCAGTCCTCCTCGAGTGTGCAATGGGAACTGTAGAAGCACATGGCAGCAGCAAATGGCCTAGACAATGGTATGACGCTGCAGTTCCCTGAATGTTGAGACTATGACCGACATCGACGGAATCAAACTGAAGGTATTGTTGCGCTGTGAATGTCTGCTGAGAGAGGGCAGGAACAGGAGGTTGTGGTGGGTACTGCATGACGCCAGAAGCACACTGCAGACATCTACTACACGCACTGATTAAATTGTGGCTGGCACTGCGTGCTTGCTATGCAACATGAGGGACTTATGCGGCTCTAAGTCGCTGTAAATGTACGTCGCAGAGGCGTTGGGGGTCTGGGTGGATAGAACTACACCTTGCAATACTATGTGCTTCTAATTGAAGGATTGGAGGGAGAAAGGAGGTCACGTGTATGCAATATATTATCGTATGTGTAAGCGTCCGTCCACGTCCACCATGTGGATGGAGTCGTGCGAACCTGGTGACACCCCCACGAGGGTGCACCCCAAGACATGTTTTTCTTTGAAGTTACGAGTTACTTGGGAATGGCTTTGGCAAAGTTTGGGCGCTAAAGTGGGTGGGGGGAAGGGGAAATGTTCTAGTTATACTCAACTGCACACTCTGTGTCTGAGAGGCATGGCGAACTCCTTGGTTGCGAAATGCTCAGCGAACCTATTTGCACGTATGTCTTTGATAATTTTGTTATTAATGCTATATGGAGATTTTGGCTTGTGCCACTCACTGCTTGTGAAACACCTAGCATATTTGGTAACAGTCCGCCAACGTACAAATGTCACGCAGTAATACGCTGAAATTCTTGACGTGGAACGTCCGGGGCCTGGGTAACCCGAAAAAGATAAGGCAACTATTCGCTTATTTAGACCGTATGCATGTTGACATAGTTTTCTTACAGGAAACGCACTTGGCACGAGACGGCTCAATCTCTCTGGGATCTAAATGGGCTGAATCTGTGTCCAGCTCGACCTACTCGACTTACTCCAGAGGGGTGAGCATATTAATAAAGAAGGGTACGAATTTTGAGATCCTGGATGTGCACACAGACTCGGAGGGGAGGAGCGTGATGGTGGCGGGTAGGGTGAGAGGACAGAGACTACTGTTGGTGAATACTTATGGCCCTAACGTTGATGATCCGGGATTTTTCAGAAAGGTATGGCATACTGTTGATGACCTGAAGATGACACATGTGATATGGGGAGGAGATTTTAATGTAACGCTGCATGACACGCTAGACAGGGCGGCGCACACGCCGGAACAACATGGGAATGCCAGAAACATGCTGCATGATGCAATGGAGGACCTGAGGATGGTAGATCTGTGGAGAGTTGGTAACCCTGGGGAGATAACGGCAACGCACATTAATGCAGCTAACAATAGTTGGGCCAGACTGGATTACTGGCTGGGTACGCAAGAGGTGCTGGATTGGGTAGTATGCATCAAACATTTACCACGAACATTATCAGACCACAATCCAGTGCTCCTGGAAGTTAATATCCCGCATTACGAGCCACCGCCCTTCACATGGCGCTTCAATGCAGCGGCTTTGAGAGACCCCTTATATGTCACTACAATACACGATGCAATTGTAGAGTATTTTAATCTGAATGGCCCGACGACTGAAGATCCAGGATTGCTCTGGGAAGCCTTTAAGGCCACAATCAGGGGGGTGTGCATCAGTACAACTTCAGGCATACTTAAGGATATCCGACACCAACTGCACACACGAGAAACAGCAATACAGGCATTGGAACAACACTACACGCAAACGCGGGATACTAAAGTACTTGGGGACATCCAGGTTCTGTTGACGGAGCATAGGGGATTTGCACTAGATGAACTTAAATATGTTACTAAGCGAGCGACTGCTCGACGTTATGGTGAGGGGGGCAGGCCGGGTAGGTCGCTGGCTGAGAAAACATGCTCAGGTAAGAAAGCACAAAATATCACATCCATATGCACATCGACCGGAGAAGAGATTACTGATGTGAAAGGGATAATGCGGGAATTCATGACTACGTACGGCACACTTTACGAGGCGCGCCCATCGCCCTCGCGAGTAGACTTGTTACAATACATGGAAGATGTGGAGATAGCATGGCTAGCAAATAGTCATAGGGAATATCTAGCACGCCCTGTCACAGTGGAAGAGGTGACGGACACCATTAGGAGATTGCCCAACAACAAGGCACCGGGCCCTGACGGCTATGTGACAGAATTTTATAAAATGTATGCGGATTTGCTCGCTCCACACCTAGTGAGGTTATATGGCGCAGCGCACGAAGCCCAGATAATGCCGGCGACTCTGAGGGAGGCGCTACTAGTTACACTTCTGAAACCGGGCAAGGAGGAGAACAAGTGTGATTCTTATCGCCCCCTGTCACTACTGAACGTAGATACGAAAATAATAGCAAGTCTGCTGGCGGATAGGCTGAAACCACTAATGCCCCTATTAATAAGACCTGATCAGTCCGGCTTTATCCCAGATAGGGCCACCACACATAACACCCGGACACTGTTTGCATTAGCGCACTATCTAGCCCCCGAGACGAAGGCAGTGGCGGTGCTGTTGGACGCAGCAAAGGCATTCGATACTATTGGATGGCCTTTCATGCATGCAGTACTGGAGAGGATGGGGTTTCCCCCTATCTTTCTGGGGTGGATAACGATGCTATACACAAATTTAACGGCTCGCATTAGAGTAAACAGGTATGTTTCGGAACCGATACCAATCAGTAGGGGCACTAGACAAGGCTGCCCGCTCTCACCAATGTTATTCGCGTTAATTTTAGAGCCGCTGGCTTGTAAAATACGACAACACCATCATTACTCTGCACTACAAATGCCTACACGCCCCATTCACATATCGCTATATGCAGACGACATGGTATTATATGTGAAAAACCCGGAACAGCACTTAAATCCGCTATTACGGGAATACATAAAATTCGGTCAGCAATCGGGATTGCAAATAAATTGGGATAAATCTATGATCCTGTCTTTAACAGATAGTACGCGCCCCACACAATTAGAATACCCACTGGCATGGCAAGACGAGCCGACGAAGTACCTAGGCATTTGGGGCCCGATGTAGGTAAAATAGATTTACCGATTTTTAATTACCGAATCATACCGATTCGGTAATTAAAAATCGGTAAATCTAAGGGGTTGAGATGTAGGAACATCCAGATGTTCCTGCTACCGAATCGGTAAAAATCTGTATTTACCGATTCGGTAAATACCGACCGGTAATGGCCCATTCATTCCTATGGGCTTTGAAGCCCATAGGAATGAATGGGGCATTACCGGTCGGTATTTACCGAATCGGTAAATACAGATTTTGACAAGGGTGCAGGGGGTGTCACTTTGACACCCTCTAGCACCCCCAAAAAAGATTCGGGGGCCATGTGGCAGGCAAACCTGCCCTAAGGGCAGGTCTGCCTGTCATATGGCACAGGTGTGCATGCACACATGTGCATGCACACCTGAATCGGTATTTTACCATCAAATATATTTGATGGTAAAATACAGAATCGGTAAGGGTTGTGGGACTCAGAAGAGTCCCACCTACATATCAAAAATACCGAATAGGTATAAATACCGATTCGGTATTTTACAGATTCGGTAAATTTACCGATCGGTAAATTTACCGAATCTGTAAAATTCTGGGCCCTACATACCAAATCTGATTTTCCGGTCGGTAACGGCCGAAAATACCGATTTTCGGCCGTTACCGACTGACCTACATCTGGCCCTTGGTTCCATAGGGACCCTGAATTGGTCATCAGGACAAACTACGGCAGAGCCATAGCATCCCTTGAAGACAAAATTAAAAGATGGAATAGACTTCCTCTGTCGCTGGCTGACAGGGCCGCGATTGTTAAAATGGTACTGTTACCCAAGTTCCTTTACCTGTTTAATAATGTCCCAATAAGGCCGCCAGCAGCAGTGTTCCGTAATATCAACACACTGGTACTCAGTTTGCTTTGGGCAGGGAAACAAGCAAGGATGGAGCTACGCACCATGACACTACCATATGCTAAGGGAGGGTTCAAGGTTCCAGACTTCTATCTTTACTATTTATGCGCACAAGCGCAATTCGCGCACTACTGGTTCCACGAAATACCCTTTCTGACCCATGTGGCTGTGGAAGCGGGAGACACCGCCCCAATACCGCTAGCTAATATGTTGCCACATAAACGCCCCAAGTTACACGGACGAGATATTAATACAGTAAACACTACCACTGAGGCTTGGAGACTGATGGGAAAAGTGGCGGACAGCCTGCCGCTGTATGCACCAGCACTTCCACTAGCACATCACCCGGCCATTTCGGTGACGCAGGAGCAAGTAGGCATGGACCTCTTGAAACGGGCTGGTATAGACAAACTGGGCGACATGTATGCAGGGGGTCAATTTCAGAGCTTGGCCAACTTACACTACATCAGCAACCCATCCCTGTTGTTCAGCTTTAATTACTATAGATTGCAGAGGGCACTGCAGGAGCACTATCCTACACACCCGGAAGAACCTAAAACACTGGATCCACTACAATTGCTCCTCACTGCGCCCACTGCATCACACTTGGTGTCCAAACTATATGCAAGCTTACAAAACGCGGTGGGTGGAAATACGGACAAGGCTAAGGATAGGTGGAGTGCGGGGTTGGAGATGCCGCTAACTGATGACGAGTGGAGTGCCTGTTGTATGCTAACTAACATGTTGACGCCTAACGGAAACTTGAGAATCATTCACTATAAATACTTGCACCAGGTGTATTACACACCACAGCGATTACACAGATACGGCCTAAGAGAGGACTCCAAGTGTTACCGCTGTGGTCAGGAAGATGCAGATTTCATGCATCTAGCGTGGCATTGTCGTAAAGTGGCGGGATACTGGGAACAAGTTATACAAGTTCTGAATGTAATGCTTGGAATATCATTGGAATGCGAGGTGAAAATCTGCTTATTGGGTATTGTTCCGCAGCTGAGGGCCTTGAAGCGTAAGTTCTGTGCTGTGGCACTCTTGTTGGCCAAAAGAAGGGTGTCCCTCCACTGGAATAGCAAAAGGGGTCCACAGACGAAGCAGTGGCTGGAGGATATGACGTATTGTCAGGACACACTCAACACATATGAGGAAGAATTGCCGATTGGGTCTAGACCCAAAGATTATTGGGGATTCTTGCGTGCTTATTTGCTTGCACACGGTACATCAGAGTCGGAAGTGGATGAGGGCTGAAATGTACAGGCTGCGAATACAGACATATGTTTGAGATTAACTGTCAAGATGGCACTGAGGAGGGAGGATGCTGTGATACAGAGCTCTTGTGGTTTGAGGTTAATTGCAGGTTGAGTAAAGTAATGTTATGTTAACTGAATTTTTTAAAATACAAAAGTAAGAACGGAAACATGCGTGTACACGATAACAGCACTGACAGCACTATCTGAACTATGCAACCGGGACGCCGCCGGTCCGTTGGATGTCGGCTGATGGGCTGTGTAACTTAAATGACATTTTTTATCTGCTGTGTAAAATTGTAGCCGGCCCATTGCGGTTGTAGGCGCCTTGATTGTAACTGTTTTGCTATGGAAAGTGCAATAAACATCTTACACCCAAATAAATAAATAAATAAATAAATAAATCAGTCATAGCGCATGCTGTCACATTAAGCAAGCACTATTCCTCCAGCCCCCTAGAAAGCACACTGAGTTCTCTAAACAAACCAAGCCTCCAGCAAACCTGGGAAATCCCCGCTGCTATTGTTTTGATTTCGTTCGAGAACTCCGGTAAAGAATGTAAGAACGACCAGTTCTTAATGACATCTTTAATTGACGTCTTATGTCCATCCTTACGTCAAACCCGGCACCTCTCAGGTATAAATATACCGACACTACCCTAAGTAAGGCCACGGTGGTGATGAGCTTGGAGCAGTGACTACTTGCCGGAGAGCCCAGCTGATGCAGGAAGCCCACGGACGCTGCCCCTCCCTCTTGACACGCTGAGAGAGACGCTGCCTTTTCTCCTGCCGAGAAATCCAGCTTCCAGCGTTTCCAACTTGCCCTTGCGGGTGACTGGGATACCGAGTCCTGAGACAGAGATACCAGCCCTCCTGCCTTCTAAATCCCAGGTACTGAACTGACTAACCCCTTACAGAGAATTCTTGAGTCAGATTCTTGGCAAAACAAACTTAACTTAAACTGCTACTTACTTACTCCCTCCCACGTATTAGGCTTAGGTCAGGTACACCGGGGTAGGCGTAGTTAGAAGCACCAGTTGAGTACGATTAGTCAATGTATATATGTATGTATATCTTTTATCCATTTTAAAGTATCATATGGCTAAGAAACCATATCAATGCTTTTACAGTATTATTTTATAATCCTGCTTTTACTGTATGCACTTTACTTAACCTTAAGTATTGCAACTGTAGCGATTCATTTCTCTCGTATGAGAAAAAGAGACTGATCAATAAATAACACCTTTTATTGAACACGCCCATCTCCTCTTTCTCTACAATCTGGTGGAACTAAGTATGCACGTACTGACTGAGTAAAATAGTTGTCTTTTGTTTTCACACGACTCTGGAGATATACTCTTGATTAGGGAGAGCAAAGTTGTCATGTTCTATGGTTGTCAGAAACTAAATCCCTTCTTGTCTGTCCAGGGAGTTTAAACTCCTCCTCGCCTATTCGAGAAAGTTTCTAGTGAACTCTGAGCTAGCTGGCACACAAAACTTAAGTCTAATATCCTCAGTAGAAGACCTAGTTAACCTCTGTCCTACGTCTATACTATTGAAGATATTATTCCAATGCGCAGAGCCTATTGGGATAATAGGAACTACACTACATGGCCCCCAACGGTTTGGTAAGGCGATAAAACTAACGCAAGACATTAGAGTAACTCAGTTGTGCTTTTCACACAGACCCTTTCTCCCATAAATATTCCAAAGACGTCTGGAGTGGGTCAAAGGTTAAAATCCGCCAAACTTAGTAGGAGGAGACTCCTATGTACGGTTTTTGGTTTATTCAACGTTGAAAGATACAGTGTTCCAAGATATTGTGCACCTAATCTTTGTTTCTGTGGAAACCTGATCTGCAACAAAAAAATCTTCTTGTCAGTAAAATGTCAGACAATGAAGAAGAAAGGGAGGCAGCTAGAATAGCAGCTCAACTCCTAGCGGATGACACAAGTCTCCTACAGCAAGACCTGGATGCAATACTCATCCCGGTCAGCATAAGAAAAACTATAACTTTAAAACTTATAGAAAATGGACTGACATCGAGAGGTGGTACAGTCATATTTGTAATTGAGGCACATGAATATCGGCAGACAGAGGTATTCTATTCATGGATAAACTTTCCAGCAGCAAGCGCTGTAACAAAGGAGTTCCACTATTACAAAATAGAGGAACCACCGGATGAGTACACTCCTTTCGAAGAGGTGGAAATCCCATTAAAATACCAAGAGCACCTGCTCTGGTTTAAAGGCGCCCTAAAACATAATGATCACATCACCAGGCTCGGTCCAGTAGGTAGACCAGGAGCAACGTGGCCGGTTCTAGCCAGCTACACACCACATCCAGACATTGAAAAAATGTCAATACCAGAACTTTTAGTACAGCTAAAACAACTGATTAAAATACATAGACAATTAGTCCAATATATAATGCGGACTTCAACAGTCCAACCAGCTATTAAAATTCCACAGCTGACCCCTCATCAGGGGAACACAAATAAGATCACACCACAGAACATACAGTCCTGTCTAGGTAAAGTACCCATTAAAAGGGAACAAATTCCATTCTGGTTAGCACAAAAAATCACTCAAATAGAGGCAGTATTTCCGGATACTACCCCTACTGAGAAACACAGAATTCTGACTATCTGTCTTCCAATGGGGATCGCACCACATGTGGAAGACTGTGACACTTGGGGCACAGTCTTTGCTTCCATTTACACAAAAACACATGGTGTTCCGTCCATGGCGGTAATACCAAAGGTGTTAAAACAGATTCAAAATAAATACGGTCCAGAACCCGCTTTAACTCTGGGTATGAAATTACTGAAAGACTTCAAGCAGGTCTCGGCAATATTACTAGCCAACATAAAGGGGGAAGCAGCGACTGTGGCGATCCGCCAAAGACTGAAAGAAACAGATATAGCAGAACAACCATTTGAACTTGCCAGAATCATAGAAAAATCCTATGAAGAACTAGGAAGAGATAATTTGGGTGGAAAACCAGTGAAACCCCAACTAACTGAAAATCCTGAAAAGGTATTTATTAAAAATAATCTAAACACTCCAAAAAAGAGCTGGGATGGAAATAAACAGTCCACTCCCAAAGAAAAAAGATTCCAGTCCAGAGGAAGGTCTCCTCGGCGGAGAGAGAGATCTCCGGACCAAGGACACAAGTCTCCCCAGAGGGAGCCCTCTGAGAAAAAATACAACCTTAGAAATAGGGATAATTTGAAGAAACCTGATAGATATCAAGATATTGATACACGTCCATCTCGATCTTTTCAGACTTCCTCGCAGAAATCGGAAAGAAGAGGACGGTCAGAACACAGGGAAGAGCACGTCAAGTCCAAAGACAAGGAACCTGCTCATCAAAATAAAAAGTTACAATTTCCAAAGAAGAAGGTAGCCAGTATTAAAGTAATCAAACATGCCGAGGATACTGAGGACACAGCTGAAATACGGAGAGTGGGCTCAGACAATGCTAGACAGCGCAGCAGAAGTGAGCATAGCTCGCAAGATCCTGCTGAATCATCTGGAGACAGTGGACACGAATGAATACATTCAGGTGGAAACTGCAGACACCAGAGTTAGCAAACCTCATAAAATATATGAAATAACTTTACGTATAGAGGGAGATAAGACTAGGAAAATGAGGGGTCTATTTTGGGATAACCTCTCCAAAGGCTATGACATCCTTTTAGCTGAAAAAGACTGGCCACCAGAGTTTGTCAGGGAGTGCCCTCATGGCGAAGATATGATTATGCCTGCCTTCTCAAATCACATTCCAATACATAGAAAATATACACTTGCAAGAAAGTGGTCAGTAGCCCAAGCTCCTGCATTATATAAAAACCACGTAGGATGGGATGAGGACTCACCTCCTCACAAAATCCAGTTAAAATCTCAACCAACTGCACAAAGACAGTACCCAATTAAGCAAGAAGCTAAAAAACAGGTCAGGGAGATCTTAGATCAACTTGAATACCAGGGGGTGATTGAAACCTGCACTTCACAAATGAACAATCCTTTGTTTCCTGTCTCCAAGCCAGACGATTCATATCGTCTAGTTTTGGACTACAGACACCTTAACTCATGTTGCAAAACCTTTGCAGTACAAAACTCACACAGTGCAGCACTAATGAATAGCATAGTGCACAAGAAATACAAAACAACATTAGACATTTGTCAAAATAAACATTTCTGTCGTTTGCCACAGGGGTTCAAGAACAGCCCAGGATTATTCTCAGCAAGAGTAACAGAGTTATTACAACTGTATGATGATGAGGCATTATCTTATGTCGATGACATCTATCTAACAGATGATGACTTGGATACTCACTTGAAAAGAGTGAACACCATAATACTTGGGTTCGCAGCAGAGGGTTACAAATTCAACTTCAAAAAGTCAAGAATTGCCCATCTAACTGTCCTGTTTTTAGGATATAAATTATCAAGTGAAGGCAAAAGCCTGGCAGACAATTTCTTGGAGAAATGTGCTGTAATCCAAGCACCAAGAACGCTGAAACACTTACAATCAATTCTAGGTTTCCTGAATTTCGGAAGAACCTACATTCTAAATTATGCAGAGAGAGTTAAACCTCTCTATGACCTAATAAGACCAGATTTTAAAAGAATCAATTGGACTCAAAAACACACAGAAATTTGAGATCTTTACAAACAGACATGTTAGTTAAAACAAAATTGCAAACACGCGATAACACACGCAACCTTGTGATTCGGGTCATCCCAGGAAGATGCGGATTCACATACCTAACCTCTAATGAGGGAGAAACGGTACCAATAGCTTACAAATCACATTTGTACACAGAAGCTGAAAAAACATTCAGCATTAAGGAAAACATTGTTCATGCGGTTCAAACAGCTGTAGCAAGAGAAAAATACCAAGCTGACGGCAGACAGATTACAGTCAGAACAGCAGAATCGGCCTTTGAGGCATTAACAAGCCCATGTAATTTACCTACTATGGCACTAAATCCAAAATGGATACAATGGGAAGATTCTCTTGCTACAGACAGAGTGAAATACTATTTTGACCCGGAAATGAAAACAATTAAAACATCTAGAATATGAAAGAGAATACCCTCTGCCTAGCGACATTCTGCCCATACAACTTTACGCCTGCGTAATATACACAAACAGTTATGTAGAACCCTCAGTTTGGGGAAAACAAGCCTACAACGCTACATGCGAGGTTGTCAAATGCCGGTGGCGCGGACGTAAATTGATGCCACTAGTAGCGATGTCACAATCTGTAAAAGACAATTCAGGTCATCAAACTGAATTAATAGCTTTAAAAATGGCGCTCGATATTGCCGATCGCGAATTCCCGACACTGATAGTGTGCGATTCACATTCCTGCGTCAAATCATACAGCGAAGACTTGCAGAAATGGGTTCGAAACGGTTACAAAGATGACACAGGTGCCACAATAAAGCAAAAATCGCTTTGGGAACAAGTTGTTCTTTTACAGAAAGAACTACAAAAGGCCCACGTGATACATACACTGAGTCATCAGCGTGATGGCGTTCACGCTGCAGGGAATTTATTGGCTGAGACAGCCACAGCGGAAGCAACTAAATCGGCTTCCGTAGCTACAAAAAAGCGTTCAGGAAAATACATTGACGGGGAAACAATGCTGGCGGTGAAAACGTCATCAAAAGGCGACTGCTCAGCGCTACCCATCAACTATCCACTCAATTATACATACATAATCGATGCGAACTCCGTTCCTTTTGCTCAAATCCCTGGAGTGGGGGATAGGGTAATTCCAAACAGGAACAGGAGAGGCTTCTTAATACAAGAAGCACATATGGGATTAGGTTTAAGGCATCAGACAATCAAAGAATCTTTGACAGAATTAAAATCAGAATACTGGTGGCCGGGGATGAGCGTGGATAATCACAAATTTGCAAAAAATTGTGAAAACTGCAACAGAGATCGCAGTGGCGAACCGGCCGAGGTAGTGCCAGAACACATAATAGAAAGCATAAAACGATCTATTCGCATGATTAAACAAGAAACATGCGTCCCAATGTATATTATTTGAGACTATCATCACTTAAAATGTAAACCCCAGCTCTCGGCTGACGTCTGAACTGTTATAAAAAGATTTGCGAGTCTATAATGGCATATACGCATGGGGCATGCTACATTCTGACCATTGCCCTGCTTTTAGCTCTCGAGCTTATGGGGGGTGTATGGCCAGCATGGGCATTGCATTGCGGGACTCTTATCACTTCCTTCCTGAGGGAAACGGGATGGTGTAAAGAAAAAACCAAGGCATAGAGCAATCTATAACGGCAAAGGTATTAGGTTCGGAAACATTTAATAAGTGTCCAACGTAGTCTTAATAATCTGCCAAGAAATTCTCTGAGAGGTCTCAGTCCGTACGAACTATTGTTTGGGACTAGAATGTTAATCCAGGACCTCGATAGTCAAACTTCAGTGGTTAAAGAAAAATGCTTTGATATCAAAGATCGTTTGGCTATTTTACAGGACTTAAACGAAAAAAGAAAAGACCTGAGCAACATAAATTTGAAGCAACAGCCAACAGCCACTGAAGAGAAACCACCTGTCCCAGCAAGGACTGTCTGGATTCCAAAAATCGGGGATCTGGTCAGAGAGAAGATCGTGGTAAAGAAGGAATTTGGGCCTTCTTACAGAAAAGCAGTACCTGTCTTGTCTGTCAACGGGACAAGATCAGTGGTATTACCGCCCCTTGCTGGTAAAAAGGAGAACCGAGTTGTATCCATCGACCTGGTTAAACCACAATCATGTGGCCGATAATAAGTAGTAGGCCAAGTGGACTTCCAAGAAGTAGTAGAACACCAAAGTTTGCTACAAATACAGAGGTTCAAACTGAGAGACTAATCACAATTGATAAACCTACAGTGAATCAACAAGGACTATGCAACAATGCCATGGAATTTAAACCTCTTGAAACCCAAATCAAAATCTTACATCAAGAAACACCAGTCTACAATGATGTAACCTCAGACTATGCTAATGAAACAAAAAAAATTAAAAAAGCAAAAAAGAATCCAGAAGCAATTGAAACAATTGACAGAACAGCATCAGGCTACTTCATCAACTTCGATGATTTTTCTGAAGATCCGAGTGAACCTGAGGAACGACCAACAACAAAAACTTTTAGAAACAAAACAAAGGAACTCTTTCATCAACTAAAAGAAACCTATCTGATTTCTCCATGGATTGAACTTTGGGTGGCACTAGGAGTATTCATCCTCCTACTTTGGCTCATCATGGTACTATGCTTGGGACATTTCATTGAGGGAAAATATGTTACAATGGACACAGCAAGTCAGAATATCAACTTGGTCCTGAAACCACACAAGTCTTCACACATCAAGAAAAGAGAACTTTCTTCAGTAAACTTCACAGCCAATCCTATACCCGGTGGGGTAGCATGGGACAAAACTGATTACGAAATCTATGGTCCGGTAGAGCTCCTGAAGTATCCTCATCAATTCAAGATTTCATTGAGTGACTTTGTAAAACCAAGCACATTCGCTGATGATTGGGACTTTGACAGTATTAATAATATGATGTCAGATCTAGTGATGTCAGCTAAATTCACAGGACATGATTATTTACAAGGTTCATCTAATTATAACCAGATGTGTTGTTATAACCACTATGGTAACCATTATCTGCATAAATCAGCTCAACCTAGAAATGTTTTAAATTATAACCAATGGGAACATTGTGCAACTCCACCAAAAGGAAGTTCAAAAACATTTTATGATAAATTTTCATACTTCTCAGGGTTTAACACAAGTGATGCAGAAACGTTTTATTTTAGACTGTTAAATAAGACAGGAATGAAAAACATGCTTACAAACACAAAATTAATCTATTCAGAGACATTTTTTGAAAAAATGAAAACATTTGGTTTTGATTTCTGGAACAAAAATATTGAAACAAAAACGATCTGGGGTACAAAAGATTGGCAAGTGCAAGGTATAGAATCATTATTTAGAGTCTGCATGATCCCAGAACAAATTATATTTTTGAATGATACAATTCAACAGACAAGCTGTCTTGGCCTAGCCAAAATTAAAGACTTAAACAAACCGTCTATTCCAAAACCAACACCCGACAGTAATAGCACTACAGATGTTGAGATAGACGTATCCCATATTTTAAACCAAAACAGAACACATACTGATTGCAAAAAATGTTTGATCTAGCCCACAGACACAAATAACTGTCAAGATAGATTCCTGAACAAAAAACAGGGGTTGACAACAACCAGGCCAGACCCTAGATACTCCCAGAGACAACATCCAGGGATTATAACTACATACAGTGTAGGGAAACTCTGCCTCGAATGGCTACCAACATCCACACTGGCAGAAATTAAGCAACACTTGACTTTACTTAAAGAAGGTGCTGACTTGCGTGATTTCATTATGGGACCACACAAACAGCGTCAAAAACGTTTCATGGCGGCCTCTATATATGCAGCTTACAACGAAGCTTGGAAAGTAACTAAAATTGAAACAGCAGAGAAAATACGGGAAATTGACCGTGTTAATTTGGAAAAATCGCTTTCTGTTGTGGACAATGGGTTAATGACTCTGTCTTCCAGAATATATTCACTGGACAGTATTGTATCATCTGCAATCGATATAATAGAACAAGACTTACTGATGTTACAACACGGTCAGTCCCAATTGCGTTCTATTGTACAGCGTGGCTGGACGTTACAAAATCTGCGTTCAGGCTACGTGCCTTGGCGTTTAATCAACACAACGTCATTATTCACTATCTTTAACCTTACTGATACACAAATCAGCTTGGCACAAAAGGGTGCAGAGTATACAATTCTGAGCATTGAAAAACTTGAGAGATTACCATTGACAATGTCAGAACGACCTGTCATTGAATGGATAATACATGGAATCATAACTATTCCGATAACGACTTTCGAATTTCGATACTGCCAGAGATATATACAGGCAGGCCAGTATGAAAGGTTGGGTAAAGGATACATTAAGTCAACATGGAACTTGCCTTATACACACACATGTTATAGTAATACAGGACAGAGTGTATTTCTTAGTGGTAACAATTGTGAAAAATCACTAAGTGGTATACTTCTGTGTCAGGGTATAAGTTTACATGGGGCCTGTGAGGGGACTTCAAATAACCTTTCATGTCACCAGCTCGGCACACCTGCAACAAAAATAGAACCATTCTTTAGAAGACTTTCTAACGGGAGTTACATTCTGTTAGACCTGGCATCTTTGGCGTGGTTTCCCCCTATCTTTTTGCCTCTACCTCCTGTATTTTTGATGCTGTGCTGGATTTCGTTTTTGCTGGTTTAGATGCTTTGGACACTCTGCCACTGCTGATCAGTGCCAGAGTGTAAGTGCTCCCTGTGTAAATTGTTATTCTGATTGGATATACATGTTTGGCATGTTTGTATCACCATGAAGTCCCTAGTAAAGTGCACTGGGTGTGCCAGGGCTGGTGATGACAAATGCTACTAGTGGGCCTGCAGCACTGATTGTGCCACCCACAGGAGTAGCCCTAAAATGGTGTCTCAGGCCTGCCACTGCAGTGCCTATGGGCAGTTTAGAACTGCCATGTCCTCCTGGCCAGTGTCCCCACTGACCAGGCCTAACCCTTCCCTTTTTGTGCACATCAGCCACCCCTATGGAAGGCCCAAGGTACCCCCCTGGGTAGGGTGCAGTGTATGTAAAAGGTAGAGCATGTACTAGTGCAGGTGACATGCTCTGGTAGTGAATGGCAGCCATTTTCGTTTTTTACTACTGTAAGGCTATCTTGCTCCATAGGTTAACATGGGGGATGCTGGCTACAGTGGTTAACAGCATTTCTTCCCATAGGAACAAGATAGGACATAAGTATCTAGTATCCCTGAACTCAGAATTTAATAACACATCTTTTAGGAAAGGTTGTTTTTAAATCCTGTGTTTGAGAACAGCACTTTTAGAAAGTTGCTGTTCTCTTGTCTGACCCTTCTGTGTGCCTGGGCCTGTTTGTGTATTGACTGTCTGGTTTGAGAGTGACAGGGGCTGGGGAATTCCCCAGGAGGCTGGATGAGTCAGCACTAGGCTGAATGACTGCATTTGCAACTGGAGTGGTGGGAGGAGTTAGCCCCTGGGCTGAATAGGGCTGTGCCTGCCTTCCACAATGCTGGCTCCACCCCCCTGCTGGGCGGCTGAGGACCCTGCCCCTCACTCTGAAAGGAAAGAAGCAGCCAGCAAAACAAAGTACTCAGGAAACCCCAGAACTGGTTCAGACCGGGCTCAGGGCCCACATGCACAGAGAGAACAAAGACTTTAGGGGTATAAGTACAGGACCCCTGACAACAGAAAATTAGATCATCCTGGAAATCAAGAAGGAACCTCTGCCAAGGAGAAAGCTGAAACTGAAGAAGGAAGACTGTCCTGCTGTTGCTCTGCTGGACTGACCTGTTGCTTTGCTGCCAAGGAGAGGGCAAGGACTTTGCTGTGTGCTGTGTCCCCTGTCTTGAAGGAATCTCCAAGGGCCTGAGAAGAGCTGGCTCCCTGTTTTGAAGTCCCAGGAACAAAAGGACTTCACCCCCAGCTTCCCTGAACTCTGCTGAGAGAGTTCTGTCCTTCCTAGAGTGCTTGATCCAGTTGTGGGGCCTCTGGAAGTTGTACCTGAGCTGGGAAGCTTGAAACTAAGCTTGAGTGACTTTTGAACTTGAAAAGTGTTGCATCGCTCGCTTGCGGAGCGCATCCCCGACAGTGCGAGAAGTTTCCCGCCGCTACGGAGGTCGAGATCGTCGCAGCGCCTGACGCCGCTGCCAGAGACATCGCATCCTTCGTTTGCGGGACGCACCAGACCGGTGCGGGAGAATCGAACATCGCTGCGAGTATCGTCGCAGAGCCTGTCGTCGCTGGGTGAGAACGCCGCACCGCTTGCTTGCGGACCGCATCACGTCGCTGCGAGCATCGTCGCAGAACCATCGCATCGAGGAGCTGCGAGAGAGAGCATCACCGCTGGACCGCGCAGCGTCGCCCCGGAGATCGTCGCAGCCTCTACGAGATCGTCGCATCGTGCCTTTGCGAGAACAGACTTCCTACGGAACCTACGCACCGGAATCCATACAAGTGGCCTTCCTCCCCATACAGACCGGATTCGTCGCAACACGCCCGCTGCTGCAGCGGGGTTGTCGCATCGCCTCCCCAGGGTCTCAGGAGCAACGCATCGCTTGTTTTCCATCGCACCAGCTTCTGCTTTTGGAACTTTGCTGCAACTAAAAGGTACTGTGAGTAAACGTGACGCAACTGTGAACTTTTCACGCATCAGTAGAGAATTCTATCGCAACGTAGAGAATTCTAACGCAACCTTAAGAACTCTTTTTGAAACCATATTCTTGAACTGTGTATGTTGGATTTTTGTCGTTTTGGTCTTGTGTAGTTTAGATTAAAAATACCTTTATTTTTCTAAACTGTTGTGGAGTCAGTTTGTGGTGTTTTCACTGTGTTATTGTGAGTGTTGCTACAAATACTTTACGCATTGCCTCTGGTTAGCCTAGACTGCTCGTGCCAAGCTACCTAGAGGGTGAGCAGGGGTTATCTCAGAAGGTTATCTCCTTGCCCTGACTAGAAGCAAGGGTCCCTATTTGGACAGTGGTACCTACCTCTGCCAACTAGAGACCCCCAGATCTAACATTGGTGGTCAGGCGGTGGGATTTGAACTTGTATTTGTACTTGACCCACAGTAATTGGTGTACATCACTAGTGAGTGCAGACCACTACGCCACCGCATACTACTGGTTTTTGATTTTTCTATTTTTGAGTAACTCTTCCAAGCATCATGTCTTTGAATGGGAAAGCACCCAGTAAGGAGGCGGAAGTAGAATTGGAGTTTGCCATTGGAGATTTGTATTCATACAAAGTTGAGCAACTTAGGAAATTCTGCCTTGAGTTTGAGTGCCCCATAAAGAGCGCCTACAGAAAGGAGGAGCTGCAGAGAATCTTGAAGGCCCATTGGGAGGCACAAGAGGGAGATGATGATGTAAATGGAGGGAATGGTTTTCAAGTCAAAGATCTGCCAGTGGGCAGAGTAGGCTCAGGAGCTGGCAGCAACCACTCCGGTAGGGGCCTCACCCCAGAAGAGTTACAAGAAAATCAGAGAATGAGAGAATATGACTTGGAAGTCATGAAAATGAAACTGAGGCAATTGGAATTGGAGAAAGAAAGGGCAGCGGAAGACAAGAGAGAGGCTCGTGCCCTAGAGGAAAAGAAATTGCTTTTGGCTCATGAGTTGAGCATGAAAGAACTGGATCTTAAAGCCAAGGAGGTGGATGCCAGTTCAAATGGTGGCAGCGCGCAGCCAGTGCATGGGGGTAAAGTATATATTCCCAAGGACCTGGTACAGAATTACCATAGGGGTGAGGATATTTATGCCTGGTTCACTTCGTATGAAATTGCATTGAAGATGAATGGTGTGCCTGATCAGCATTGGGGGGCGGGCCTGTGGAAACATTTTGAGGCTTCTGGGAGGAGTGCTCTAGAGCCCTTAGAATTAGCAGGTGCCATGACCTACCCCAATATGAAGGAGGCCTTATGTCTCAGGTATGGCCTTACCCCAGAGCAGTACAGACTGCAGTTTAGGAACTCCAAGAAGAGAGAGTCTGAGACTTGGATGGAGTGTGTGAATTTGTACTCGCGTGCACTGGAAGGTTGGATGAAGGGCAGTAAAGTAACTGATTTTAAGGGGTTGTTGCATTTAATCAGTTGGGAGCACTTGAGTAGTCTTTGTGTTCCAGAGCTGCGCCAGCATCTTTTAGACAGCAAGCTGACAGACCCCATTGAGCTTGCTAAGGAGGCGGACCGCTGGACCAGTACCAGGGTCCACAGAGGAATTGTGGGTACCACAGCCAAAGGTGGGCAGGGTCCCCAGCAGAAGAGTGGGGGGGACAAGGGTAATCAAAAGGAGTTCTCAGAAGGGCCCCAAAATAGTTCCCAGGGAAAGGAATCCCAACCCCCCAAACCTAAACAGCCATGGCCCTCTAAGGGCAGGCGGGACAATAAAGACAACAGGGGCCCACCTACCTGCTATCACTGCAATGAGGTGGGCCACATAGCTCCAAAATGTCCCAAGAAGAAGCAAGCACCCACTGGTGCCCCCGCCCCAGCGTTAGCTAGTGTAGCTTTGGGAGAGGATTTGGTTTCTAGTGATTGGAGGGAGCTAGCAGTTATGACCCTTGTCTCTCTAGGAGACCAAGAGGTGGTCCAGGAAACCTTACTGCCCTCTAACACTAAGAAATATGGGCAGAAGGTGACCATCAATGGGAGGGAGATTGAGGCTCTGAGAGACACAGGAGCCAGCGTGACATCCGTGAGGTGTCAGTGGGTGTCTGAAGAGCAAATCATCCCTGGTGTACTCCGCCCTGTAGTGGCAGCTGACAGTTCAGTGCGCTTCAGCAAGCTGGCACGTGTTCCCTTTGAATGGGGGGGGTCTCTGGTCTGTTGGAGGTAGTTGTCAGTGATGCCTTGCCTGTAGACTGTCTGTTAGGTAACGACCTGGAGAGTTCTCCATGGAAGGATGTAGAATACAGAACTCACTTGGAGATGTTGGGTTTGCCTGCGTGGATCTGTGTGTCCACACGTGCTATGACAGCCAGTAGGGGGGAGTCAGCAGAACTGGAGCCTGAAACAGTGGCCCAGAGACCTGCAAGAAGAGGAAGAGGCAGGGGGCGCGGGAAACCAGCCCCAGCCGTTCCCACGGTCCAGGAGAAGCAGAACCTGAGGGGGATGCCCTGGAACCTACAGGGGAACAGGTAGCCGAACTGGGAGACTTGCCTCAGCTGACCCATTGGCAGCAGGAAGGTGGTCCCTCCAGGGAGGAATTCTGCAAGGCGCAGAAGGAGTGCCCTTCCCTCATTGGTCTGCGCAACAGGCTGTAGATCAGGCAGCAGGTGGAGCAGCCAGAGATCACTTCATCTACTGGGAAGATGACTTGTTATATAGCGAGCCTAAGTTTGCTGAGCCCGGTGCAGCCCGTGTACTGGTGGTACCCGAGCGCTTCAGAAACTTCCTAATGGGTCTGGCTCAAGACGTGCCTCTTGCAGGACATCTGGGGCAAGACAAGACCCTAAACAGGCTTGTCACCCACTTCCACTGGCCCCAAATGAGAAAGCACGTTGGTTCCTTTTGCAGATCTTGCCAAACCTGTCAAGCCAGTGGCAAGACTGGAACAAAGTTGAAGGCACCCCTTCAACCCTTCCCAGTAGTGAGCACCCCTTTCGAGCGGGTGGGCATAGACATTGTAGGGCCCCTGGACCCCAAGACAGCCTTAGGCAACAGGTTCATCCTGGTCTTGGTGGACCATGCCACCCGGTACCCGGAAGCAGTCCCTCTCAGGACAATCACAGCACCCGTGGTGGGCCGTGCATTGATGGGGATCTTTTCCCGTGTGGGGTTCCCCAGAGAGGTGGTTTCCGACCGAGGTACCAACTTCATCTCTAAGTACATGAAGTCTCTGTGGGAGGAGTGTGGGGTAACTTATAAGTTCACCACTCCTTACCACCCTCAAGGAAATGGGTTGGTTGAAAGGTTCAACCGGACCCTGAAAGGTATGATTATGGGCCTAGCGGAGCCCATGAGACGCAAGTGGGACGTCTTGTTACCATGCCTGTTGTTTGCCTACCGGGAGGTACCTCAGAAGTCCTTAGGGTTCAGTCCCTTTGAACTACTGTATGGCCACCCTGTTAGAGGACCTCTCTCACTGGTGAAGGAGGGTTGGGAAAAGTCCTGTGGGAAAACCCCCCAGGATGTGTTCAGCTATGTGCTGGCCATCTGCAACCAGACACAACGCTTCAGGAAGCTCGCTCAGGCGAACCTGGAAGCAAGCCAGGAAGAAATAAAAAGATGGTACGACCAGAATACCACTCTGGTCGAATTTCACCCTGGGCAGGAAGTGTGGGTGATGGCGCCAGTGGAGCCCTGTGCTCTCCAAGACAAGTGGACTGGGCCATATGAGGTGGTGGAAAGGAATAGTGAGGTAACCTACCTGGTTAACCTGAAGACTCCCAGGCAGCCCCTGAGAGTCTTGCATGTGAACCGCCTCAAACCACACTTTAAGAGGTCTGAAGTAACCATGCTCCTGGCTACAGATGCAGGAATGGAAGAGGATAGTGATCCTCTCCCTGACCTCCTGGCAGTTAAGGAGCAGGATGGGTCAGTGGATGGTGTGGTCCTCTCGCCCACCCTGACCCCAGAACAGCAGAGTGACTGTTGCCAAGTGTTGGGTCAGTTCTCCTCCCTGTTCTCCCTGACCCCAGGAGTCACCAACTGGTGCGTCCATGATGTGGACACTGGAGACAGTCTGCCTGTGAAACAGAAATTTTACAGGGTCGCTGACAAGGTCAGGGCCAGCATCAAGGAAGAGGTTTCCAAGATGTTGGCGCTAGGGGTGATTGAGCCCTCCAGCAGCCCCTGGGCTAGCTCAGTGGTCTTGGTACCCAAGAACGCTGCTACCACCGGTGGCCCTCCAGAACTCCGGTTTTGCGTGGACTACCGTGGGCTCAATGCGGTCACGAAGACTGACGCACACCCCATCCCCAGAGCTGATGAGCTCGTGGATCGGTTGGGAGCTGCCCAGTACCTCAGTACATTTGATTTACTTCGGGGTACTGGCAGATTGCCTTAACTGATGGGGCCAAAGAGAGGTCTGCATTTTCAACGCCAGAGGGGCACTTCCAGTTCCGTGTCATGCCCTTTGGGTTGAAGAATACCCCTGCCACATTCCAGAGACTGGTTAACCAGGTACTGACCGGGCTGGAGGAATTCAGCGCCGCATACCTGGATGACATTGCTGTGTTCAGCTCCACGTGGGAGGAACAACTGCAACACCTCTGCGAAGTGTTGAAGGCTCTGCAAAGGGCAGGCCTCACTATCAAGGCCAGCAAGTGCTAGATAGGGCAGGAATCTGTGGTGTATTTGGGACACCAGGTGGGGAGCGGCCAGGTGGCGCCCCTACAGGCCAAGATTGATACCATTCTGGCTTGGGAGCCCCCCAAGACCCAGACAGAGGTGAGAGCCTTTTTAGGACTCACCGGGTATTACCGACGGTTTGTCAAGGGATATGGCACCATTGTCGCCCCCTTGACAGAACTCACTTCCAAGAAGTTGCCCAAAAGAGTTGACTGGACTGACGCCTGCCAAACTGCTTTTGAAACCCTGAAAACTGCTATGTGCACAGCGCCGGTGCTCAAGGCACCTGACTTTTCCAGTGAGTTCATAGTTCAGACAGACGCTTCAGAGCATGGTGTGGGAGCAGTACTCTCACAAATCACTGAGGAGGGAGGAGACCAGCCGGTAGCCTTCATTAGCAGGAGACTACTCCCCAGGGAACAGAGGTGGAGTGCGAATGAGAGAGAAGCATTTGCTGTGGTCTGGGCTCTGAAAAAGTTGAGGCCCTACCTGTTTGGGACTCACTTCCGTGTTCAGACCGATCACAGGCCCCTCAGGATGGTTAATGCAGATGAGGGGTGAGAATCCAAAGCTGTTGAGGTGGTCCATCTCCTTACAGGGAATGGACTTTATGGTGGAACACCGCCCTGGTACAGAACACGCCAACGCTGATGGTCTGTCCAGGTTTTTCCGCCTTAGTGAAGAGAACTCCCAAGAGGGTGGGTAGTTCTCCCCACTTTCAGCTGGAGGGGACACGTGTTAGACCTGGCATTTTTGGCGTGGTTTCCCCCTATCTTTCTGCCTCTACCTCCTTTATTTTTGATGCTGTGCTGGATTTCGTTTTTGCTGGTTTAGATGCTTTGGACACTCTGCCACTGCTGATCAGTGCCAGAGTGTAAGTGCTCCCTGTGTAAATTGTTATTCTGATTGGATATACATGTTTGGCATGTTTGTATCACCATGAAGTCCCTAGTAAAGTGCACTGTGTGTGCCAGGGCTGGTGATGACAAATGCTACTAGTGGGCCTGCAGCACTGATTGTGCCACCCACAGGAGTAGCCCTAAAATGGTGTCTCAGGCCTGCCACTGCAGTGCCTATGGGCAGTTTAGAACTGCCATGTCCTCCTGGCCAGTGTCCCCACTGACCAGGCCTAACCCTTCCCTTTTTGTGCACATCAGCCACCCCTATGGAAGGCCCAAGGTACTCCCCTGGGCAGGGTGCAGTGTATGTAAAAGGTAGAGCATGTACTAGTGCAGGTGACATGCTCTGGTAGTGAATGGCAGCCATTTTCGTTTTTTACTACTGTAAGGCTATCTTGCTCCATAGGTTAACATGGGGGATGCTGGCTACAGTGGTTAACAGCATTTCTTCCCATAGGAACAAGATAGGACATAAGTATCTAGTATCCCTGAACTCAGAATTTAATAACACATCTTTTAGGAAAGGTTGTTTTTAAATCCTGTGTTTGAGAACAGCACTTTTAGAAAGTTGCTGTTCTCTTGTCTGACCCTTCTGTGTGCCTGGGCTTGTTTGTGTATTGACTGTCTGGTTTGAGAGTGACAGGGGCTGGGGAATTCCTCAGGAGGCTGGATGAGTCAGCACTAGGCTGAATGACTGCATTTGCAACTGGAGTGGTGGGAGGAGTTAGCCCCTGGGCTGAATAGGGCTGTGCCTGCCTTCCACAATGCTGGCTCCACCCCCCTGCTGGGCGGCTGAGGACCCTGCCCCTCACTCTGAAAGGAAAGAAGCAGCCAGCAAAACAAAGTACTCAGGAAACCCCAGAACTGGTTCAGACCGGGCTCAGGGCCCACATGCACAGAGAGAACAAAGACTTTAGGGGTATAAGTACAGGACCCCTGACAACAGAAAATTAGATCATCCTGGAAATCAAGAAGGAACCTCTGCCAAGGAGAAAGCTGAAACTGAAGAAGGAAGACTGTCCTGCTGTTGCTCTGCTGGACTGACCTGTTGCTTTGCTGCCAAGGAGAGGGGAAGGACTTTGCTGTGTGCTGTGTCCCCTGTCTTGAAGGAATCTCCAAGGGCCTGAGAAGAGCTGGCTCCCTGTTTTGAAGTCCCAGGAACAAAAGGACTTCACCCCCAGCTTCCCTGAACTCTGCTGAGAGAGTTCTGTCCTTCCTAGAGTGCTTGATCCAGTTGTGGGGCCTCTGGAAGTTGTACCTGAGCTGGGAAGCTTGAAACTAAGCTTGAGTGACTTTTGAACTTGAAAAGTGTTGCATCGCTCGCTTGCGGAGCGCATCCCCGACAGTGCGAGAAGTTTCCCGCCGCTACGGAGGTCGAGATCGTCGCAGCGCCTGACGCCGCTGCCAGAGACGTTGCATCCTTCGTTTGCGGGACGCACCAGACCGGTGCGGGAGAATCGAACATCGCTGCGAGTATCGTCGCAGAGCCTGTCGTCGCTGGGTGAGAACGCCGCACCGCTTGCTTGCGGAACGCATCACGTCGCTGCGAGCATCGTCGCAGAACCATCGCATCGAGGAGCTGCGAGAGAGAGGATCACCACTGGACCGCGCATCATCGCCCCGGAGATCGTCGCAGCCTCTACGAGATCGTCGCATCGTGCCTTTGCGAGAACAGACTTCCTACGGAACCTACGCACCGGAATCCATACAAGTGGCCTTCCTCCCCATACAGACCGGATTCGTCGCAACACGCCCGCTGCTGCAGCGGGGTTGTCGCATCGCCTCCCCAGGGTCTCAGGAGCAACGCATCGCTTGTTTTCCACCGCACCAGCTTCTGCTTTTGGAACTTTGCTGCAACTAAAAGGTACTGTGAGTAAACGTAACGCAACTGTGAACTTTTCACGCATCAGTAGAGAATTCTATCGGAACGTAGAGAATTCTAACGCAACCTTAAGAACTCTTTTTGAAACCATATTCTTGAACTGTGTATGTTGGATTTTTGTCGTTTTGGTCTTGTGTAGTTTAGATTAAAAATACCTTTATTTTTCTAAACTGTTGTGGAGTCAGTTTGTGGTGTTTTCACTGTGTTATTGTGAGTGTTGGTACAAATACTTTACGCATTGTCTCTGGTTAGTCTAGACTGCTCGTGCCAAGCTACCTAGAGGGTGAGCAGGGGTTATCTCAGAAGGTTATCTCCTTGCCCTGACTAGAAGCAAGGGTCCCTATTTGGACAGTGGTACCTACCTCTGCCAACTAGAGACCCCCAGATCTAACACATTCTAATTGTAGATCACAGATGTTGTGGCTTACTGCCAGGAAAACCTTATCTAGTTAGCGTGAGTTCCATGGTCACTTGCTGTGAACGAGTATTGTTCCCAAATGAAACTCCAGACAGGGAGGGAAACATTTGGCCCAGTTTGAATATCTCTTCTATTCGAATTGATACTTTAAGCAGAATGAAGACTGTGCTCCTACAGACGCTAGTTCACTTGACGTCATCAGAAGAAACATATGATCTCCAAGTTGCAAGGACAACGGGAGAGATACATGCATTGTTATCAACAAATTGCCCCCCACACTTCGCGGTAAATGCTAAACAAAATCTTAAATATTTCTGATACAAATGGTATCGCGAGTGTATTTAAGACCATTTTTTCGGGACTGTTAACACCATTCAAAGCAGTCCTGGGTATTTTTCCAAATTTCGTCCATTCCATCTTTGGCGAACTTCCTCTTCTGTTGGGACTCGTAGCAGGCATCCTATTTTTGCTACTCTTGCTTCGTTATGGCAAGCCATGTCACAGACAAGACTCCAGCAACAATGGAAGAAACGATCCTAGCTATACGCTATCGGGACCGCATAACTAAAGTCCTTGGATTAGCCCGGCTAAGAGATCTAACTATGACCTTGTTTCTTTCGTTCAGACCCATATGGCAGAATTGTGTCTTACCTATATTAAGATGCATGCTGTGCGGCGAGGAATGCGTGTTGGACACATGTCTTACACTACAATCAGAAGTACCATTGGATGCAGATACTTTGTTGGGTCCAGTAAAGGCTCATGCATTGTGCTGTCCCCAGCGGCTACCTATCCTGATTACGGCATTCGTGGAGACTTCACCACTACCATTGAAGGGTAGTGAAGTACAGGATGAGAGCAGCATCAACCAGGTACGACCTACTGTAAGCAGTACTGATCTAAACATCACTGAAAGCGAACATGCGCATGACTGCATGGTAGCGACATTTTCCAACTTGGTCGAACTTTCACCAGAAGCGGTAGACTGTTTTTTCGAGAGTCTGTCTGAAATTATGTTTTCACCAGAACAGAGAGAATGACTTTAAGCAAGATTGCACACATCGTTCCCTGAACTCTGAATTTGGCCTTCGGCTTTATAAACAAAGCTACTGACAATTTTTCCTTCTTCACTGAAAAACGAAAACTTTTTTCCCAAACCCAAAATATTTACCTTTTGGCACTTATTTTCTGCTTAAAGTAGAACTATTCTTAGAGAACAGAGCTTCTATTTTTAGGAACTCTAGAGACAATGCGTTACCTCAACCTCTAGCTTATGTACAAGTAATTGTATTTATATGTGATGAGATGGTCTCGCACCTTTTTTCTGTATTAAGAGCCATTTCATGTGTAATTTCGCAAATCATTCATGCTGATATATATGTGCATCTCTTTTTTGAATGATTATACTGCTTGAATGCATACAGTACCTATACTCGTTTTCGTGTATTTCGAATATGCCTATTTTTAAAATGCAAAAATGTATTTTGGGGTGGTTCGGTATACACATGCACTATTAGTTATGTTTACTATTGATTAGGTTAGTAAATATGGACATGAATTCGTGGAGTGGGTGTAGTGTGTTTATATAGGGACCTGTATCGATACTCCAATTTCTGACCCTTGTCCGGTTATAAATCACTAATATCCATACAACGGCACAGAAACCCGTTTCATAAATCAGTCATAGCGGGGGGCGCTAGAGGGCGCACTGGGGAATGGCTGACTGACCCGTCAGCTCCGCCGGACGGGCGCGCCATTTGCGGCCTTTGACCCCTTGAATCCCCGCTGACCGTCCCGAAAAAATATAAATCTGGCAACGGAACCCGGCCTGCGCATGACTATGTCCAGCAGATGACCATGCGAAGGGCATGAAAGAAGAAATCGGGGCGAATGGTGAAACGGACGAGGGAGCGCTCCAACATGGCCGCCCGAGAGGATTGTTGTACTCGCCACTAAGCGACGAAAACTGAGGTGTTGGCGACCTGAAATGCTGGCGTCGCCTGGGTAGCAGATCTGAGACACCCTGCGAAGCACGAAAGCGAAGGTAAACGGCGACGGCGAGAGTTATCGCTGTATTTTGGCGTGCGTTCCAGCGGGCGCAAAATGGCGGCGCCGCTGAAACGCATAAACTACGGAACGGCAACTGATCAAGACGGCGGTTATGGGCCCCCGCATTGTTAACTAACAGTGGGCGCGAATCTGGAGGCAAAAGGGAGGCGCACATGTGGAGTGGCTGTAGCTGTGGGGGAGGTAGCTGCCCACAACACACAACGTGCTTACGGAGATGTGCATGGAAGCGGTGAGAGCGGTTGCGGACCCCGCAGGTACTGAGAGGCATCGGCGGTGACAGACCCCTGAGAAAGCAGCATTGCCCAGAGAGCCCTCCCCGTCTGCACTGACGCCGGACCACGGTCCAGGCTACCATCACGGCGGCGGGAGGAACGAGCGGAACACGCCATATATAGCGAGGGCCACATGTGCCAACAAGGTGGCGAGAAATCCCGTATTTGAAGCGCACACTCCCTTCCACAGCGGTACTGGGCATCCAAACCAGTAATTCAGTAGATGTCTACACGCACGTCGCGGTGGAGGGCAGCGATAGCGACCATTCCTGCTACGTCCACTGCCAGGACTGCACCGGCTGACAGCCCAGGGAAGACCCTACCACAATCACGAGGGGGAATGGGGAAACCCGATAAGCAGCAAACCAAGCTCCCATTTGAAGCGCGAAGACAAGACAAACTTCCACAAACAGACCCCGCGGCAGAGGGAGATCGAGAGATGGCGGAGGGAACAGGAATGGAATCAGTGCTGCGCGCAATCCAACAGAGCTTGCAAGACATGAACGGTAAATTAGATAATGTAATACAGAGAGTGGACAGTATGGCTGCGAAAATTGAACAACACGACGGCCGTCTTGTGGAAGCAGAACAGCGTATTTCCAGGGTGGAAGACGACCACAGCGTCACGTCCAAGACCTGCAAGGGATTGGAAAAAACAGTGGAGACCCTACGCGCCAAGGTGGAAGACCAGGAAGCCAGGTCCAGACGCAACAACGTCCGCATTTCTGGCCTGCCGGAATCCACCAATACAGGGAAGATGGAAACTTACATTGAGACACTGATGAGAGACATCTTTGGCTCTGAAAAACTATCCTCAGTATTCCTGGTGGAACGAGCTCACAGATCCCTGGCTCCTGTACCAAAGCCTGGTGCAGCGCCGCGCATGATCATTGCACGCATGCTAAACTACAGGGATAGAGACACGATTTTACGGCTGGCCAGAGAAATGGGCAAGATCACTCATCAGGGGAACACTCTGGAATTCTACCCTGATCACACCATGGCGGTTCAACTGGCGCGGAAGGAATTTGCTCCGGTGAAGAAGAAACTACGAGACCTTGGTCTGGAATACGCCATGTTGTACCCAGCGAAGCTCAAGCTCACGAATGTAGGGAAGCCGGTTGTATTTCTGACGGTGCAGGCGGCACATGAGTATATCAAGAGACAAGATAAACGGCGAAAAGATCAAGAGCGACACGAACCTACGAGCGATGTTGAGTGATATTCTGCTTGTAACTTTCCTGGACATCACTGCGGGGATCAAGACACGGACTGTTGCCAGTCCTCCTCGAGTGTGCAATGGGAACTGTAGAAGCACATGGCAGCAGCAAATGGCCTAGACAATGGTATGACGCTGCAGTTCCCTGAATGTTGAGACTATGACCGACATCGACGGAATCAAACTGAAGGTATTGTTGCGCTGTGAATGTCTGCTGAGAGAGGGCAGGAACAGGAGGTTGTGGTGGGTACTGCATGACGCCAGAGCACACTGCAGACATCTACTACACGCACTGATTAAATTGTGGCTGGCACTGCGTGCTTGCTATGCAACATGAGGGACTTATGCGGCTCTAAGTCGCTGTAAATGTACGTCGCAGAGGCGTTGGGGGTCTGGGTGGATAGAACTACACCTTGCAATACTATGTGCTTCTAATTGAAGGATTGGAGGGAGAAAGGAGGTCACGTGTATGCAATATATTATCGTATGTGTAAGCGTCCGTCCACGTCCACCATGTGGATGGAGTCGTGCGAACCTGGTGACACCCCCACGAGGGTGCACCCCAAGACATGTTTTTCTTTGAAGTTACGAGTTACTTGGGAATGGCTTTGGCAAAGTTTGGGCGCTAAAGTGGGTGGGGGGAAGGGGAAATGTTCTAGTTATACTCAACTGCACACTCTGTGTCTGAGAGGCATGGCGAACTCCTTGGTTGCGAAATGCTCAGCGAACCTATTTGCACGTATGTCTTTGATAATTTTGTTATTAATGCTATATGGAGATTTTGGCTTGTGCCACTCACTGCTTGTGAAACACCTAGCATATTTGGTAACAGTCCGCCAACGTACAAATGTCACGCAGTAATACGCTGAAATTCTTGACGTGGAACGTCCGGGGCCTGGGTAACCCGAAAAAGATAAGGCAACTATTCGCTTATTTAGACCGTATGCATGTTGACATAGTTTTCTTACAGGAAACGCACTTGGCACGAGACGGCTCAATCTCTCTGGGATCTAAATGGGCTGAATCTGTGTCCAGCTCGACCTACTCGACTTACTCCAGAGGGGTGAGCATATTAATAAAGAAGGGTACGAATTTTGAGATCCTGGATGTGCACACAGACTCGGAGGGGAGGAGCGTGATGGTGGCGGGTAGGGTGAGAGGACAGAGACTACTGTTGGTGAATACTTATGGCCCTAACGTTGATGATCCGGGATTTTTCAGAAAGGTATGGCATACTGTTGATGACCTGAAGATGACACATGTGATATGGGGAGGAGATTTTAATGTAACGCTGCATGACATGCTAGACAGGGCGGCGCACACGCCGGAACAACATGGGAATGCCAGAAACATGCTGCATGATGCAATGGAGGACCTGAGGATGGTAGATCTGTGGAGAGTTGGTAACCCTGGGGAGATAACGGCAACGCACATTAATGCAGCTAACAATAGTTGGGCCAGACTGGATTACTGGCTGGGTACGCAAGAGGTGCTGGATTGGGTAGTATGCATCAAACATTTACCACGAACATTATCAGACCACAATCCAGTGCTCCTGGAAGTTAATATCCCGCATTACGAGCCACCGCCCTTCACATGGCGCTTCAATGCAGCGGCTTTGAGAGACCCCTTATATGTCACTACAATACACGATGCAATTGTAGAGTATTTTAATCTGAATGGCCCGACGACTGAAGATCCAGGATTGCTCTGGGAAGCCTTTAAGGCCACAATCAGGGGGGTGTGCATCAGTACAACTTCAGGCATACTTAAGGATATCCGACACCAACTGCACACACGAGAAACAGCAATACAGGCATTGGAACAACACTACACGCAAACGCGGGATACTAAAGTACTTGGGGACATCCAGGTTCTGTTGACGGAGCATAGGGGATTTGCACTAGATGAACTTAAATATGTTACTAAGCGAGCGACTGCTCGACGTTATGGTGAGGGGGGCAGGCCGGGTAGGTCGCTGGCTGAGAAAATATGCTCAGGTAAGAAAGCACAAAATATCACATCCATATGCACATCGACCGGAGAAGAGATTACTGATGTGAAAGGGATAATGCGGGAATTCATGACTACGTACGGCACACTTTACGAGGCGCGCCCATCGCCCTCGCGAGTAGACTTGTTACAATACATGGAAGATGTGGAGATAGCATGGCTAGCAAATAGTCATAGGGAATATCTAGCACGCCCTGTCACAGTGGAAGAGGTGACGGACACCATTAGGAGATTGCCCAACAACAAGGCACCGGGCCCTGACGGCTATGTGACAGAATTTTATAAAATGTATGCGGATTTGCTCGCTCCACACCTAGTGAGGTTATATGGCGCAGCGCACGAAGCCCAGATAATGCCGGCGACTCTGAGGGAGGCGCTACTAGTTACACTTCTGAAACCGGGCAAGGAGGAGAACAAGTGTGATTCTTATCGCCCCCTGTCACTACTGAACGTAGATACGAAAATAATAGCAAGTCTGCTGGCGGATAGGCTGAAACCACTAATGCCCCTATTAATAAGACCTGATCAGTCCGGCTTTATCCCAGATAGGGCCACCACACATAACACCCGGACACTGTTTGCATTAGCGCACTATCTAGCCCCCGAGACGAAGGCAGTGGCGGTGCTGTTGGACGCAGCAAAGGCATTCGATACTATTGGATGGCCTTTCATGCATGCAGTACT